>NW_024063382.1:0-600000 GCF_006381635.1 Hibiscus syriacus | reverse complement strand
ATATTGGGTCTCTAACCGTAATATCATGCAACTATGCATCATTATATACAACACACAATCATCAAACACATAAACATGGGTAGACACCATGGAGCAGTAGGAGGGTCGTTTAGCATACCTGGGATCACATCCCTCTAGCCTATCCATGGTACCCTCGGGTACCTAGGATGAGATCTGTAATTCTACATTAAAAAGTACTATTGACTAACTTACCCCTCAGAGTACTCGGGATATATTCATCCAACTAGAAATTTAAGTGAACTAGTACTAGTTGTGATATATATGGATATTTCTAACAAAAAAGATGATCTTCGTGTACACACAAACATTGTAGGGTGCCCAGCCACACACATCAATCAATGCCACACAAAAGCTAACAAGATAGCTTGGCTACTCATTATCATAGTCACAATCAAGTGACATCGCCCCCTCACTTGCCACAATCTCACTCATTCTCTCATCTAGAACATTATGCAAGGGATTATTAGTCTTTTAGTGTCTTGTGTCCTTAAGGAGGTTAATACTCATCGCTACCCACTTAGTATATTATTACTAGCCTGAAACTTGACTCAGGGTTGGTTAATCGATAATGACTCTCTAGTCGCTCTCATAACACCTTTCCTCAATTCATCATTCAATTGGAGAGACGACTTGTACGTTATTATCATACACAAGTAATTCGGGTGTCCTCACTGTTTCCCAAGAATCAACAAAGGCATAAGTTTTATGAAATCTTACCTCATAATGTTCTTATTTTTAGCATACAATTTATTCGATGATTTCGCTTGCAAGGTTTGATTAGGAGACTTCATTCATCCTAGACCCCCTCCTGGAGTCCCTTAACAAGGTAAGGCTTTTAGCCTCTTTCTTCCCGATGGTATCAATACTCAAGCATGTATTATCAATACCATCCCATGAGTATTGATATTTACCCCTAGTACCGATACCATTTTTTCTTTCAATGTTTTAGGAAAACCCCTTTGTATTTATGATTCAATACAAAGTATCGATACTTCTCTCTTGTGGTATCAATACTACCTTGAGTATTGGTACTAAATTTGGCTATTGGAATGTAAAATTAATCTTGGTATCGATACCACATCCTCAATATCGATACTCGAGGAAAAATATTGATACTTTATGAACAAAGTATCGATACTTCCTAGAAAACTCCTAGACTATTGATCGATTAAAATCTCCTTACTCGAGTCTCATATCATTACTTAATCACTTTGTAACTCAAACTCTTACTAGAATAAGTTATTTCATTCACTTAGGCCCATAAGGGTAATTCATAATATTAACCCCTAAAGGTATTTTAGTAATTTCCCATACTAAAGCTAAAAGCTTAATCTCAATCGATCTTAAACTCCTCACTCGAAAGTATATTCGACACCTCAAAGTCTACTAATCAGTCCTTATTAATGATATTAGTATCTCTACCTAAGTATTAATACTAGCTTATAAGGTATCAATATTTCCCCTTACCGGATAGGTATCAATATTTCCCCTTACCGGTACCTATAACAACCTTGAAGTCTACTCAACAACTATGAGTATTGATACCAAGCCTTCCGTATAGATACCTAATCTTTGGTATGAAAACCAGTTCAACTAGCATGGATACCAAGCCTCCGGTGTAGATATTTGTTCCTCTGTATGAATGTTGGCCTTCTATATGGATACTAGTTCATTTGGTTTGGTTATCGTCCTTTCGGTATCAATACCAAGGATCCAATATCGATTACTAGCCTCCATTATTGAAACTACAACCCTTGGTATCGATATTAAAAGACCAATATTGATATATTGACATATAAAACTTAGTTTTCACCCAAAATATGAAAAATATCGATACAGTTTCGATACTACAACCAAAAATACACTATTTCACTTGGAAAACACCCCCAAACTCACCCCCAAAACTTGGTTTAAAGTCTAAATTGATTATTAAAGCTTATTAAAGTCATTATGGGTCGTTATACATAATTTTTATTCCAAACTAACATTTAAAACATCCAACACAATCATCAAGAACCCAAACCCCCAACATGATTCACCACCACATACAAGTAAGTTAACTCATGTAGATGAAATACAAGTAGCAAGGAAGAGTTAGAGTGTCCAACCTCAACTCCTAGCAACCCAAAAGGCTCTCTAACTTACACAAGAACCAACCTTTCATCGACCATCCACCTTTGGGATTCTTGCACCACTTTACCATCATTCTCAAGCTTCCAAGATGTTTCTAGCACCCAAAAAATGACAACAACTAGCTTAATAACCACTATGTTGCAAGAAATACGGATGGAAACCATGGGAGAAATCTATTGGACCTTAAATTCTCCTTAAAACCTTTATGAAGCTCAAAACCACCATTGGAGGAGATGGTAGCTTTCCATGAAGGTCATGAACTTAAGGTTAAAAATATTACTAATACATGCATCACAAGTCTCACATCAAAGGAAGAAGTAATAATACTTCCAAATGATCCACTAGTCCAAGCCTTGGAAAAGAAGACCAGAACAACAACAGACTTGTGACGACTTTTTGAATGGGATCCTGATCTATTTAGTCAACATGTCTTCTGGATATACTACCGGATGTCTCTTATATTTCCAATGGTTCTTGAATTGCATCAATCTAATATCGATAACTTAAAATATGTCATTTTAGTGAAGACAATGCATGAAGAAAAACTTATACAGATTTTGTAAATATTACGAATTTTCAATATTTTTATTGATTATTTGTAATATAATTTAACATAGGATGATTCATTATCTTTTAGGATTAGATTTATTATTTTATTAGGAATAAAGGTTAAGTTAAAATATTATTTTTAGTTATTATTATTTTATTAGGAATTATAGTTAATACATGTTTAGTTTGTTATTATTTTATTCATTGGTTATTTAGGACCTTTAGAACTCATCCCCCATATAAAGGAGGCTTCATTCAACTTTGTAAAATATATTTCTTTGATTAATAATACAACGAGAGTTCGTTTTTACAAGTGTTGATTGCATTGTGCCTTCGAAATTCTTCTCCTGCAGTTCTTTCAAGTTCTTGTGAGGGAGATTAATCTTCACACTCCAATTTAACTTTTCATCACGACTAGGAGGGTTGATTAGAGTCATATTATCATTTTGTCTTTTCATTGCGACTAGGAGGGCTTTATTGGGCATTATCCATCTATTTTCCACAAATACATCCTCGCCATCATCACCTTTGCCATCCATATTCATAAGGGATATCTTTTGATTTCTTAATTATCATACTTTATTTTTAAGTTCTTTATATTTTTTTTATATTTTTCTAATATTGTTCTTTAACTTGTTTCCAGCACCTATAAGAAAACCTAAAGAATCCTAGTTGTTGCCTTCACCTTGCACTATTTATTTCCCATTATTCTTCATTGAGTCTAGAGCTTTCTAGGTTTGATTCTTCAACATGAGCAACGTTTATTAATCCGCCACCGCTCCCCTATCAATTGGAATCAGATTTAAGCTGATTCATAGAAAGAAGAAAGCATTCTTGCTTGTTCTTGCACACAAAACCGTCATGGTACCCCAACGAGCTAGTTCACAAAAGATTCATCGTTTCAGGTTCTTTTTATTTAATTTTAATTTAGATTCAAATTCTTCTTGTTAGTTTGTTGTTGTTTTTTTCAAAAATAAAAGGCCAAAAAATAAAAAAAAATCTAAAAAAGGCAAAAAACACAAAAAATCAAAAAGTTGCAAATGAAGGAGTTTAGGGCTGATTTTTTCTAGATCCCATATTCATCAGAGATCATTAGAGCCTTCAAATACATCGTTCAAGTTTCATCGGTAGATTCGGTCTAGAATCTTGTCAAATTTATTGAAAATTATACAGGAGGAATTTCGTGGTGAAAATTTACATATTGAAACTACATATACTTAATAGCATTCATAAAATATAATAATTTTTGGAGGTCAATAACACCTTCGAACAAAGCGATCATGAAAAATAGACTGTTGGAGGACTCACCGTTCAACAGAGTCTAATGGATACTATTGAAGGTATTTGGTTCTGAAAATTTACAGGTGGTTTTATACACATCGAACGACATTATATAATTTTTCTAAAATTTATGGACAACGGTAATCCCCTAAAAATGTTGCTCAAGTTGACCAACGTTTTCTAGGTTTCTGGTTTAGTTATTTTTTTCTTTAACTCTTAGTGCGTTAAGTTCTTTTGTTTTCCTTTTTATTGTTCTTTTACATTATCTAACACATTATCTTTCTTGTGTTAGTATGACTAAAAGTTTGCATACTTCTTCATTCTTTGCATTCTCATTCTCTTGGAGTCTAAACCTTGTTTGGCCTCTTAGATCCTTCAGGTTTTCTTATCGCCTTTGCTAGTAATCAAACTCCGATACGAACTGATACGACTGTGGAAGACTACTTGGTAAAGTGAGTTTTAAGGAGTACAAGGTCAGCTTACTTGCCGCTCACTGTGTTACTTTCTTGGATTGACTTGTGAGGTTTCTTGCTTTTTTGAATTTTCTTTCTTTTATTTTTATTTTACTTTAAAATAATAATTAGACACTTACAGCTATCTTATCCGCACTTGCATGACTCATGAATCAATTTGAAACAATATTTAATGAACTTAACAATACCATGAGAGAACGACAAGAACCATAACTGGATCTACCAAACCAAAATCCAAGACCAAACAATGCTAAACTTTTGGTACCCAGGTGAGCACAACCACGTTTCCAAGTACTCGAACTCTTTGCAAAACCAAAGTTCACAATTCATTTTTCAAAGGAGACAACATCCGCACAAGTAAATCGATTGGGAAGGAAAAGTTGATCTCATGTTCGTATACCATGACTTCCCCTAAGCTGAACAATATCCCCTCATCACTATGAAATTCGAAGGATATGCTCACACTTGGTGGATATAAACAAGGAAAAAGATCAGGAACATCCAAATTCAAACAATCACTTCTTGGACCGACCTCAAACAAACAATGACGAACCAATTCCTACCGACACATTAAGCATGATAAGTTAAACTATGACTACACGACTTTGACAAGGTAGAAGTTCAATTGAAGACTACTGCAAGGAGATGCAGTCCTTACTCAATAGGGCTAACATAACCGAAGAAGAAGAGGAGGACACGGTGTTAAGATTCGTCGTCAGCTTGAACTCAAACATCATTGATCTTCTTGACCTCCATGGGTACGAAAACCTTGAATATACACTAAAGAAGGCAATAACAATAGAAGAACAAATCAAAAGAGATTTCGATTCAGAGAACATTACCAAGGTATTTCATTTTCTTACTAAGGTAATCCTTCGAATCCTTCCTCATCTTCTACTCCATCTTCTTTAAAAAAGCTGACAGATGACAAACTGGACAAGGATAAACAACTACAATCAAAGAATGACACACTTCTAGCCCTAAAATAAATAATCACCCATGGGAGGTGAGTGAACTTAATTGTTAGAAGAAAAGAGTTGCCCAAATTCTATGTGTGAGCAAAAATAATTGAGAGAGAACCTTCTTTACAAACAACCTTGCATCCTTGTTCACTTTAGGGTATCAATTGTTTTGATTTCTAACATTAACAAGGATTTGTCTAGTGTGTTTTCATCTCATTTACAAGATTTTCTAGAAGTGTTAGGTGATCTCCTGACGGATTACCACCGAAGAGAGGAAAATAGACCAATCTAATTCAAGGTTCCATCATACATCGTCAAACATATAATCTTGAAGAAACCATAGAGTTATATTTGTTACAAAAAGGCTACATCCAGGAAAGCCTTAGTCGTGATACCATCTTAATGATGGAACATGATTTTAACAACTCTACAGACTTTAGAGTTCGTGTACATGGAATCCATGTAAATGATGAAAAAGTGAAAACAACACGGGACTGGCCCATACCATCTTCCATCACCAAGAGTTGTCAAATGGTGCTAGGTGACCCTCTTGACGGATTACCACTAGAAAGCCCTAATCACTATGCCATATCAATAAAGAGTCACGATTTACGAGATTCCAAAGCTAAGTATTTTATTACTCATTTTAACAATATTGTAATGTACTTCTTCCTTTTTACAAGGTAAGACTCTTGAAGTCGTCATCCATACTAAATAGAACTCCTTTAAGTGCATAAAAGTAGAGGTAAGCAAAACACAGTAGATGATGCACTACCACGAAGGTTTTGTAGTTATAATTCTCCTCCCGAGAATTCTTAATTCATAAACCACCCTTAGGAGACTTAAGGGATTACTTTCACAAACCAGTTGACAAGGCTTTTCAACACTCGTTCTCACCACACACGAGTAAAACCATGTAGAGAATATCTAAAGCAATCATAATGAAAGCCAAAAGTAGCCGGCGCCATGTTCAGTTTCAACCTAAACTTCATATTACAATATGTATTCAAAATAGGATCTTAAGACTACAAGAAATTAGTTCCTACAAAGAAGAAACCTCTGCTAAAATGCATAAAGATAGATCACATTGATCCTGGTAAATGTTTCACAAGTTTTCCTTTCAACACATCTAATTCTATTTCTCTTGGATTTTGAGATTGGAGGAAAAATCCTTTTGAGGAGTGGGGGAATGATACATGCACCAGATTCCATAATGATAATACCTTCTTCTTTGGACTAATGTTTCTACTCAAGCCTATTAGAAGAACAAAGTCTTGAAGATTCAAAACATATCTATTCGCTAAGAATAATGTGAATGAATCATTAAACGATTCTAATGTTTCTCCCTTTAATGTTTCATATTCGAGGTAAAATATTTTTTAAGAAAGGGGGATGATATATGAATCACAAGGCTCACATCAAAGGAAGAAGTAATAACTCTTCGAAATGATCCACTCATCCAAGCCTTGGAAAAGAAGACCATAACCACAACAGACTTACAATGACTTTTTGAATGGGATCCTGATCTTATTTGGTCAATATATCTTCTAAAGATATGATCAACTATCTCTTATATTTCCAACAATTCTTTAATTGTATAAATCTGATATTGGGAACTCAATATATGGTCATTTTAGTGAAAATATTGCATGCAGAAAATCATATACGAGATTTTATAAATATTACGAATTTTCAATATTTTTATTGATTATTTGTAATATAATTTAACATAGGATGATTCATTATCATTTAGGATTATATTTATTATTTTATTAGGAATTAAGGTTAAGTTAAAACATTATTTTTGTTATTATTATTTTATTAGGAATCAGAGTTAAGACATGTTTATTTTGTTATTGACAACTGTCGTTTTCGATGTCAAATAAAATTACTTATTCTCGAGTAATAAATAAAGGAAAATTCGTAGCGTAGAGAAGTAGGGTCGAATCCATAGGGACTTGGAAAATTCTTAATTTATGTCTGATTGGTCTATGCCAGGCGTGATATAATGAATGGGGGGTTTGGTAAAAATATGTTTAAGTACTAAAAGAGATTAAATAAAAGGCGATTTTAAGTAAAAATAAAAGAGTGTAAAGATTGTGAATGAATACTGTAAAAATAGCCTCAATCCTTGCTTTGACTCGATTTCCTTCTAATCACCGAATAAGATTTTCTCTTCGGGATTCACGTCGGTTACTTTGTCTACGAGGGCAATCCCCATGACTCTATCTTGTATACCGAATACCCAAGGCAATCTTTGATTCCGACTTCAAGAATTGTTTCTAACAACATCAATTCTCGTAGATCAATTTTCCTTTAAGTTTGTGGCGACCGAATCGGATTGTTACTTCAATAACCGTCAATTCGATCTCAAAGCCCTCTTGGCGAAGCTATCTCGCCAAGTGTGTTCCGAGGAAGTCGAATTGCTTTATATAAGTCGAATCTTCCTCCACACTTTTAATCGCAACAACCACTTGACCAAAGTCAATCTTTGATTTTAAAAACTCTTTTGATTTTGAAAAATAAGCGCAAAGATTGAGAGAGATATTCCGAAGATATTAAGGGCATGTTTCAACTCTCCCGTTGGAATTGAGTTATCGCGTCAGCTCTCGGCTTATGAAAAATTTAGCTAAGCATGACAAAAGTCATACTTAGCATTTTGAAAACAAAGCTTGAAAAATAAAAGAACTTGAAAAGTAAAAAGAGAAAGCTTTAATAAAAATCAGAGAGAAAAGAAGAATGTAATTTGAGTGATGAGTTTAGGCTTACCCCAAGTGGGTATTTATAGCCTCTCAAAGCCTAAGGATAAACAAGAAAATAAAATCAAATAATCCTAAGATAATTGTTTTTTTAATTTAAATTCAAACTTAAACTAGTTTCCTAATGCAACTCTGCTCGTCCATCTTCCAAAAGGCGTGCGGAAGAAGTCTTCTAGAAACCGTCGCTGACTGGACCTTCTAGAAACTACCACGTCACACCACGTCGTGCCCATGTCTCTAACCATGACTAAATAGTAAAAAAAATACAGAATGCACCCGTTTTGTCATTAATTTTGTAAAGTAAGGACTGCGCAAAAATAAGAATAACATGACCAATTCAGTAGCAATAATTCCACAAAAATGAAGACATAACGAGCAAAAATTGACGATTCTAAACACTCATCAAGTTTCCCCTCACTTATCTCATGCTTTTCCTCAAGTATAATATAATCAAATTTGTCAAAAACACCATTTATTGTTCTTTGTCAAGTTTCACATTTAAGGAAAACAAGGTAAAAACCACAAGGAATATTCAAGTCAAGACATCAATCAATTGAATATCACCAATTAGAACAAGTCAAGTTCAATTGGAATATCCATTCATTCATTAATCTGAATGCTTATAACTTAACACCTTACCGGGATTCACTCGAACTACTCAATGTGTTTTGGGAAAAGAAACGCTCATGTCAGAATTGACACAATATTACCATAGGCCTGTAAGTAAATCAATTCTCCACTACTAATAAGAACAAGATGCATAAATCAAAGGGTTTTTTATTGGTTGTAACGGGGCTTAGGTAAAGGTGGGGAAAATGCTAAATATATGGCTAAACGTTCAAGGAAAGGAACTAACAAATAATAATTTCAACTCCATCAAAACAAACATTAAGCGCAACAAGATAAAAAGACAACCTATCATACAACAAATTTCTTTTTGAAATGCTTTGAATTTTTTTCAAATTTCTTTTCGAAATGCTTTGAATTTTTTTCTTTTTTGTTTCGTTCCCCATTCTTTTTCACGTCTTTTTTTCTTTCTTTTTTTCTCTTTTTCGAACATCATCATTTTTTTATTTTTTCAAACAATTGTTTTTTCCTTCTTTTTTTCCGATGGGCATACAATGGGTCGACGGTTCACTTGCCCTGATATAGGAAGAAAAGAGGGTTAAACTAAAAGGCTCAGGTTTATTGGTGAGAACAAAGAAGCGAGAAAAGGCTCAAAAGTGGTTAACTAAGGGGAAAATGCATGGGTAGGCAATTTAGCGAGGGAAAATAGAATGGTTAATCCTAAAGTGGCCAAATCATTTTTAAGCATCATGTTAATGTGTAATCTCAACAGTATTTAACATGCAGATTCTAGAATATCAATGCCAAATTCAACACACTCAATCCAACAAAATGAGAGCGAAAATGATATGCTCGTAAAGGCTCAAATCTCACCAAATTGTTTCATGCATTGAGCTAATCACATTGCAACCAAAAAGTCATGGAATATCACAAAAACACCAACTTAGCATAATTCATGCTATTCGCTATCAAGAACATCCTAACCTAAACAATCATGTGTTCCCAAACAAGCATAGCATTCCAAAAATTTTCAACAAGATAAAGACAATCAATGAAATTTTCGACAAATCCAACCAATACATACTAGCATCGAAACATAAATATAAGCAAGGTGAAATTCAATCCTACACTTTACTCCCACTCACTTAAAGCGTTTTACCTCAATAGTGCAAGAGAATGAACAGAGTACTCCCCGGATCTAGTATCAACCACGGCCATGGCCTCGGCTGCAATGAGAGGTGCTAGGACGTAGGTAGGAGAGGATCTCTACGATGTTCATCTCGATGGAGTGGAGGCGGTCGTGGACTTCGTCCATTTGGGATTTCATATCCGGGAATGGTGTTGTAGGTGGCGGCGCTGGTGCATTTCGGCATCGAAACTCTACGGAATCTCAAGTAAAGTGGTTAAATACGAATAACTCATGACATCCATCATGAACTCTATAGCAAGATTAAATTCTGATATAGACATTGAAAAGTAAGTTCCACATAGTCAGAATGTTACAACATCAGGCAAACTAACATTAAGCAGATGTTGGGGCGAAAAATTAAAAGTGGCCTAGAATTCAAAAACAAGTTCATAAAACGTTACACAATTAATCATTAGATATAATTCCCAACCAATGGTAGAAAAGTATCCGTGAACAGACTAACGTAAATGCAATGTTTCTAGAGTATGAGTCGAAATATATTTAGCTACACGGAAAGGGCGGTGTCTTACCAACTCGAAACGTGCCAGTTTGTCATTGTAGAATTGTAAAAAGTCATGCATCGTTTCCTCAGGGGGACAACGTAGGACCAACCCCGTCGGTTACACTCCGGGTTCTCGTGGGCTGGTGGTGGGCTGTCAGGTGCATCCACCAGGCTAAGTGGACGAGTCGGCAAAGCATCACATGGAGGTTGCTGTCGTGAGCTTGATATTGCAGGCGATGGGTCCGGAGGAGGAAAATTGACAGTGAAGTCCTATATAAAACCATAGATAGGGTGGTATATTAGCAAAGGTTGAATCAAAATAGGGTTAGACTTTACCTCGGGGGTGTTATCTGAAGCCGTCGAATGCATCGAGTATGACAGGAATGACGTCCGTCTTGAGCATGTTGATGTTTCTTCAGTTGGCAGTGAGTGGAACGACGGAGATGGAGATCGTGGAGGAGATGGACGACGAGACGTGCTCGACCCAGGACAAAGGAGGGTCGACGAAAACTGAGTGATACTGTAATATCATAACTTGGCTACGACCTTGCGTCGTTTAAACCGGGGGAGGTGGCGGGATCGAGTCGGAGTCACTCGATGAATGTCGGCACGTTTGAGCGGTGTCTACCTCCTAGGACGGTGGGCGGAGGGGCGTTGATGTTGTCAGGTCAGTTTCGTGTACGTACCATCGCGTAAGAAGCATGAAGATGATAGAACGATGAGAGTTTTGTGTTGGTGCCGGCTGTGGTGAGCAGAAGGAAGGGCGATGGTTCGTGCTTTGGGGAGGGGTAATCGGTTATGAAGAAGTTTAAGAGGAGAAGTTTGGTTTAATTGGGTTTAGTTTAGTAGTGTCGTGCGTGGGAGGGGGTTTGAATTTGAGTCAAATGGGAATTTTGTTTGTTTGGGTGGATAAGGTGAGTTTTAAGTTGAAAAGTAAATTGATAGAGATGGGGTTTTGTTTTTTATGATAATAGGTGCTTTGAAAATTGAAAAAGTGTAGTGATAATAGGGTAGGGCCCACGATATAGTAAGAAGAGGGGATTGTGGAGTGTGGGCGGCAGAAAGGAGAAAAATGTGGGAAAATTTGTTTTTGGGTTTTTCTAACATGCGTCGTTAATGAAACGGTGCGCACAGGCTTATCCTTCCCCTTTTTTATTCTATCGTGTACTGCACTATAGGTCCCGAATTTGGCATTGCTCGAATGGAAATTCTACAATTCTTTGTAGTTTAAGTTTGAATAAAAATATTCGGTTCTTGCAAAATAAAAATAGAAATTATATTAAACAAGCTTGATGAAATAAAAACAAAAAGTAAAAATAAAAATAAAAATATAGTGGAATCGAAAATAATGGGTTGCCACCCATGAAGCGCTTTTGTTTTACATCGTTAGCTCGACGACCTAATTCAGACTACAGGTTCTTCCAAGTCGAGATCTTCAATTAAGCAAACTCTGCTATTCACATAATATGGTTTAATTCTATGTCCATTTACTTTAAATTAAGTGCCCAAATTGTCTTCAATTTCGACTGCGTCATGAGAGAATATTTCAATTACCGTATAAGGCCCGCTACATTTTGATAGAAGTTTTCCTATAAAAGTTTTAATTTTGAATTAAAAGAATAACTTTTTGCCCGATAGAAAAAGATTTAGAAACAATTTTTCGATCATGGAATTCTTTTGTTTTGCCCTTGTATATTTTGGTGTTGTCGTAAGCATCTCTCCGAATTTCCTCAAGCTCTTGTATATGTAATTTCTGCGTTTCACCAATCACTTCTAACTCCATATTGCATTGTTTTACGGCCCAATATGCCTTGTGTTCTAACTCGACAGGTAAATGACATGGCTTACCGAACACAAGGCGATATGGTGACATGCCGATAGGTCCCTTATATGCGGTTCGATAAGACCACAAAGCTTCAATTAACTTCAAGCTCCAATCCTTGCGATTTGGCTTAACTATTTTCTCAAGAATCATTTTTACTTCACAGTTTGAAACTTCTGCTTGTCTGTTCATTTGCGGATGATAAGCTGTGGCAATCTTGTGATTCACTTCATGCTTTTTCATAAGTACATCAATGACTCGGTTGATTGAGTGTGTGCAATGGTCGCTTATTATCGCTCTTGGTGTACCAAACCTGGAAAAATACGATTCTTTAGAAATTGAACATTAGTTTTAGAATCGTTGTTTCGAGTGGCTTTAGCTTCTACCCACTTCGAAACATAATCAACCGCAATAATTATATAACAATTTCCAAAAGAAGAAACAAATGGACCCATATAGTCAAGTCCCCAAACATCAAATATTTTGCATATATGTATAGGATTAAGGGGAATTTTGTTTCTTCAACTCAAATTACCTGTACGTTGACAATTATCACAAGACTTGTAAAACAAGTAAGCATCCTGGAAAATATGAGGCCAAAAGAATCCGCATTCTAAAATTTTATGAGTGTGGTCTGCTCGGTCCAAAGTGTCCACCACACGAATAAGAATGATATAAATTTAAAATTGAGTTTACCTCGCTTTCAGGAACACATCGTCTAATTACCTGGTCTGAAAAATGCTTCCAAAGATACGGATCATCCCAAATGAAGAAACAAGATTCTATTTTAATATGGTTTACTTCAACTCTCGTTAAATCAGATGGTAATTTACCTATAGTTAAGTAGTCGACTATATCTGCGAACCAAGGTATTGATGTTTGCGCCAACATCAAGTTTTCCTCTAGATATTCTTCACGAATGGGAGGATCAACTGTAGTGATTGGCTACTAAGTTCTCACATCCTTTCTTATCCTTGATTTCTAAATCAAACTCTTGAAGGAGAAAGATCCAATAGATTAGTCATGGTTTCACCTTTTTTTGCTGAGCAAGTACTTCAAGGCTGCATGATCAGAGAAAACAACAACTTTAGTGCCAAAAAGATATGATCTGAACTTATCCAGTGAATAGAAAAATCTAAGGTATGGGACGCATAAGCGATAACGTGAGGTTTCTTCCCAATCTTTTGTCCAAGTACAGCTCCAACACTTCCATCCGAAGAATCACACATAACTTTGAATGGGAAGTCCCAATTTGGTGGTTGGACTATGGGTGCCAAAACTAACTTTTCCTTTAATACATCGAATGATTGTTGGCATTGCTGGTCGAAATTGAAGGCTTTATCCTTCTGTAATAACTCACACAATGGTTGTGCCACCTTAGAGAAGTCCTTAATGAATCTACAGCAAAAACCTGCATGACCAAGGAAAGAGCAAATTTCCCTCACCGTAGTGGGGTAAGGAAGTGAACATATTATGTCGGTTTTCGCCTTATCTACTGCAATTCCTTTGGATGAAACATTGTGTCCTAGAATTAAACCTTTATCAACCATAAAGTGACACTTTTCATAGTTCAGAACAAGGTTAAATTCTAGGCACCGATGCAACACATTTTTCAAGTTTAATAGGCACTCATCGAATGAATTATCGTAAACAGTGAAGTCGCCCATGAAGACTTCAATACCTTTTATAATAAAAACTCAAAAAATATTAATCATACACCTTTGGAATGTGGCAGGTGCATTGCAAAGTTCGAAAGGCATACGGCGATATGCGAAGGTGCTGAAGGGACATGTGAACGTCGTCTTTTCTTGATCTTCATATGCTATTGGAATCTCGAAGAAACTTGAAAATCAATCAAGACAACAATATTGAGATTTACTGAATAATTGTTCTATCATTTAATCTATTAATGGAAGCGGAAAATGGTCTTTTCGAGTTAAAGAATTCAACTTCATGTAATCGATGCAGACTCTCCATCCATTCTGAACTCATGTTGGTACAAGTTCTCCTTCAGAATTTTCGATCACAGTAACTCTTGTTTTTATAGGAACTACGTGTATCGGACTTACCCATTTTCTATCTGAAATCGTATATATAATATCTGGACCTAGGAGTTTCTGTATCTCCTTTTTTTACCACTTTCATCATTGGTCGATTTAGCCGGTGTTAACCTTCGCGTGTTGGTTTTGTGCCTTCTTCTATTTTAATTTTATGCATACAAGTAGATGTACTCCAACCCTTTTTATATCAGGGATGGTCCATCCTATAGCCTCCTTGTATTGGCGCAAAACAGTGAATAAGTCTCTTTCCTCCTCCTTTGATAAGTTTTTTGATATGATTACTGGTATAGTGTTATTTGCTCCGAGGAAGGTGTATTTCAAATGATCAAGCAATGGTTTCAGTTCAACTTCGGGTGCCTACAAAACAGAAGGTAAGACTTTAGGCTTAAAAGAAATCAAATTCAATTTGGTATGATCAAAATTCACATTTTCACCATGATCCTCTAGCTCCCTGCATATATCAAAGGAAAAATTAGTCCTTAAAAATTCATATATCAAAGGGTCAATTAAATCGACAGAATTTAAACTTTCCACTTTATCTGGGTATCTCATTGCCTTATACACATCAAATTTAATGATCTCACCATCAAATTTTATAGTTAAAATTTCACTCCTTACGTCAATTTTTGTGTGTGCAGTGCTTAGGAAAGGGCGCCCCAAAAGGATATCAGACGATGTGCTTGTGCGATCATTCTCCATGTCGATTATATAAAAATCGGCGAGAAATATCAAGTCGTTTACCTCCATCAATACATTCTTTAAGAGCCCTTCTAGATAGATCACCAACCTGTCAACAAGCTGTATTGAAATCTTTGTATCCTTCAAAGGATTGTTAGTAACCATTTTATAAATAGATATAGGCATTACATTAATTGATGCACCAAGATCGCACATTGCTCGTTTTATCTCAACTTTACCAATTTTACAATGAATTGCGAACATACCTTGGTCTTTTAGTTTAGGTGGTAATTTTCATTGGAAAACGGTTGAGACGTGCTTTCCTAAGGTCACTTTCTCGACCCCGGTAAGCTTTCTTTAGGTCGTACAGAGATCCTTTAAAAACTAGGCATACCTTGGAACCTTCCTGACAACCTCGAGGAGGGGTATGTTGACTTTCACCTTCCGAAGTACATTTAATATTTCCTTTTCCTCAGCTTTTTTTATCCTTTTTAACTAACCTCGATGGAAAAGGTGGTGGCACATCATAGGGAGATGGCGTCAGGTCGTCTATTTGTTCTTTGTTATTCTCTTTCTAGGACCCTGAGTCATCAATCTTCTTCTCTTTCTGTGTTGCTTCGTTTGATGGAACAGGTGACGCCACTATTGTACCGCTCCGAAGAGTGATGGAGCTAACATTCTTCCTTGGGTTTAATTCAGTTCGAGATGGAAGCATACCTTCTGATTCTAAGCGTCCTACGTTTGAGATAGTTGGCTCACCTGTTTGTCTATCTCTTGTAAGTGGGCTTCAGTACGGTTCTGGAATTTTTCCTGGGAAAGTGCTAACCTCTCGAGAATCGATTCTAATGATGACTTCTGCGGTTATTGTGGTGGTGGAGGTCTCGCTTGATATCCTTGATTTGGTCTTAAGTTATGAGCATAACTGAAGTTTGGATGATCTCTCAATCCTGGGTTATATATATTACCGTAGGGATTATAAGCTCTTTGGGGAGATCCCAAAAAATTCCCGACTGCATTGACTTGAGCTGTTGAGTCATCTTGAATAAATGGACAACTGTCTAATGGATGATCAGGTAACGCACATATTCTACAAAATCGATTTTGTCATGTCTTCCCTGCAACAAGAGAGTTTACGACTTCAGTTAACTTATCTATTTTATTTTCTAAGGAAGATGAAATTATCTCATGAACCCTTGAGAAGGTTCATTATTTGTGCGGAACTGTTGGGAATTTGTGGTCATCGTGGATATCAAGTCCCTTGCCTTAGTAGAAGTCATATTCACCAAGGCTCCACCGCTGGCAGCATCAATCATCTTCATTTCCAGGGGAGATAATCCTTCATAAAAGTATTAAAGGAGTGTTTATTCAGTTAACCCATGTTGTGGGCAACTAGAACATAACTTCTTAAACCGCTCCAAGTAGACGTAAAGTGACTCTCCATCAAGCTATTTGATTCCAAGTATTCTCCTTCGTAGTTCACTTGCTTTTGCCGCAGGGAAAAACATGTCAAGAAAAAGATGAGTCATTTGAGCCCATGTAGTAATAGAATTAGGGGGAAGATAAAATAACCACTCCTTTTCCAAATCGGCTAAGGAAAAAGCAAAATCTCTGAGTTTTATTTGGTCCTCGATTACTCTCTGTGGTCTCATACTGGAGTAGACCATGTGAAATTCCTTGAGGTGTTTGTCTGGATCCTTGTTTGGCAACCCATAGAATGTAGGGAGGAGATGAATAAGGCCGATTTTCAACTGGTATGGAGTTTTACCTTGGGGAATATCAATGCTCAAAGGAACTTGTTCAATAGGTGCCGCGGTTAACTCCCAGATAGTAAGATTGACCATCGGATTTATATTACCTAAATTTGGTTCTTCTTTTAGATTTGTTTGTTGTCTCATTCTTTCACGAAGCGTTGTGCTTGGAGTCTCCTATATTTGGCTTCAATCTCCGGGTCGTACTTCATTAATGCTCCCGGATTAGACCTGGTCATAAATCAAAAGCAAACAAAAATTACTAACTTTAGAGAAGTCTCCGGCAACGGCGCCAATTTGACAACTGTCGTTTTCGATGTCAAATAAAATTCCTTCTTCTTGGGTAATAAATAAAGGAAAATTTGTAGCGTAGAGAAGTAGGGTCGAATCCACAGGGACTTGGAAAATTCTTAATTTATGTCTGATTGGTCTATGCTAGACGTGATAGAATGAATGGGGGGTTTGGTAAAAATATGTTTAAGTAGTAAAAGAGATTAAATAAAAGAAGATTTTAAGTAAAAATAAAGAGTATAAAGATAGTGAATGAATACTGTAAAATAGCTCAAGCCTTGCTTTGACTCAATTTCCTTCTGATCATCGAATAAGATTTTCTCTTCGGGATTCACGTCGGTCACTTTGTCTACGAGGGTAATCCCCGTGACTCTATCTTCTATACCGAATACCCAAGGTAATCTTTGATTCCAGATTTGGGAATTGATTCTAACAACATCAATTGTCATAAATCAATTTCTGTTTAAGTCGTGGCGACCGACTCGGATTGTTACTTCAATAACCGTCAATTTCGATCTCAAATTCCTTTTGGTGAAGCTATATCACCAAGTGTGTTCCCAAGAAGTCGAATTGCTTTCTATAAGACGAATCTTCCTCCCACACGTTTAATTGTAACAACCTCTTGACAAAGTCAATCTTTGATTTTGAAAACTATTTTGATTTTGAAAAATAAGCGCAGAGATTGAGAGAGATATTCTGAAGATATTAAGGGTCTGTTTTAATTCTCCGTTGGAATTGAGTCATCGCGTCAGCTCTCGGCTTATGAAAAATTTAGTTAAGCATGACAAAAGTCATACATAGCATTTTGAAATCAAAGCTTGAAAATAAAAGAAAAATGAAAAGAACTTGAAAGTAAAAAGAGAAAGCTTTAATAAAAACCAGAGAGAAAAGAAGAATGTAATTTGAGTGATGAGTTTAGGCTTACCCCAAGTGGGTATTTATAGCCTCTCAAAGCCTAAGGATGAACAAGAAAATAAAATGAAATAATCCTAAGATAATTGTTTTTTTAATTTAAATTCAAACTTAAACTAGTCTCCTAATGCAACTTTGCTCGTCCATCTTCCAGAAGGCGTGCGAAAGAAGTCTTTTAGAAACCATCACTGACTGGGCCTTATAGAAACTGCCACGTCACACCACGTCATACCCAGAGTCATGCCCATGCTCTAGTCGTGACTCAATAATAAAAAAATACAGAATGAGCCCGTTTTGTCATTAATTCTGGAAAGTAAGGACCTGTGCAAAAACAAGCATAACACGACCAATTCAGTAGCAATAATTCCACAAAACAAATAAATAACTAGCAAATATTGACGATTCTAAACACTCATCAGTTATTATTTTATTCATTATTTATTTAGGACCTTTAGAACTCATCCCTATATAAAGGAGGCTTCATTCAACTTTGTAAAACAAATTTCTTTGATTGATAATACAACGAGAGTTCATTTTTGCAAGTGTTGATTTCCTTGTGCCCTTAAAACTTCTTATCCTGGAGTTCTTTCAAGTTATTGTGAGGGATATTAATCTTTACACTCCAATTTATCTTTTCATCACTCTTAGGAGGGTTGGTTAGAGCCATATTATCGTGTATGTCTTTTCATTGTGACTAGGAGGGCTCGATAGGACATTATCCATCTATTTTTCACAAATCCATCCTCACCATCATCATCTTTGCCATCCACCTTAATAAGGGAGATCTTTTGATTTCCCTTTATTTTTAAGTTCTTTATCTTTTGTTTATAATTGTTCTAATATTGTGTGAAACTATATTTTGATATAAAAAATTAAGGCAAAATGTTTTTGGACTTGAATTGAATTTATTCAAAAATTTTCAAATTTTCAAAAATAATTCAAAGTCCTTAAAATTGGAATTGAGCACAAAATACATTTTTGTGCAAGAAGTATCGATACTGTTCTTACAGTATTGATACCACTTGAATAGTAACGATATTGTTCATATGGTACTGATACCATAGGTAAGGGAAGTATCGATACTCATAAGGTAGTATCGATATTACCAACATTGCTCAAATTCCAGAATGCAAAAATTGTATCGATACCTAAAGTGGTACCGATACTACTTTGTATAGTAGTATCAATACCATAGACATAGTATCGATACTGCCTGACCCAATGGCTAGTTAATTTAAAAATAAAAAAGGTAATGTCGATACTCCCCTTAGGAGTACGGATACCCTCTGTAGTGGGCAGTTTTATTTTGTAAGATTTCATCCTCAAATGACTAAAAATTATCCCCAACGGCTAGAAATGACCATAACTACATTCCAACAAAAAATACAAGTTAAGGACACTTGAATAAGCGTTAGAACATATATCTAAGAAATCAAAAACAATAGAATAGCTTTTCACTCTTTATTCTTAGTCTCTTGTACATATGTGTGTTTTGTGAGCTTTATTTTGTAAATACCCTACCTTGTAAAGGTTTTATTTGTTTACTTCTTTTCTCCTTTTTAAATGGGTTTGGTTCTAGTTTAGCCAAGTGAAAAACTAGGGAGTGTAAAGGTTATCACTTGATCTTTGAAAAAGAAAAAACAAATTAGTGAATTTGTTAAACCACTATAAATCATTGTGCTAATTTTTCTCTATCTTTTACTCTTCTTTCTTTCTAAACATATTATTTCCAATTCACCCCTTGTAACTTTTTAGGTTGTCAATTTGAGCTTCTGCATATCCCAACAATTGGTATCAGAGCATGACTCGTTAAAAGGCTTCACATCCTTGAGACGATCCTCGAAGAAGTTCTAGCAATTCTCGGCCGACAAAGAGATGGCTTCAACCTCTGGTGCTTAGTTCATTAAAGATTCACAACCGGTGAACAAGTCACCCTACTACAATGGAGCAAATTATGCCTATTGTAAGAATATGATGATTCTCTTCATTCAAACCAATGATCTAGGAGCTTGGAACACAATCATTCAAGGATACACCATTCCAACCTATGAGATGGACAATTGGAGTGATGGAGATAAGAAGAAGTTCCAACTTAATGCTAAGGCTATTCACATCCTCTTTTGTTCACTAGGCCCTGATGAATATGAAAAGTCTCCTCTTGTTCCAATCCAAATGAGATATGGGATAAGCTCCAAGTCACTCATGAAGGAACCGATAAAGTGGGGGAAACCAAGATAAGTCTTCTCAACCATAGCTACGAGAACTTCAATATGAAACCCGATGAAGACATCAAAGCTATGACAATAGATTTTTTATGGTTGTCAAAGGTCTCAATAGATTTAGAGAAGTAATCCCTAATGAGAAGCTTGTGAGGAAGATGATCTACTCTTTCCAAAGTCTTGGCAATCATAGATGATGGCGATTATCGAAGCTAAAGACCTAAAGTCTCTCACTCTCGACGAGCTTATTGGATCCCTTCTCACTCATCAGTTGATGGTGAAGGGAGAGGAAGAAGATGATGATAAACAAAATAAGAAGAAAAATCAAATAGGCGTTGTCTTCAAGTCCACCAATAAGAGCTATCAAGATTCAAGTGAAGAGGTGGATGAAGATGATGATGATGAAGAAGAAATGGTCAAGCTCTTTAAAAAGTTCAAGAGATTCATGTCTTCCAAATAAGTGAATCATGAATTGACCTAGAAGAAGAGTCCCCCGGTGTGCTTCAATTGTCAAAGAACAGGGCATGCCAAGTATGAATGTCCCCTGATAAAGAATAAGGGATCATCCAAGAAAAAGGCATTTGTGGGAGCTTGGAGTGATGAAGATAACTCCAATGATGAAGATAAAGTAGCCAACCTATGCCTCATGGCCATCGATGAAGATTGAATAGTATCTTCTAACTCAAATGATTTAAATTCATATTCTTTTGATGAGTTACAAGATGTTGATAATGAGTTGTATTTGGAATTTGAGAGCATGAATTCCAAATATAAGAAATTAATTTCAAAACTTAAAGTTCAAAATGATTTGGTTTTGAAAGAAAAAAGTTAATTTTGAAAATCAAAATGAAATTTTGAAAAATGATTTCGAGTTTTCAAAAGTCAAAATCAATGATTTGGAAAAAGAAATTTTTTTATTTTAAAGTTAAGCTTGAGAGCTTAACAAAAGAAAAATCATTAATTTCTAAAAACAACTTATTATGTTTAAAAATTGAAAAATGTTCACATTGCCATTTTCATGGACACTTGGAAAATACTTGTCCCATAAAGAAAAGAAAATCTTTTAAAATTAGACAAGTACAGGTTCCCAAGGGAACAAGGGATATTGAAACTAACGTCTAAGGATCCAAAGAAATTTGGATACCAAGATCCAAATAAATGTCTCTTGTAGGTGTGTGGGAGCAATGGTGATGAAAGTGATGATATTCAAATGCTCTAGGCGCACTTGAAAATGAATGCGTAACCTCTAAGCTTAATGTTTTTGTTTTTGATTATTTGGTTGGTCATTTAATTTTAAACATGCATGAGTTTTGACTTTAAATGATTTTATGTTTTCTATCTCATGTATGTTAAAAAGGTGTTATGATGAAAATTTTAAAGTTTTAATGATTTTTCATAATTTTAAGTTCATCATAATAATTTTTGTCAATACTTGTTTTGAACGCAAATGATATATCTCTAACAATTGATATTAATATTTTTAAATGATTTGATTTTTAAATTTTTTTTACCTAAATCTAAATGTTTGTGCATGTGATTTAAAATCTAAATGATATCTCTCTAACAATTGATATCAAATCTTTCAAATGCATCACATTATTGGAAAGCTCTATTATATGAACTTAGTTTCAACAATTGGTATTGCATTAATTATTTTAGACTTTGATATATTAAATTTCATGTGCTACTAACATGTTTGTTATTCTTTGTTGAAATTCAATTTATTTTAAGTGTCAAGCTTTTAAAGTTAATTTTTTTTGGAATGCACTTTTTGAGGGGGAGCTTTGATTTTTCAAATGCTTTTAATGTCAAATTTACCACTTACTCTCCAAGGTTATTTTAGAACTTCAAAGTTGAATTATTTTTTATATAACAAAAATGGGGAGAAGTATGGCTTGAAAAATTTAATTTCTTAATGAAAAAGGGGGAGCTGAACATTTTTCATATGTTTTCCAACAATAGGTATCTTTTTCATTAAATATTTTATTAAGGGGGAGTTTTGCCAAAAACAATTTTTCAAATGTTTTGTTATATCAAAAAGGGTAGATTTTAAAACTATATTTTGATATAACAATTTAAGGCAAAATGTTTTTGGACTTGAATTGAATTTATTCAAAGTTTTTCAATGTTTTCAAAAATAATTCAAAGTCCTGAAAAGTGAAATTGAGCACAAAATACATTTATGTGCAAGAAGTATTGATACTGTTCTTACAGTATCAATACCACTTGAACAATAAAGATATTGTTCATATGGTATCGATACCTAAGGTAAGGGAAGTATCAATACTCACAATATAGTATTGATACTACCAGCATTGTTCAAATTCCAGAATGCAAAAATTGTACTGATACCCAAAGGGGTACTGATACTACTTTGTATAGTAGTATCGATACCATAGACATAGTATCGATACCGTTAGGCCCAACGGCTAGTTAACAGCTAGTTCATTTAAAATATAACAATGGTTGTACTGATACTCCCTTCAGGAGTACCGATACCATCTGTATTGAGCAGCTTTATTTTTGCAGAGATTTCATCCCCAAATGGTTAGAAATCATCCCCAACGGGTAGAAATGGCCATAACTACATTCCAACATATAAATACAAGTTGGGACACTTAAAGAAGGGTTAAAACACCTATCCAAGCAATCCAACACAAGAGAAGAGCTTTTCACTCTTTATTCCTATTCTCTTGTACATAGTTGTGTTTTGTGAGCTTTATTTTGTAAACACCCTACCTTGTAGAGGTTTTATTTGTTTACTTCTTTTATCCTTTGTAAATGGGTTTGATTCTAGTTTAGCCAAGTGAAAAACTAGAGAGTGTAAAGGTTATCTATTGATCTTTGAAAAAGAAAGAACAAATTAGTGAATTTGTTAGAAAATCGTAAGTGAGGAGCTTAGGTAGTGGAGGTAGACTTGGTTGATAAGTCAAACCACTATAAATTTTTGTGTCAATGTTTCTCTATCTTTTACTCTCCTTACTCCCTAAACATATTATTTACAATTCACCCCTTGCAACTCTTTCGGTTGTCAATTTGAACTTCCGTATATCCCGACATATTGTTCTTTAACTTATTTCCGGCACCAAAAAGAAGCCCTAAAGAATCTTAGTTGTTGCCGCCACCTTCCCCTATTCATTTCCCATTATTCTTCATCGAGTCTAGAGCTTTCTAGGTTTGATTCTTCAACAAGAGCAACGTTCATTAATCCACCACTGCTTCCCTATCACTTACCTTCTAATTTTTGGATTGAATGTTCAAGAAGAAGAAGATGGGGCCTTTAGCTTTTGTTTTAAGAGAGAGAAAAAGAAGAAAACCAAATAGAGACAAAAAAATGGAAGATGGAAAAGTGAATAAATGAGGGGGAAAAGCCTTTATATGCTTTTAGCCTAAAATGGTCGTCCAAGTCGACCAAAAAATTCTTCAAATTTGCCATGGTTTTTTTTAAATGGTGAAATTACACTCTAAGTCTCTCTCCTAACATTTTAAGCTTAAAAATCCATTTTTTTTATCTATAATAAGGTTAATTTCTCATTCAAATGAATTCAATTTCGAACCAATGCACCTCTATGTTATAATTAATTTATTAAATAAATTTTCAGGTCAACACTCAAATGTTGAATAAAAAATTTGGGTCGTTACAGTGGCACACTTTGGAGGCTTGCTAGGTAGGGGTTGGCCTGTCACACTAGTGGCCAGCCGAGGTTGCCCTCATGGTGGCCCGGGACAAGGCCTGAGGTGCTGACTGTGGCACCGATGGGGGCCTGATTATTGAATGAGCTTCGGATTTCAAGCCTATACCACAAAATTTAGGGTTTCATTGAACAAGAAAAGCTCCTAACTTTTTAGGACACCAAATCACACACACAATGATATAAGGACACCCACTAATAAAATAAAATAATAATATTCTATTATTTTAAATCATTCGATTAAAATTGAGCACTGAAGTTAATAAAACTGATTAACCACGCATACTTACATAAAAAAATCACATCGATTTCGTATTTCGATATTACCAAAATAATTATGAAGCACATACTTGATATATTATTCTTCATAAATATATATATATATACACACATCGATAAAGTCACTTTCATATAAAACCGTGTACTTATGAAAATAATATGCTTTAGAGCTCAACTCGATATTTAAAATCATTTTCGGAATAATCATTTAAAATTCAAAATCATTTGATATACTTGTTACAAAATAATTAGTGATAGTATTTGATAACATGTTCGAAAAATTGAATTCCATGAAAAATCAATAAAATACTTTAAACTTTAAAAGTCATTAACTATCGACTAAAATAATAATCTTTAATTATCATATTTATTCGAGTAAATCATATTTGATATATAATATTCCATAATTTGTCAATATCATATATGCAAATCAAATTCCTTTAAAAATTGATTTATCATGTTTCAGCCATCAAAATCACATAATATTATAAAAATAGGAATTTACCAAGGAAAAGTCTCTTTCGATGGGTCATATTCGGGTATCAAAATTTTGGGATGTTACATTCTAGGTCAATATGTCTTCTTGCATTAAAAATAGTTGTCTCTTAGCTTTCCAACGCATTTTGAAACACATAAATATGATAATGAGAAATCAAGATACGTCTATTTTAATGAAGAATACTCATGCAAATTAATCCCTAATTGATATTAATATGAGATTTTATAATAATTATGAATTTTTAATATTTTTGTAATTTAGTTAAATTTAAGATTCTGTAATATTAAATAGGATTACAATTATAATTTATTTTAATTAGCACATATAGTAATCCTTGTGCTTGTGATTCCTGTTGTTGATCTATGCTAGATCTAGGGTTAGAAAAGCTAGGCAAATGTCCATAAGATAATCCTTGTTCTTGGCTCATTTTCAATATCATCCATTGGATCAAGGTGAGATCAATGGCCAAGATTGTAGCCACCCATCTTAATTAGGGTTTTTAGTTTTCAACTTTTCTATTATGCTTTACGGGTTGAGCCTCCTTCTCCTATAGTTATGAATACAATAGGATTGGTTCAAGTGGTAACTAGCTTGTTATTGTTTAAACAAGATCTCGAGTTTGAGTCATTGTGTATACAGAAAATCCTTGTTGGGTGAGTGTCCCACCAAAGTTAAGTATGTGATGCGATTCGGTCCGGATTATTCAAGGTGAAGCCTTAAAATAAAGAGGGCAAAAAAAAACTAACTTGAGTAATACTTTTCTTTCATATATGCTTTTAGAGAATATTTTTACAAGTTCTTTTACTGTACCTTCGATGCTGCTTCTAACACAATCAATTACGGTTCAAAGGATTTCTAGGACATCCACACGCCATCTTCTTGTTTTCTTCTTGAAACAAGAAGTTGAAGAAAACAAGAAGTTAAACTTCTATTTTTCTTGTCTAATCTTCTTCTTTGTTGTTTTTCTCATATTCTTCTTACTTTTCTTTGAAACTTGCAGCAATAAGCTTTCTTGTAGCCTCTCTAACGTCTATAGTCTTTAGAGAGAATTAACTTGACAAACTCGATCTTGTCCACTGAAAACACATCATAGACTAGTGTTACAATTTACATTAACGAATTGAATAGTACAAGTATGAACTGCATATCTATTGTGTAAACATTATAATCAATGTGATGTCAGGATATATTATGATGTATTGAGATAATAATTTATGAAAAATAATAACTAGATAAATATTAAAGATAATGTTATTCATGTTGTCCACATGCAAAACAATTCATGAGTAAAGAAAATGGTTACATTTAATATATTATTGATGATAGAATGCCCCGTTATATCATAACTAGCGAATAATGAGGAAAACCCTACAGAAATTGAATTCGCATATACTCATATTATAAAGCATTGTATGATATAATAAAATACTTAGCATGATTTTTTAGATGTGTTACATAACATTCTATAAATCAAATAGTAATGAGTAATGAGGATATATTGCATTTGTAATAGGTTAGATGTATGATCTCTCTATGTTTACATTGTATTAATAGATGTTATAATATACCTAGAGAGGGGCTAGTGGGGCCAAGCACCCAAAAAATATTTAAAAACTAATATATATATATATTTTGTAAAACTTTTTAATTTTATACTTTCAGGACTGTTAGATTTGACAAATCAAATGTTGATATTAACAGTAGAAAATGAGAATATAATCATTAGGGAAAAATGAGTTAATCCCAACCTTTGATTTCTTCTCATTTATTGATTCTAAAATGGTGTAAAACTGAAAATTTAAACTAGGTGTTAGTGGATACTAACCCATATATATGGATAAGATTTTGTTACACAACGTAAAACTCATTTAGTTCACACAGATTTAAAACCGTTGAATGAGTAAAAATAGACGGTTGAGATTAACACTAGGAAATGAGAAGATAATCGCTGCAAAAAACGATGAGTCAATCTAAGCTATCTATTTTCATTTATCCAGTGATCCTAAATTTGTGTAAAACTAGAGTTTTACATTGTGTAAGTGGATCCTAACTCATATATATATATAACACATCAAGACGGTACGTCAATTGATTCCTCTCTATCCATATATTGCATGCATATTATTTGTGATGAATTATATTAGGTTTGCTTGTTGTAACAAGAAAAACATATTACCTACTTATTTTTGTTGGGACCGTCGGCGCACCCCACGGCGCAGCAGAAACAAAACTCGACGGTCTCACTAGAGATCCAAGTACGTAAAACCAAAATCGGGAGGAAGGGATGCAAATACTTACAGTAGGTTCCTTGAAAAAAAAACAGCAAGAACAACAGTGAATAGGTGGTGAAGATCGGTTCGAATCGTAAGCCTCCACGAAATCACGTCTCGACCTCTACTCAATTCACCCGATTGAAAGCAATATTTGTTTTTCCCAAAACTATTTTGAGAGAAAAACGGCTGAAGGTTTATGTGTGTGTGTTAAAAACGATTGCTAGACCTAACATACCCTTTTATATCCGTTACCCTAACATCTTAGGATTTTCAAAGTTATTTCGAATTAACAATAAAATATTATTTAATTAATTCAATTAAATATACATTAAAGACTTATAATCTGAATTATAATGCTTAATTTTATTTAAAAACTTATTTAATTATTCCAAATTATATATACCAATTAAAAGAGTTTTAATCTAAATTACATTCTTTTAATGCTTACTATATTCGGGATAATTAAAATGATATGTATATCAAATATACATATCATAACTCTAGATATATTTTAGTAACATACAACAAATTGTACATTTTTGCTCATTTCAATCCTAGGGCGTGACCCTGTTGGTTCTTGTAACGTTAGTAGTAATTATTAGAACAATTCTAATATTACATACATGAGTGACATCTAGCAATATATCATTGTCACCTAACTTACAAGAAATTATGATTCGACATATCATCTTCATGATTAACTCTTTTATATATTATATCCTTTTGTCCTTTATATCTATAATAGGCACAAGTCTTAGAATAGTCACACTTGTATAGCCCATCTATTGTTTCTTAATATCTGAGTAGATTATAATTAACGAATATGATATCACATATCAACTTATTCGAGCATGGCCATGCATTTCTAGTCTCACTCAACCAAGTGGCTTGTGATATATTTCCTATTATGTAGGAAGGACAAATCATATTTAACCATATACACCCACTACATATATCAAAATATATTCAATAACAGTCTTTATAGTGCAACCAGTTACGAATCATGTTTAACTATAAAAAAACATATAACAATATATGTTGGGATGACATTGATCTCAAGTCTGAGGACATAAATATAGTCATCACCATGAGCAATGTTATGACCGTTACATAATAATCCAAGACATATGCTCATGATGGGTCAATCCAATACATTGTTCTCTAACAATATAATCATGTATCAATTCTTACATCTCTATGTCAATGAAAACTCCTTGTCATCAATCAATAACATGTTAGTCTTAAGCATATTATTATTGTTCATGCCCATAATAATACTTGACTATGGATCTTTTAATAAAGTTATTATATGGACTTTATTATCTTTCAGTTTATGTTAAACACAAACACATAACTGAAAATAATAGTGGCATGCCTTTATTTAATAAAATTGGTAAATAACTATATTATTATAGTCATCATATGATTGGTCTTTGGGCTTACTCTAACAATCTCCCACTAGCACTAAGACCAATTACTCATATATCTAATATCGAGTGACTCAGTGTGACGATCATGCCTATGCTGTGTAAGAGGCTTCGTCAAGGGATCAACAATGTTGTCATCCGTGTGTACTCTACATATTTTCCTCGATCTATGATCTCTCGAATGAGATGAAAGCACCTAAGAATATGTTTGGATCATTATGAGATTTGGGTTCCTTTGCTTGTGGAATGGCTCCATTATTGTCACAACGGAGTTTTACTGCATCTGATATATTAGGAACAACCCCGAATTCCAATATGAACTTCTTGATCCAAACAACCTCTTTTATTGTTTCACTAGATGCAATGTATTCAGCCTCTGTTGTAGAATCAGCTACTGTATCTTGCTTCAAACTTTTCTAGCTCATATCACCTTCATTAAGACAAAACACAAAACCCGATTTCGATCATGAGTCATCCTTGTCAGTTTGGAAGCTCACATCAATATAACCTTTTATACTAAGCTCTTCCTCCCCTCCATAGACAAGAAATTTATCCTTAGTTCTTCTTAAGTACTTAAGGATATTTTTAATCGCAACCTAATGATTTTCACCAGGGTTCGCTTGATACCAACTCATCATGCTTAAAGCATACGATACATCTAATCGAGTACATATCATGGCATACATGATAGAACCAATAGCTGAAGCATATGGAATCTTATTCATTCCTTCTCTTTCTTGTGGAGTTGAAGGACACGTTTCCTTCGAAAGAGAAATGCATATCTCATAGGCAAAAATCCTTTCTTGGATTCTTCCATACTGAACTTTTTCAACACTTTGTCTATATATGTACTTTGAATCAAACCTAGAAGTCGTCTTGATCTATCTCTATAGATCTTAACTCCTAAGATATATGCTGCCTCACCCAAATCTTTCATAGAAAAAAATACCTAACCAAGTCTTAACAGACTGTAAAGTAGGTATATCATTTCTTATGATGAGTATGTCGTCTACATACAAGATTAAGATAGAAACAATGCTCCCACTAGCCTTCTTATAAACACAAGGTTCATTTTCATTTTTGATAAAACTAAACTCTTTGATATCATCATTGAAATGAAGATTCCAGCTTCGAGAAGCTTGCTTTAGACCATAAATGGACCTTTATAGCTTACAAACCTTTCTAGCATTTCCTGAAATGACAAAACCTTCTGGTTGTGTCATATACCATCCTTTTCAAGTTTTCCATTAAGAAAAGCAATTTTGATGTCCATTTGCCATATTTCATAATCATGGAATGCATCTATTGCGAGCAAGATCCGAATGGACTTAAACATAGCTACAGGGGAAAATGTTTCATCATAGTCTACACCATGAACTTTGTCGAAGACCTTTAGCGACTAATCACCCTTTGAATGTTTGTACATTACCATCCATGTCAGTTTTCTTCTTGAAAGCCCATTTACACCCTATAGGTTTGACTCCTTCAGGTGGTTCAACCAAAGTCCATACTTGGTTTACTGACATGGAATCCATCTCAGATCTCACGGCTTCAATCCATTTCTCACAGTCTGGGCTAGACACTACCTCTTGATAAGTCATGGGCTCATCTTGATCCATAAGAAGAACATCTCCATGTGTCGTAATGAGAAATCCAAATATCTTAGGTGCACGGCGTTCTCCTGTGGATCTACGCAGTGGTTGTGTTTCTAAATCTGTTGAATGCTCCTCAACCACTTGTGAAACATGCTCAACTTCAGGTTCATTTATTTGTTGTTCTTGAACTTCTCCAAGTTCAATATTTCTACCCTTCCCTTTTTTTGAGAGAAATTCTCTTTTGAGAAAAACTCTTGTTCGAGCAACAAACACTTTGTTCTCGTTAGGGTTGAAGAAATAATATCCCTTAGTTTTTTTAGGATATCCAACAAATATATACTTATGAGATTTAGGTTCGAGCTTTGTAGACATATGATGTTTTACATAAGCTTTACAACCCCAAATCTTCATAAAAGACATACTGGGATGTTTCCAGTCCATATCTCGTATGGTGTCTTTTGAACTGATTTTGATGGAACACGATTTAGTGTGAAAGAGGTTGTTTCAAGTGCATGTCCCAAAAAAGAAGTCAGAAGATCACTATGACTCATCATCGATCGAACCATTTCTAAGTGTTCGATTCCTTCTTTCATAAACTCCATTCCACTGTGGTGTACCAGGTGGTGTAAGTTGTGAGACAATCCCACATTCTTTTAGGAGTTCATCAAACTCTATGCTTAAGTATTCTCCACCTCGATCTGATCGAAGTGCCTTAATACTCTTGCCTAGTTGATTTTGTACTTCATTTTAAATTCCTTAAACTTTTCAAGGGCTTCAGATTTATGGCGCATAAGATAAATATACCCATACCGACTGAAGTCATCGGTAAAAGTAATGAAGTAATGGAATCCACCTCTGGCTTTTATATTCATTGGTCCATATACATCACTATGTATTAACCCCAATAAATCACTTGCTCGCTCACCTTTACTATTAAAAGGAGCTTTAGTCATTTTTCCCAACAAGCAATATTTGTATACATCATATTGTTCGAAAACAAATGAATCTAAGAATCCATCTTTATGCAGTTTTGATATGCATTTCTCACTTATATGGCCTAAACGACAATGCCAAACATAAGTTTGATTCGAGTCATTTGTTTTTTATCTCTTAGTATTTATGTTATAAATGGTGTTTTCTAGATCCAAAATATAGAGACCATTAACCAATTATGGCAAACTATAAAAAACACTATCGAGATAAAAAGAACAACAATTATTCTTAATAATAATCTCAAAACCAATCTTGTCCAAACAAGAAATAGAAATAATGTTCTTAGTCAAACTAGGCACATAATAACAATCCTCTAAATTTAAATCAAGTCCACTAGGTAAAGATAAAATGTAACCCCCACAGACTAATGAAGGTTACCAGATCCGATCCGGGGTGTCACATTTGGGCCACCGGAGCGACCCACTGTAAAAATAGAAAAAATTTTAAAACTTTTATTGAAACGTGTAACTTATAAAATCAGTTGTCACTATTTAAAAATAAAACAGATTTCCAGACTCGTATATAAATCAAAATACAATTACATGCCCCCTAATCACATGTACCATACTCTATAACAACGCCGGAAGAACTCCCTTACTGAAGTCGATAGATGCACTGGTACAATTCTTTTAACCTGAAAAGGTATGTAATAGAGTGAGCTTTGAAAAGCTCAGTAATACATAACTACCACATGATGCTGAAAAACATGTAGATATAGATAAACATATTTTCCTTATTAGTTCAAATATTTACAGATCTTTATGTTGAGCTGAGGTCTATTGACATCGCATGTAGTAACAAATAGTATTCATTTCAGATAGAAATATTTCGGATGTCTAGGTTTAGGAGATCAGAACAGGTTTTCGAGTGTGTTCCCAAAAATCATGTAACTTTTCAGATCATTTTAAAACATACATATATATATACCCCCATCCATCAAGTCCAAAATGTGTAGGTTCCCCAGAACCATACACCCACCGTCAAGTCCAGTAGGCCCTCCTCCAACATTACCCCCCAAATAAAACATGTTTCATCCGTAAACGGATATATCAAAAATCAAAACATAATCCAGGTCAAGTATCATATCAAAATCCAGGTCAAGTATCAGATCAAAATCCAGGTCAAGTATTCGATCAGAATCCAGGTCAAGTATCCGATCAGAATCCAGGTCAGGTATTATAATAGAAACCAAATCGGAAATCAGGTAAAATATCCAGGTGATTAGGGAACACACCAGAGTTTACAAAATTATTCCGAGGTACTGGATAATCTTAACAGGTAGAGGAACACAGATCTTCAGTATACCGATAGAATATCGGAATTCAGAATCACTGTTAGAAGAGTTCAATAACTGACAAAATCATTAATTATTCAGAATATGACTTGAGCTGGTAAGGAAGAAATGAAGGTTCATGACATTTACAATCTATGTCGATTGATCTGATTATCAAACAACTCTTAGATGAATAACTCCCAAAACTAATGCTTGTCGATTGATCAATTCATTATTCTTCCATGGTATTTACTCTTTAATACCACAAATTCTTGTCCATCGGTCATTTACAAAATCATCGCTGAATAGATCTTCCAATGTCTTCATTTCATTTGCACGCTTCCACAATATCATGTAATGCTGACGTACTTGATTATTTTAATCATAAACCATCGTAATTGTACACTATGTAAACTCATCAGAGTTTCCAGACTTATCCAAATCACTTACTAAATCCTCAGTCATTGAGGTTACCTATTTCATTTAGCTGTTATGTCCATTCCAGTTACTTCAGGATTTTCTAGAGTAATTCAAACGTTCTTGAATTTCAGATACATGTTATACTTCCATTCCATTCAATTTGGTCTTCGTGGTTGATTTGTCGAACAAACGACCAATTCTTAGTACTGAATACGATCTAGAGCTGAGCTGAATACTTCCAAAATTTATCATCGAGCCAAACTTGAGAAGACGAACACATGTTCCAGTAATATCTATGCCATTCAGGTATTGACATAGCTTTAGGGTTGATATACTCACTTAAATTGTTGTCCAATACCTTTACAGGTAGTCCAATACCTATGCTTACTTGGATTCCTTAATTAATCCAAGACATTTACTTAGTTTAGACCATAATGTTATTTTGGTAATTTTGGTATTCAGTTTTATTCCATTCATTTCAGAGCTTGAGGATATCCAATCATTCCTGAGCTTGGTGATATTCTTGGGTAATTTTCATTATAGGGGTATTTTGGTGATTTTACAAATCTACGGTATTTCAATCTTTTCCTTCCATCCGGTCTTATTATTTAATTCAATCTTATCATCTACTTTAGTCCTTTCGAACAATTCTGACAGCAGAATACCCCAGATAAATTACTCTTCAAGTATTTACTCATTATTCGAATATTTTCGGGTCAAGTGTCTTCTTAGATTTTACAAACGGAATATCATGAATTTTTCTGTACAAAGACAGGATCTTAACAATTAAATTCGTACTTAATCGAGTTAAGTACAAATCCTCAAAGTACTTCCTCATTCAAGGTCAATTCAGACTATTTTATCTCTCAAGGGCATTTTCGTAATTTCTTAACCAGTTAATTTCGGTATTACCTCTTAACGAAAATAATTATAATTTAGAGATCCTATGATCAATTGCTTTCCCGAACATTCTCTTATCTTGAAATGATTCCTTTAATAGACTTCTAGTATCCTTCACAAACCCTTATAAGACTAAAAATCGATTATCCGCATTTCTAATCAAAACTAGCATTTCTTATGCACATCAATAATTTTTACCGGATCAATATGTCTTTTCAGAGTTATTAACCAACTTCCAGGGACAATTCTTGTCATCTTACAATATAAGGGTATTTTCATAATTTTACCCTACTAGATTATTCTCATAATTTCCTATCCAAGTACCTTTAACATATTACCTTTGATGAAATAAATTATAAAATACAAATCCAGGTTAATTTCATTACTACCAAACACAGAACTTGAAATTTAATTCTAGCAACCCTTCAATCTCTTATATTAATCATTCGATCCGTATACAGATACCAAATTTCTGCCACATTCATATCGAGTGTATAAATTAATCAACTCCACAAAAGTGACCAACATTATCTCATTCATGTATTTACCAATATCAACATATTTCATAAAGCATAAAAATGTAGTAAAGATTACCTCGATTTTCGTGCAATACTGATAGACCATAAAATTCCATTCGAATGCCTTTGATCTTCAATTCAACTTCCAATAATTCCTCAGATACATATCAACATAAATTATATCAGAAATGGAGCTTAATTGCAATAAACGGATCGAATCGGGTGATAAATCAGTGAAAAATAGCTTACTAGGTTCGAATTTGGCGAAATGGACTTCGGATTTGAATTCATGACGTCGAAAGCATAAAATATGACTTTTCAAAAATTTGGAATTTTTGGTCAAAATCAAAGTCAACAGGTTTGATCGGTAATTTTGAGGCCTTCGGGTTCGAATATCAAAAAACAGACTGCAGAATCGGATTTGGAATGTCGAAAAATGTTAGGATAGGTATACTCGGTCAAAGTCAAAGGTCGTTTAATGCCCGGTCAAAGCCTGTCAAAGTTTTGGTCAACGCCGTTCAACGGGTCGGGTCAACGGATCGGGGTCGGCTCAACGGGTAGGGTCGGGTTGTGACCGGACAAACCGGTCACTTTTTCCTTCCCTACGCGCAGTGACGGCGTGTGAACAGTGCTAAATTCTCAGAAAAATTCCTAAAAATTATTTTGAGCGATTTTGAGATACTTACAAAGCTTGGTTCACAATTTTGAACGACGGAGAGCTCGATTTCAACAAATTGGAAACTTTGACCGCTTCACCTCCTCATGCGTTGCCATCGTCGGAGACCAAGGATGACACCAGCGGACTCGGAATGATGCAAGGAACACGATGGTGCGGGAGGTGTCGTAAACGGATGCTCGGATCGTCGTGAATCAACGAAAAACCAATTTAAATTGAGTTATTACCGACGATACTTCCGACTAAAATTAACGAAGAACGGCGACGATTCATGACGAAAGGTTTGAGGGGTTTTGTTCCTCGCTCGACAACGAACACGATGGCGGTTTCGGCTCGTCGATCGGAGGTCGGACGACGAGTAGATCGGAGTTGAAAGAAGGGTTGTTGGAGAAGAGCAAACTGGAAAATATTCTGCAAAAACCTGCGTACATGGGGTTTTATAATTCATCCTATATAAAAAATGGGTAAACCAAGAGTTTAGTCACTGAACTTCCTGTACTTCTTAAAACGGTCTGTCAACTTTGAAATTTTACAATTTAATCCCCAATTTCTTTCAAAATACCAAATTAAATCCACCACTTTATAATTTCTTAATTTTAGCCCCTAAATTGGGGTGGTACATAAAACATATGTCCCTATAGCTAATGCAACAAATCTTGCTCCATTTCCCACTCATATGTCCACGCCTCCTTTAGCTAGATTTCTTCTCTTTTGCAGTCCCTGTATAGAAGTACAAATATGAGAACCACAATTGGTATCTAATACCCAAGAAGTAGATGTTGACAAATTAACATCAATAACATAAATACCTGAAAAAAAACATTCTATTTGCTTTTACCTTCTTGACCTCTTCAAGGAAAATAGGGTAGTTTCTCTTCTAGTGTTCGGTTTTATTGCAATGGAAACATTTTCCTTCCATGCTAACTCCTCCTTTGGGTTTCAATACATGTTTCCCTTTTGGTTTGGTCTTACCATTGCCCTTAGACTTTACCACTACCTTTTTCTTTCCCTTTCCTTTGTCCTTGTTAACCATCAGAATGGGCTTAGGTCCAATCTTTTTGATGTTACTTTCAACAGTTCATAACATGCCAAGTATCTGTGGAAAAGTCTTTTTAATTTCATTCATGTTGAAATTAAGGACAAATTGGGTAAAGCTATCTGACAACGATTGCAGGATAACATCGGTAGCCAATTCATCTTTGAGAGGAAATCCCAGTTTTTCCAATGTTTGGATGTAGCCCATCATCTTGATGACATGAGCTCCTACAAAAGTTCCCTATTCCATTTTGCATTGAAATAGAGCTTTAAAGGTCTCATATCTCTCTTGACGTGTTTTCCCTTCATACATTTCTTTAAGATTTTGAATCATCTCATATGCAACCATGTCCTCATGTTGCTTCTGAAGCTTAGGAGTCATGGTGGCTAGCATTAGACATCCAACATCTAACATATCATCCATAATTTTATCCTTCTGAAGGAGTGATTGCAGTGATAAAGTGTTGTTTGCCATTTAATCTACAACAATGGAAATATTAAAGTAAGTAAATTTACAGAATTAAAATTTGTAAATAGGACTTTCTTTACAAATTACTCCCACTATTTTATTCAAAATTAAAAACCCTCTTTGTTTTATTTTCGAAAAAATTCAGTGAACATTTTCTAGTGGGTGAGGATCCATAATACATCAATTTCCTAAATCAGCTTTGGCTTTTCTTTTAGGATAGTGATTATTTAGGTAAGTAACACTTTACTAGTTACATCTCATGTAACTCCTCGTTTTGGTGAACAACTTTTGTTCAAGTCATCTCATTACTTATCCAAATATTTAACCTCTAGGTTTCTAATCCTATTAGAATAACCTAGCTAAGTTATTACCAATATTTCAACTGGTGAATATCACTTGCCTATTCTTCGCGTTTAACCAAGATAGATTTATGTGCCAATGCTTTGGCAAAGCACACACAATATCCATCGAAGCTTTAACGAGCGTAAATATTGGACGGTTAAGTTAACTTAGATTATAAAGAGGGATTTGCGTAATTATCTCATCATTGTTCGTTTTAAAATTAGGCCCTTATTGATCTCATCAATATTCATTCTTATTTTATCATTTTGATGCATTGCATACATAACAAATATAGCAATAAATAAGATGCAATGGTTATAGCCCAAAATAATGACTAAGGTGGCCCATCCCAAGCCAATGGGAGAACCATGAACCCTAAAGCCTAAGACTGCTCTCTAAGTATCTTCTCGTCATTCTTTTGCTCCTTGTGAATCTTCATAGGTTTACAATTTTAAAAGAAACTCGATTTACTTACGAGGGAGTAAGATGAGAAGGGAAATACAACAGAGATATAGAAAGGCACAGCTCGCAGACTGTATTTTAAATTAAATCATTATAAAGTGAACAGGGGATATAACCATGCAAGTCAAACACCGTGCAAAAACAAACATATCATATATATACACGTTCTTACCTTTGTTAAAACAATTTAATATGGGCCTTCAATTTGTACTGCTGATGAGGGGTCAAAGGGCGATAGCCGGTGGGATTTTTTTGAAAAATAGTACTTATGTTTCTATAGAAAAAGCCACGTTTTGATAACATTTATCAATAGAATCGTGCTTTTGGGATTTTCAAGCCCGAAGGTTTTCTGCATCGGAACAACCTTTGTTCCACTGCCAAATGCGATCTGCTATCGCACTCTCATGGATCATCATGTCAACGATTAACATATGGATTTCGTAAAATCCTTGCAGCAACAAATCGATTGAAAAACATATTAACAAATTAACATATTAATCGTTGCGGTTATCGATTCGAACAATGATATTAGCATATTTACCGAAATCAATAAAACTATAACATGTATAATCTTTAATGTTTATTTAAAAACTTATTTAATTATTCTGAATTATATATACCAACTAAAAGAGTTGTAATCTAAATTACATTCTTTTAATGCTTACTTACTGTATTCGGGTAATTAAAATCATATGTATATCAAATATACATATCATAACTCTAGATATATTTTAGTAACATACAACAAATTGTACATTGTTGCTCATTTCAATCCTAGGGTGTGACCCTGTAGGTTCTTGTAACGTTATTAGTAATTATTAGAACAATTCTAATATTAAATACAATGAGTGACATCTAGCAATATATCATTGTCACCTAAGTTACAAGAAATTATGATTCGACATATCATCTTTGCGATTAACTATTTTATGTATTACATCCTTTTGTCCTTTATATCTAGAATAGGCACAAGTCTTAGAATAGTCACACTTGTATAGACCATCTATTGTTTCTTGATATCTGTAGTAGACTATAATTAACGAATATGATATCAGATATCAACTTATTTGAGCATGGCCATGCATTTCTAGTCTCACTCAATGAAGTGGCCTGTGATATATTTCCTATTATGTAGGAAGGACAAATCCTATCTTAACCATATACACCCCACTACATATATCGAAATATATTCAATAACAGTCTTTATAGTGCAACCAGTTACAGAGCATGTTTAACTGTATCAAAACATACAACAATATATGTTGGGATGACATTGATCTCAAGTCTGATGATCATACAAATAGTCATCACCATGAGCAATGTTGTGACCGTTATATAATAATCCAAGACATATGCTCATGATGGGTCAATCCAATACATTGTTCTCTAACAATATAATCATGTATCAATTCTGACATCTCTATGTCAATGACAACTCCTTGTCATCAATCAATACCATGTTAGTCTTAAGCATATTATTATTGTACATGCCCATAATAATACTTAACTATGGATCTTTTAATAATGTTATTATATGGACTTTATTATCTTTCAGTTTATGTTAAACACGTACACATAACTGTAAATAATAGTGGCAATGTCTTTATTCAATAAAATCGGTAAATATATTATTACAATCATCATATGATTGGTCTTTGGGCATACTCTAACAATTTTAAATAACTGGAACTGGCAAAACATATGAAATCGACGTTGATATATTTAAAGCATCAAGGCCTTGCGTCGAAATGAGTTCAATGGCTCAGCTGACAATGTGAGAATTAAGATTTTTTTAATAGTACGACGTGTTTACAAAATAATAGATGTTTAGAATTTTTTTAATCATCGACAACATAAAAATATTTGTAGCAGCTGTTTGGACCTAGGATGACCTCTATGAAGAACAACACTCCCTTTATCTTCCCATGTAGGGCTATAAACAAATCGAGTCGAGCTCGAGTATTTTTGAGCTCGACTCAACTTGAAAACTCTAAAATAGAAGTTCGATTCAGCTCAAAAACTCGTGAGCCTAAAATTTTCAAGCTCGACTCGAACTCGAACTCGAAACAATGAATTGAAGCTCAGAAAAGCTAAAAAATAGCTCGAAATAAAAAAATTCTTAAACTTATCCTGTTAAAGCTCAAACTCGTACTCGAACTGAATATTTAGTACATTTATACTCTACTTTTTTATAAAAATTTCAACACATAAATATTAATATTATTGATAATTTAATTTTTTTTAAATGTTAATATATTATTTTTTCGAGTTTAGTATGAAATAGTTCGTTTCGGCTAGTTAAGAACTTAAATTGAGCATGAGTCGAGTCAATTCGAGTAGAGTATTTATTAAGCTTTGACCGAATCGATGTCGAATAGCTCATGATCTGACTAGTCTCATTTGCAATCCTATTCCCATGTGTTGACAATGACAGCAAATCACGGGAGAAAGTAGCACGCTAATTTGTTGTAAATGATAAAATTTCCTGAAAACCCGTTAGAATAACCGCATAATCTTAAGTTGTCACATTTGTCATTGGGTATTTGTTGTTTGAACAAACATAGAATAACATTGATTGAAGACTGTAGTTGCATATATTGCATGTTGACAGCCTTCCAATACATATTGCAACCATTTCGACATAGAAAAATGGGTAAGTTATAAATTCCATCACTGAATTTTACTCTCCTTATTTTGCTTAATAAACTTTAAAAAAATTTAATTTTCTCACTGAACTTAATATGTTAGGTTTTTTCTGTCACTTTGCCATTAAATAATTAACGACGTTAAAATTACGTCTTTTAGAAAAAATAAAATTTTCAACGATGTCATTTTACATCTATATAACAGCTCCTTTATAACACCGTTAGTGACAAAAAAACCCAATGTATTATGTTCAGTTAGGAAATTGAAAATATCTAAAGTATAGTTCGTAAAATAAGAGAGCGAGTAAAATTCAGTTACCAAATTTGTAATTTACCCTAACATTGATCGAAGATTGTAGTTACAATATATTATATCTTGACAGCCTTTCCATACATATAGCAACCATTTCGACATAGGGGGAAAAAGCAAAATAATTCACAAGAAATACAAATACAAATCTGATAAAAATGGTTTCAACTTTCAAGTGAAAGTTTATTTATTGGCGCCAGCATAGCGATTGACAATAGCCAAAGAAATGCTCGTCAAGTGTGCAACTTTTTTAATAGCAGTCCTCAGCTTATCTTTGACAACTCCATCAATGGCATTCTCAGAGAAGCCATCCATGCAGGTATCATCGTCGGTCAAAGCAGCACTCACCCATGTTTGTATATCACTTATTCGGAAAGCAAAGCTTTTGCCTCCACTCTCATCCATTTCAGCAACAGACCTTTTGATTTCATCGATTGAATCACTTATTTCCTCCACACAATCCTGGAGAGCCGCAACCTCTCTTGGCTTCAGTCCCTTGCTTTTGCAGAACTTGTAAAGCGTCTTGGAAGCTGAACGTGTGGTGTTAAGAGTGACGAAGAGGGGCTTGGTGGCTAACATTTGGGACTGCCTTGGATTTCAGCGGCGTAACTTGAAAAAGTGGAGAAACATAAGTCAGGGTAGGTTGTGGAATCACACCATGATTTGATGAAGGTTGTATCAGTTTCAGAGCTGAGGAGTTTCTTGCTGCTGAACATGGGGAGATGTAACCATGGCAAAGATAAGATAGATGATATTGAAAAGCATGAACTAATATTTTTCATTTTGTTTTTCCTTGATTTCAGCAGAAAAAGCTTGGAGAGAGAGTGCCACGGACAGCTATTAGGAAAGAGAGGGATCTTAATTTATAGAGACAAAAGAAACCTCCTACACCAACTATGTTGGTTGAAGTGATAAGCATGTTGATATTGTTTTAGTAATATCTTGAGTTCGAGTCCTTATATATGTAAAAAATCTCTGTTAGAAGACTCATCCACAAAATCCGAATTAGTCAAGACGAAACCTAGAAATCAGAAGGTAAAAAAAAATAAACTCATACAATTTAATCACCTGATGATTTTGGTTTTATGTTGTTTCATTTGAATTGAATTGCTGTTAGCATATGTAATTAGCTATTTTTTAAGCTTATTTTATTCATATATTCCCTTAATTAGTTGAGTTAATTGCATTCGTATGTCCCTAAATTATTATCCTCATTTTAAATTAGTTCTTAAATTTATAAATATTTTAATTTCATCCCTAAATTATGACTTTATTCTAAATTAGTCGTCGGACTTCTAAATATTTCAATTTCACCCCTAAACTATGACCTTCATTCTAAATTAGTCCCCAAACTTTTTGAACATTCCAATTTTATCTCAAGCTATGCATATATACTAATCACATCCCTTGTTAATAAAATCGTTAGGACAAGTTATATTATTATATGTTAAAAAACAAAATTTAGGTTGAACTATGGATGAAACTAATTACATATTTGAATGAATTTGTGATGAAATTGGAAGATTCAAAAGTTTGGGACAAATTTAGAAAGAGAGTCATAGTTTAGAGATGAGATTTGAATGTTCAAAAGTTTAGGGATGAAATTGAGAATTTGAATAGAAAAAAAAATTGTTTATCTTATTTAGAAGATATGTGTATCATATTCCTCTAGAAAATGATTTTATATTACCTTTCCTTTAAAAAGATTATTTCATATAAGCTTTATAATTAGAGTTACGGCTTAAAGTATCTTGATTTGGTCAGTTAAACAATAATAATAAAAGAAAAACATCAACTTAATTATCAAATTCGACTTCTTGAAAATGGATTTGGTTAGTTAAACAATAATAATAAAAGAAAAACATCAACTTAATTATCAAATTCGACTTCTTGAAAATGACGTGTTACATTAAAAATATCAAAGCGATACAAAGGATAAAATACTAAGGGTAAACTACATTAGATACTACCGAACTTTAACAGCTATATTGTTTATACCACTGTATTTTTAATTTTGTCTACTATAGCACTGAATTTTAATTTTCGTTTCAATTATACCATTAGACCATTAAATTATTAACAACCGAATCAAAATGATGTCATTTTTTGTGAGGAGTCTAAGTCGAAAGTTGTCAGTCACATCATCGAGCTATTAACGATTTAACAATCCATTTGTATGATTAAATCTAAAATTAAAATTTAATTCTATAATTAATAAAATTAAAAGTTCAATAGTATAAACGATACAACACCTAAAATTCGATGATATCCGATGTAGTTTTCCTAAATATCAAAGCAACCCAAATGATAAAATACTAATATGAGGATGAAAACAGCCTAAGAACAACTAAATGCAGCCAGAACATATCAATTAAAATAAACATTAAAAAGATATGTGTTGTGAGAAAGTATACTTTATGAGAATCGACCCGCACTTTGATAATGGGTTCTCATAGCAGTCGATTGTCGAGCAGATAGTTTTATATATAAATATTATCTCTGCGTGATGGTAATAGAAAGAAGACACTAAATAATAATAGTTTAAGGAACAATGATAGAAGACCAATGGTAATGTACGATGAGGTTAAAATTTCAGATATTAAAGGACACTAGCACTTAGGAGGGTGGGGTGAGTATAAGGTGGAACGAATTAATTTAAGGTTAATAACAGGGGCGGAATAATGAATTTATTAAAAGGATATTAATTTTTTTTTTCATAACTACAATTCGTTTCAATTAAGGGGCTTGATAAAAAAAATTATTTATTTTTCAAATATATATATATTTTTTCAATATTAATTAATACTTGAAGAAAATTGACGGGGACCAAGGCTCCTCTTAGTCCCACAAAGGTTCGCCCATGGGTTAATTTATAATCAATCGCAAATGTTATAAAGTGAGATTAAACTTTTAAGTTAGTATAACTGAAAATGTTATTAAGTTTGTATTTTTTTTAATATTGTTGGTTAGTAATCAGGAAGTGCTTTGTTATCTGCTACCAACCTATATTATTCATGTCAACTTAAAATTGGTAAAATTTTCTGCTGCAACCTAAATGTTATCTAAGTTTTTAAATTGGTTCCAAAATAACATGGAGAGTATTTTAAGTTGTCAGTTTGCAAGCTCAAATGTTACAAAACATATAACATTTTAGGATGGTTCTGGTAATATATTAGGTTTTCAACCAAAATTTTTACATGATTTTTTTATATTCTTAGGTTGAATATATTTCACGACAAGTATCGAAACGTTGACTCTGAATTTCGATACTTACGAAGCCAACGTAAAATATTATATATATTGGTAATATTTTAGGTTGGAAATGATAAGTATTGAACCTGAGAACAAGTTCCTATACTTACCAATCTAACCTAAAATATTATATATATGTATATATATTTGTAACATTTTAGGTTGATAACAGTATGTATTGAAACTCAGAGCAAAAGTTTTGATACATATCGTGAAATAAAATCAACCTAAAATGTTATATGTTTGGTAATATTTCCGGTATGTAACCTAAATGTTATATGATTTAAACATTTCGGTTGCATCACCTACAATATTATATGTTTGGTAACATTAAAACATTATATGGTTTGAAACATTTTCGGTTACACCAATCTAGAATATTTATGTTGGTTACATTTCATAGTAACTTTTTTGGTTTACTATGCCTGAACATTCGAGGTTTCAACCAAAAAGTATAACGTTAGGCAAAAACAATTGGTTCAAAGTGATTACTTTTCTACTTGAACCAATAACGGTGCCAAAGTATTCAACCTACAATGTTATATGTTTGGTAACATTTTCGGTTGCAACCTAAAACATTATATGGTTTGAAACATTTCGGTTACACCAATCTAGAATATTTTGTTTGGTTACATTTTCAGTAACTTTTTTGGTTTACTATGCCTGAACATTCGAGGTTTCAACCTAAAGTATAACGTTAGGCAAAAACAATTGGTTCAAAGTGATTACTTTTCTACTTGAACCAATAACGGTGCCAAGTATACCATGTATTTTGGAGGGTACGAGTCACATTTTAGTTTAGTATGAGTTCGATTAGTTGTTTCAACCTTAAATTTTACGTTACAAATAACCAATTAATTCAAAGTGATAACTTTTCCAGTTTTCAACCTAAAATGTGACAAAAACCTATAAAATCTTAGGTTGTATTGGAAACATTTGAGGTTTTAGTATCAAACTCGTTGATTAAATTTCGAAACTCGTCGGGATAAATCTTCAAACTTGGTGCATTCCAACTCATGTTACAATTATAAAGGTTTCTTACCAAGATATTGTTACAAACGTCATAATTCTTTATGGATTTCAATTTGATTTACTATGTCTGATCTTTCAAGGTTTCAACATGAAGTATAACGTTAGGTAAAACCTATTGCTTTGAAGTAATTACTTTTTCTGCTTTAAACCTAAAATGTGACGTAAACCTACAACATCGTCACATTTTAGGTTGTTAGTGGTAACACTTAAGGTTCTCAGTATTGAAACTCAATTAGTAAGTTTCAAATTCGATACATTCCAACTCATGTTACAATTACAAAAGTTTGTTAATAATGACATGTGTGAAAACATCATAGGTCGCTATGAGTTTCAATTTTGTTTACTATTCCTGTACATTTGAGGTTTCAACCTAAAATAACGTTACTCAAAACCAATAGGTTTCAAGTGATTACTTTTCCTATTTTCAACCTAAAATAACCTAAACGTTAATAATTTAGGTTGTTCCTCATAACAATTTAGGTCTCAGTATCGAAAACTCATTGACTAAGTTTTAGAACTCGTCGGGTTAAATTTTTGAACTTAGCGCATTCCAACTCATTTAAAATTATAAAGGTTTGTTACCAACATGTTGTGACAGCATCATAAGTCGTTATGGGCTTCAATTTGGTTTACTATGCAAGCACATTCAAGGTTTCAACCTAAAGTATAACGTTACTCAAAACAAATTGGTTCAAAGTGATGATTTTCCAGTTGTCAAACTAAAATGCGACTTAAACGTAAAATTTAGGTTGTTCCTGGTAACAATTTAGGTTTAGAGTATCAAAACTTATTAACTATGTTTTAGAACTCGTCAGGATAAATCTTCAAACTCGGTGCATTCAAACTCATGTTACAATTATAAGGTTTGTTACCAACATATTGCGACAAAAATCATATGTCGTTATAGATTTCCATTGGTTTACTATGCCTGAACATTCGAGGTTTCAACCTAAAGTATAACATTAGACAAAACCAATTGGTTCAAAGCGATTATTTTTCCAATTGAATCAATAATGTTGCCAAAGTATATACCATGTATAACATTTTTGGAGGGTATTAGTCATATTTTAGTTTAGTATGATTTCCTTATATGTTTCACCCTTAACTTTTACATTACAAATAACCAATTAGTTCAAAGTGATAACTTTCCAATTTTCAACCTAAAATGCAGCCAAAACCTTTAATATTTTAGGTTGTTCTTTGAACATTTAAGGGTTTTAGTATCGAAACTCATTAAGTTTCAGAACTCGTCGGGATAAATCATCAAACTCAGTGTATTCTAACTCATATTACAATTATAAAGATTTGTTACGAACATATTGTGACAAACATCACATGTCATTATGGGTTTTAATTTGGTTTACTATGCTTGGACATTTGAGGTTTCAACCTAAAGTATAGCGTTAGGCAAAGCCAATTAGTTCAAAGTGATTACTTTTCCAATTTTCTACGTAAAATGTGAAAAAACCTATCACATTTTATGTTTTTAGTGGTTTCATTTGAGGTTTTCAGTATCGAAACTTATTGACTAAGTTTTGGAACGCGACGAGATAAATCTTCAAACTCGGTGCATTCTAACTCATGTAATTTGACATTTTAATACCTATTTCAACATATTTGCTGTTATATTATAATAAATGTTAGGGATTTTAAGCAATTTTTAAACCTATACTAAAAGAAGGGATAAAAGAGAAAAGAATAATAAATCTCAGGTTACATATTAAAAGGGATCTATATTTCACGATTGAATGATTTTTCTTCTCTATCGTTTTCTACTTACTGTCGTAAGTAACTTACCATTTTAATGCGGGTAATGTCTCAATCGATGGCTAAAGGATCAGGGAAAGTAGGTGAACGTCAAACCCTATTCGTTCAAAACATACCACCTAGATATCATTGGAGTGGTTTGAGATAATTATTTGGTAGGCATGGAGATGTGGTTAGCTCCTACATAGTGAGGAATAATGATAGAATGGGGAATCGATTTGGTTTCGTTAGATTCTCTAATAAAGATGATACAGTAAGAGCAATGCAGAGGTTAAACGGTTTTTGGTTATTCGGCTATTGACTATTAGTAAAGGAAGCGCGGTACAGAGCCAAGGATCAGAGTGGGAATCTGAATAGTCGTTCATCCTTCAGCACAGATACAAGGGTACATAAAGATAAAATGATTAGTGAAGAAGAGTTTGAGGTGAAAGTATGCAGGAGAAGTACGACTATACGGGGGGTTATTTAAGAGGATGTCGTTCGAAAGCTCCAGAGATGCCTGGTAGGAACAATGGCGACGGTTTGTCTTCGACTCATGTGGAAAATAGATTAAGAGCAGGAGGTCTGGGTGAGATTAAGATCAAGTTCTTGGGAGGGAGAGATTTTTAATAGAATTTTTGACGACGAGTTGTGTACGATCATGAAGGAGCATAAATGGTTGTTCCTATTGGAAGTGTTCACGGAAGTTCATCCATGGACAGAATCTTACGAGCTTCTGAAAGAGTTACTTGGATTAAATTAATTGGTGTTCCATTACACTGCTGGAATCATAATACTTTTAAAGGTTAGCTGAGTATTGGGGAGAATATTTAGCAATGGGAGAAAATGCTTTTCAGGATCTGGGATTTGAGGAGATGTCTATCCTAATTGCAACTAGTAGAAGGTTTTGATAGATGATGTGGTTGATTTGGAAGCAGGAAGAGACGTTTTTAAAATTAGAATCGTGGAACTACCCACTAATAGAAGTTAAACAAGCAATCCTAAGCGAGAAGTTAAAGTTAATTCAGTCGCTGGTGAATCGAGCTTGTCGGCCGGTAAGAGTTTGGATTCCTCGGAGGAGAAGAATTCAGAGAGGTGGCAAGAGGGAGACGATAGCCAACTATGTATGGGTAATGTACCAAGGGGTGGCTATATGTCGGGTGTGGATGAGGATGAGAGAGACATTAGGGAGAAAGCAATAATGGGGCAGAAGGAAATTGATGTGAGCTCTGGGAATATTCAAAAGTAATACGAGGTGGGGATGGAACGAGGGAGGAGTGGCAGAAGATGACAGTAGCTTATTAATTAAAGAGGTGGAGGCTAACGAGGGAATTAATGAAAATTTAAAGGATTGTCTCTATGGGAAGGGAGTTTAGGGGCAAAAGTGATGGAGGACATAGACTTTACGGGCCTTTCAAATTTTTTATCTAAAAAAGATGCTAAAGGAATAGAGGTCCATTTGTATGGGAATGAGATAGAACGGAAGGGAAGTGAGCCCAAGTTGCGGTCAGAGCAGGGAGAACGGGATTTGGGGTTTGGTATGTTAACAAACTTGAATGAGGATATCGTTAGTTTCAATCCCAAGCAGAACGTAGGAGCAACGACGGAGAGAAAAAGAAATACAGTTTCCTTCAGAGAATACAAGAAAATTTTGGTGGTACCCAGAGAAAAAATAGAAGTTGCCGAGTAAAGAAACACAAGAGAAAGGTGCAAAGCGAGGAAGAGTCGACAAAAATTGAAGGAAGGTCATTATCGGATTCGGATCTTTAAGAACGATGACAGAGATAAAATAAGAAAGAAAAAAAACCCTACAGTTTGGTAGAGAGCTGGGTATACAGTTAAAGGCTCATAGGAGGTTTTGGTTAGGGAAATTACAGTTGCGGATGATTTTGAAAGAGAGTCTCAATCCCAATCCATCGAACTTTAGCTGAAATCATTGAGGGAGGAGTCCAGATGCGGATTTTATCATGGAATACAAGAGGTATGAACTCTAATGTGAAAATTGAGAACTTAGAAGGTTTATTCAGACTCATAGAATTGAATTTGTGTTATTACAAGAGACAAAGGAGGATATTAAGGATGCAGAAATAAGTAGATTCTGGTGTGATGATGAATTTTAAATTTTTGAAGCAATGGGAAGATCTGGGGGTATACTGACTGTTTGGGATAAGAATAGTTTTCATATTCTTGATAGCTTAATTACATAAAGGTTCATTTTGATTGAAAGGAAGTATGCCTTAGATGATTCGATATGTTCTGTCTTGAACGTTTATGCACCTTGTGAAGTTTCTAAACAAATTTCGTTATAGAATGCAATTGTGGAAGTTAGGAGGAAAAACATTAATAAATGGGGGTGATTTTAATGCAATTAGAAATCATAGTGAGATAAGTGGGTGTTCCTACAGACAAACACAGATTGCAGCTTTCAATGAGTTCATAGAAGATTGTAATCTTGTTGACATGCCTTTATCAAGGAGGAAATTCACTTGGTTTGGGCTGGCAAATAGAAAAAGTCGCTTGGATAGGATTTTTGTTGAGGATGAATGGTACCAAGTAAACAGTGATGTATCCCTACTGGGGTTGCCGAGAACGGTCTCTGATCATTCCTATTTTATTGGGGAAGGAGATGATAGATTGGGGGCCTAGACCATTTAAATTTGTAAACAGTTGGTTAAAACAGGAGAGCTGCAATGAAGTTATCAAGAAGATATTTCAACAAGAGAAGCAAAAGATGAAGAATTAAGTGTGAAGTTAAGGAGAGTGAAAGGAGAACTTAAGAGATGGAACACTTAATGTTACTGGAATGTTGACAGTGAAGCAAAGAAATTGGAGAAGATGATCAATGACCTGGACAGGAAAGGATATAATATAGGATTAGATGATGGAGAAAGAGAGGAGGTATTGAATTGTACACGAAGGCTATGGGACCTTTTGAGGGAGAAGGAGGATATTTGGCATCAGAAATCTAGATTAAACTGGCTGAAATTGGGAGATGAAAATTCTACTTTTTTCCATAAAGTAGTAAAGATTCACAGTAAAAAACGTTTGATCCTGGGAGCTAATTTGGGAGAGGACACTGAATTGGAGCCGGAAAAACTTAAGGCTAAAGTTTTAATTCTTTAGCAATCATTTTAGACGAAAGAAGAAGGAGTGGGAAACGGTGATCAATCTTCCGTTCAAACAACTTTCAAGGGCTGATGTTGAAGAGCTGGAAGCGAATTTTTTGATTGAAGAAGTTAAAGAAGATGTGTGGAGTGTGGTGAGGCAAAAGCACCGGAAACTGGATGGCTTTAATATAGAATTTTCAAGAAGTCATGGGAGTATATAAAAGGAGATTTGATGAAGACTATGGATAGTTTCAACACGATTGGAAAGTTGGGGAAGAGTGTTAACTCATCATTTTTAGCATTGATTCCGAAAGTGGAAAATCCAACTGAATTTCAGATAGACTAATATCGTTGGTGAGCAGCGTGTATAAAATAATTGCTAAAGTGTTAGCAAGATTAAGAAGAGTGATTGGAACGGTGATAAATGAGACCCAATGTGCATTTGTAGTTGGAAAAAATTTTTCGATGGAATCTTAGTGGCAGATGAAGTTATTCACTCTTTGAATAAAGAGAGGGGAGGGAGAGGGTGGTTTGATATTAAAATTATATTTTGTAAAGGCATACGATTACGTTGATCGGGAATTTTTAGACTCGGTGCAGAATTGTATGGGTTTTGGATGCAAATGGAGACGGTGGATTTGGGAATGCATTCGACTGTTAGAGTTTCTATCTTATTGAATGGGTCTCCCACAAAAGAATTCAAGATGCACAGGGGTTTAAGACAGGGAGATCCATTGTCCCCATTTTTTATAATGATAACAGAGGCTCTCCATTTATTGTTAGAAGATGTTCGAAATGATACATTGAAGGCATCGATAACGTGGCACCAAATTTAAGTATTTCACATTTGTAATTTGTGGATGATACGATTCTGTTTCTTCATCCAGATCAAAGATGTCTTTCCAATGTTAAGCGAACTCTGAGATGCTTTGAAATGGGCTCGGGGTTAAGTATTAACTTAAGGAAGTCGTGTTAGCAGGGGTGAAGGTTGAAGAAAACAATTTGAATCAGCTAGCACTATTGTGTGGTTGTACTGTGAGCACCTTGCCGTTCAAGTACTTAGGAATCCTATTAGGGGCGGATCCAAGAAAATATCGACGTGGGATCCAGTAATTGAAAAATTCAGAGCCAAATTGTTTTAAAGGTGGAGCTGGAATAATTGATTAAAGGTAAAGAATAAGGCGTTATTAGCAAAGTGGGGATGGAGATTTGTTATCGAAAGAGGGGCATTATGGAGGTCAGTAAATGTCACAAACGGATCAGGTGATGTCCTGGTTGGGTTAGCAAAGGAGGATTAAAAAATGCTTCTATAACTTGGAGAGGGATCGTTAGTAATTTATATGGGGATGGAACAAGTAAATGGATGAGTGGTGAATCATTTCGATGGATAGTGGGTGATGGGAAAACAAAATTGTGCTTGGAGGATGTGTGGTTTGGAGAAATGGCTTTAAGATCAAGATATCCTCATTTATACATGTTAGTGTCAAGGAAATATATATCGGTGTGGGAAATGCTCAATGCAGGCGATTGGCAGAGTTTAGCTATGACAGGATTTTTTGAGAGACAATTGTTGGATAAGGAACTAGCCATGGTGGAGATTATAAAACGAGAAGTGGACAAGGTGATTTTAAATCCGTCCTTGGCAGATCGGATTGTATGGGTGCATGAAAATGATGGGTTGTTCAAGGTCAAAAAATTGTCTCAGTTATTACTTAGTGATGGGAATTTCGAAGTTGTAGGTTCGTTTAATTTTGATAAAATATAGAATCTAAAAGTTCCTCCGAAGGTGAAATATTTTTTATGGATGCTTAAATTGAATAGAGTACCAACAAAGGTATTCCTTAAATCCAGAGGGATTACGCTGTCAGATGCTCAAACTTTATACCCTTGGTGTGGGGATGCTGAAGAGGATGCGAACCATTTGTTTGTGTCATGTATTTTTATGCACTGCTTTTGGAATGCTTTTTGTAGGTGGTAGAATATTTCAGGTTTAAATATGCAGACAGTGGATGGAGTCTTTGTGTTTGTTATCAGTGGTGGTCAGGATTTATAGCTTTGGCTTGGTTTGTAAGTTTTGCTTTGGCATTATGGAGTCTATGGCTGGCGAGGAACGATTTTGTTTTTCGAAATAAAGGCATTAAACTTAAAGACTTGCTTTTATATGTGAAGATGAGAGCGTTTGCTTTGTGTAAGGCGTTGAAGGAATTTACTGATTTGGACCAGAAATGTTAGTGGGATCGGCCTGCAAAGTTAGCTGTTGTGTATCAATCTTCTAAGATCGTCTGGCAGCCGCCAGTATCGGGACAGATGAAGTTCAACGTGGATGGTTCTGCAACAAATAAATCAGCAGGTTGTGGGGGAGTTTTGAGGATAGCAGATGGATATGTAGTAGCAATATTTTTTGGGTGGTAACAGAGGTGAATTCAGATTATTCGGAGGTGCTAGAAATTAAAATTGCACTAGTGGTGTTCGTTGAATCTTGCTGGTGCTGTAAGGCTATTCTGATCGTAGAATCTTATTCTAAAGTAGTCTTGAATTGGGTTCAGAATTTCTATATTCGTCCGTGGAGGTGGGGAGTAGTTTTTCAGGAAATTGATGCCAATGTATTGAAGATACCTGAGAGTAAGTTTGTGTTCTCGCCTAGGACTTCCAACAATATGGCAGATTACTTGGCAAAGATGGGATTGTCGAGGAAAATTATGTTCAAGGCAAGCTGGTGATTTTTAGTTTTGGAGGTTAATTTTCCAGTGTTCTTTTATCAGATTGTATGTTTTATTGCAAGTAGTAGTAGAGAGGGTTGTTTCTTTAAAGAGTCTCTTGGATGGTTCTTTGTGGTGTCTGCATTTCATCTTGCTAGGGTGGGGGAGTTAGTTTCAAGGTGTGCAATATATAACATTTTAAGTATAAGTATCGAAACTCCTAACCAAGTATTTAAAGGCGATAACTTTTATAAATGTAATCTAAAACGTATGAAAATATCTAAAATTTAGGTTGTACATAGTAACATTATACGTAAAAGTATCGAATCTTAGAGAACAAAATTACCAAAACATATACGTTTTAGGTTGGATGTGTAACATTTTAGGTTTCAAGTCTGAAAACCAAAAGCATAAGTTTCAAAACTCGATGTATTAGTCCTAGGAAGATTATAACTCATGTAACATTTTAGTTTGAAACTAGGAAGTGTTTTTTCAGTTAAGTTTCACTACTTAGTTAAATGTATCAATACTTGTAATTAAATATAAGAGGTAATATTTTAGGTTGCAACCTAAAATATTGGTAACATATATAACATTAGGTTTCCATGGTAACAATTTTGGTTGGAACCTTAAAAAGTATCGATGCTTATTTTCAAAGAAAGTAAAACCTAATGTTTCAAATTGACAATAAAAATATTGTTGGAATCTTTTACAAGAAGTAGGATAAATGACGCAAGAAACTTTGGGCAAAGTTTCGAAACACTTCGAAAGAGGAATGAATTGTTTTTACAGATGCAACCCAAAGTTTCAAAACTTTTAAGACATTTTTGAAACTACTGAAAAGTATTGAAACCTTAAAGTATTTGTTTTTGCAAGTTTTGAAACTCTCACAGAAGTTTCGAAACTCTTGGTCAAATTTTGATTCAAATAGTGTGTTTTGATATTGTGAGAAAATTCTATGTTTGAAAAATGTTCGAAATAGTTTGAATGATATTTTTTAGCATAATTTGAACTTGGAAAACTTATTTTAAAGATCGAAAAAATTTAGGGACTTAAAATTATTTATAAAAATTAATATAGAAAAATATTATGTTATATCAAAATCATTTATGTTTATCAATCTTTCATTTTTGATATAACAAAATATTTTTTGTTAAAATTTTCTTAATTTAAAACTTATCATAATTTTTTCAAATTATATATCATTCAAAATTAATGAAAATAATTTTCATTTGACTCCCCTTTTGAAAAGGAATTTAATGCTATAATTTTTTAATAAAAAATTTATACAAAAATGAAGGATTAATCAAAGGTGTTTTTATATTTTCTCCCCTTTTGTTAAACCAAAATCATTTAGATTCAAGAGAGAAGAAAAGATTGGAGCATAACAAATAATAAAGTCAATATTTAATCCAACATATGATAAAGTAATGTAGTCAAAATAAATATCCAAAATAGCAACAAAACGTCCAAGTGCAATATATAAAAAAAATCCAAATATCCCAAATGTCATGAAATGCTAAATGAAATGAGATTATAAATCCTCATCATCTGGATAATAAGAGGGATGAGGTGGAGGATAGGATTCTAGAAACGAGCTTCCAAGGCAACTAGAAGAACATCTAATGCATAAAGCGATCATCAACATGATGAAGAAATTTATCAAAGCGAATCACAATGTAGTCATAGAGATTCTTAAGTGACGGGAGGGTGAGGAAGAGGAGCAACAACTCCATGATCACCATGCTCGGCAATACTTCCAAGAATTTCTCTAGCTTGATCTTGACGGGTGCGAATCCATTCACCGTTAACGAAGTATATGATCTTGTAGGTTAAGGTAAGGTTAATATTACTTGAGAGGGGAACAAAGGTGTCATAGGCAAGGTTGATCCTATGCTTGGTGAAGATGTAGCTAAGCACACAAACATAAGGTAGGGAATGTTTAAGATTAATCCCTTTGGTTACGATATTGACAAACTCGGTGAAGAGAATGTGAGCAATGTGAGGATGAGTTCGAGATCATAAATGATAAATCCATCAATATTTAATGTCCCACATACGATTGGCTTTTCCATCCGAAGGGTGGAGAAACCAAGTGAAAAATAGATACAAAAGATGCTCCTCAAAATCTAAAATAGTAGGATTGTGACTATGAAATGGAGCAATAGCAACGGGGCATCTCATTGAAAGGACCTTTATAAAAAAGACCTAAATCATTTGTAATAAACTCTACGATAACCTCAAAGACAATACCCATAAAATAAGATTGAATACATATGACTTTATTTGAATGTGTTTCATGAAGTCAAATTACATTGTAAAAGGAAGCTCGAAAAAAATTAGGATATTATCACGAATGCATAAAAGGTCAAGCCACCTCCAAGTGGTGAAGAGCTCAAGAAAGTTGAATTTGTAAATAGTAGATAAAAAGAATCATATCAAATTTCCTTTCTGATTGAATAGCTCTATCACAATAATGGTCATGAAACCTAAAATGATCATCGTCGGATTCAAACAAAGGGACTCGAAGGGATTGAAGTGATATATGATTGGCTGACTCTAGGACGTTTGTGGATGTTTTAGGACCATTTTGGTGACAAAAGTAGTGGCTAAAGAGGGTGAATTTTTGTTGTGTAATTTGATCAAATAGATGATAGGTAGCCTTAAAATTAAAGGTTCTAAATGAAATTAGCAAATGGGTAAACCTCCTGCAAGAAGAGCGTAAAATTTAACAGAATAGATCAACCCAATTGTAGCAAATTCAATTTATTTCGTACAAATAAAGAAAATTTGAAACCCTAGTGGCGAACTTTTTAAGAGTTTTGAAAAAAACTTAATTGAATGAGTTAAAACATGTTTGAAAAAAGAAAATATCAAAAGATGTGATTGAAAAGCTTTAAAAAACATTAAAATAGGTTTTTTATGGTTCAATAAGAGTTACAGTGAGATGTGACGTCAGCCAGAGAGTGAGACAGATTGATGAGTTGGTACGGCGGATGGACGAGTTGGTCGAAGGTCTTAGGTAATTTACGAATAGTAGGGAGAAATAAAAGAGTTTTTAAAAGATGAAATTTAAATCCTAATTTGAACAGGTAGCCATACGACGAGTTTCAAAACTTTTCAAGGCTTTTCAAAACTTTAGGCATAGTTTCGAAACTTTTGAAAAAGTATCGAAACTCCAAAACATAGTGTTTTTGGAAGTTTTGAAAATCTGGGAGTAAAAAATGCAATTTTACTAATTTTGAGTCCTAAATGTATTCAACATATTATTCTAACATGTATGAAAGTGTTGCAAGGTAGAAAAGCATATAAAAAACAAGATTTAAACTGTATAGCATTGAATTAAACGCATTTTCTATATGAATGAACATATAAAGTCACATTTAAGCATACTTAGATAATTTGAAGTGCTCAAAACTAGTCCAAAATGTCATGGAATGACATGCATATTGTTAGGACCGTCGGTGCACCCCATGGTGCAGCAGAAACAAAACTCGACGGTCTCACCAGCAATCCATGTACGAAAAACTGAAATCGGGAGGAAGGGATGCGAATACTTACAGCGGGTTCCTTGAAAAACAACAAGGACAACAGTGAATACTGGTGGTGTAGATCGGTTCGAATCGTAAGCCTCCACGAAATCACGTCTCAGCCTCTACTTAGTTCACTCGATTAAGAGCAATATTTTTCTTCCCCAAAGCAGTTTTGAGAGAAAAATAGCTGAAGGTATTGTGTGTGTTCTAAAACGGTTGCTAGACCTAACACACCTTTTATAGCCAAGTTACCCTAATCATATTAGGGTTTTATTATTTCAAATTAATTAAATCTATATTTAATTAATGAAATTAAATATTCAGTATTATTAAAACATATATTTAATTAACTCCAGATATATATTTTAGTAACGTATAACAAATTGTACATCTTTGCTCATTTCAATCCTAGGGTGTGACCTTTTAGGTTTGTAACGTTAGCAGTAATTATTAGAACAATTCTAATATTACATACAATGAGTGACATCTAGCAACATATCATTGTCACCTAAGTTACAAGAAAATATGATTCGACATATCATCTTGGTGATTAACTCTTTTATGTATTACATCCTTATGTCCTTTATATCTAGAATAGGCACAAGTCTTGGAATAGTCACACTTGTATAGCCCATCTATTGTTTCTTAATATCTAGAGTAGACTGTAATTAACGAATAGTTTATGATATCTCATATAAACTTATTCGAGCATGGCCATGCGTTCTAGTCTTACTCAATCAAGTGGCCTGTGATATATTTCCTATTATGTAGAAAGGACAAATCATATCTTAATCATACACACCCACTACATATATTGAAATATATTCAATAACAGTCTTTATAAATCAACCAGTTACGGAGCTTTTTTAGCTGTATCAAAACATACAACAATATATGTTGGGATAGTATTTATCTCAAGTATGAGGATCATACATATAGTCATCACCATGAGCAATGTTATGACTTTCACATAATAATCCAAGACATATGCTCATTGTCGGTCAATCCAATATATTGCTCTCTAACAATATAATCATGTATCAATTCTGACATCTCTATGTCAATGACAACTCATTTTCATCAATCAATAACATGTTAGTCTTAAGTGTATTATTATTGTCCATGCCCATAATAATACTTGACTAGGGATTTTTTAATAATAACAGTTATGTCATTATATGGACTTTATTATCTTCCATTTTATGTTAAACACATATATATAAATGAAAATAATAGCGGCAATGCCATTATTCAATAAAAGCGATAAATAAAAGTATTATTACAATCATCATATGATTGGTCTTTGGGCATACTATAACAATCTCCCACTAGCACTAAGACCAATCACTCACATATCTAATACCGAGTGACTCTGTGTAACGATCATGCCTCTGCTGTGTAAGAGGTTTCGTCAAGGGATCAGTAATGTTGTCATCCGTGTGTACTCTACATATTTCCACATCTCCTCGATCAATGATCTCTCAAATGAGATGAAAGCGCCTAAGAATATGTTTGGATTGTTGATGAGATATGGGTTCCTTTGCTTGTACAATGGCTTCATTATTGTCACAACGGAGTTCTATAGCATCTGATGCTGGGAACAACCCCTAATTTCGATATAAACTTCTTGATCCAAACAACCTCTTTTATTGCTTCACTGGCTGTAATGTATTCAGCCTCTGTTGTAGAATCAGTTACTGTGTCTTTCTTCAAACTTTTCCAGCTCACAGAACCTCCATTAAGATAAAACACAAAACTCGATTGCGATCGTGAGTCATCCTTGTCAGTTTGGAAGCTGGCATCAGTATAACCTTTTATACTAAGCTCTTCCTCCCTTCCATGGACAAGAAATTTATCCTTAGTTCTTCTTAAGTACTTAAGGATATTTTTAACCGCAATCTAGTGATTTTCACCAGGGTTTGCTTCATACCGACTCATCATGCTTAGAGCATACGATACATCTGGTCGAGTACATATCACGGCATATATTACAAAACCAATAGCCGAAGCATATGGAATCTTATTCATCCGTTCTCTTTCTAGTGGAGTTGAAGGACACATTTCCTCAAAAAGAGAAATGCCATGTCTCATAGGCAAAACTCCTTTCTTGGATTCTTTCATACTGAACCTTTTAAGCACTTTGTCTATATATTTACTTTGACTCAGACCTAGTAGTTGTCTTGATCTATCTCTATAAATCTCAACTCCTAAGATATACGCTGCCTCACCCAAATCTTTCATAGAAAAACAACTACTTAACCAAGTCTTAACAGACTGTAAAGTAGGTATATCATTTCCTATGTTGAGTATGTCCTCTACATACAAGATTAGGAAAGAAACAATGCTCCCATTATCCTTCTTATAAACACAAGGCTCATCTTCATTTCTAATAAAACCAAACTCTTTGATTGCATCATTGAAACGAAGATTCTAGTTTCGAGAAGCTTGCTTTAGTCCATATATAGACCTCTGTAGCTTACAAACGTTTCCAATATTTCCTGGAATGACAAAACCTTATGTTGTGTCATATACACATCCTCTTCAAGTTTTCCATTAAGGAAGGCGGTTTTGATGTCCATTTTCCAGATTTCATAATCATGGAATGTAACTATTGCGAGCAGGATTCGGATGAACTTAAACATAGCTACAGGGGAGAATGTTTCGTCATAGTCTACACCATGAACTTGTCGAAAACCTTTAGCGACTAATCACCCCTTGTATGTTTGTACATTACCATCTATGTCAATTTTCTTCTTGAATACCCATTTACACTCTATAGGTTTGACCCCTTCAGGTGGTTTAGCCAAAGTCCATATTTGATTTACTGACATGGAATCCATCTCAGATCTCATGTGCCGTAACGAGAAATCCAAATCTATCAGGTGCACGATGTTTTCTTGTAGATCTACACATGGATTGTGTTTCTAAATCTGTTGAAGGCTCCTCAATACTTGTAAAACATGCTCAACTTCAGGTTCATTTATTTGTTGCTCTTAAACTTCTCCAAGTTCAATATTTCTACCCTTCCCTTTCTTTTAGAAAATTATCTTTCAAGGAAAACTTCTGTTCGAGCAACAAACACTTTGTTCTCGTTAAGGTTGAAGAAATAGTATCCCTTAGTTTCTTTAGGATATCCAACAAATATACACTTATGAGATTTAAGTTGAGCTTTGTAGACATCTGATGTTTTATATAAGCTTCACAACCCCAAATCTTAATAAAAGACATATTAGGACGTTTCCCAGTCCATATCTCGTATGGTGTCTTTTGAACCGATTTAGATGGAACATGATTTAGTGTGAAAGCGACTGTTTCAAGTGCATGTCCCCAAAAAGAAGTCGAAAGATCACGATGACTCATCATCGATCAAACCATGTCTAACAATGTTCGATTCCTTCTTTCAAAAACTCCATTCCACTATGGTGTACCAGGTGGTGCAAGCTGTGAGACAATCCCACATTCTTTTAGGCGTTCATCAAACTCTATGCTTAAGTATTCTCCACCTCGATCTAATCTAAGTGCCTTAATACTCTTTCCTATTTGATTTTGTACTTCATTTTTAAATTCCTTAAACTTTTGAAGGGCTTCAGATTTATGGCACATAAGATAAATATACCAATACCGACTGAAGTCATCGGTAAAAGTAATGAAGTAATGGAATCCACCTCTGGCTTGTGTATTCATTGTTCCACATACATCACTATGTATTAACCCCAATAAATCACTTGCTCGCTCACCTTTACTATTAAAAGGAGCCTTAGTCATTTTTCCCGACAAGCAAGATTCACATACATCATATTGTTCGAAAACAAATGAATCTAAGAATCCACCTTTATGGAGTTTTGATATGCATTTCTCACTTATATGGCCTAAACGACAATGCCAAAGATAAGGTTGATTCGAGTCATTTGTTTTTAATCTCTTAGTATTTATGTTATAAATGGTGTTATCTTGATCAAAAATATAGAGACCATTAACCAATTGTGTCGAACCATAAAAAACACTATCGAGATAAAAAGAAAAACAATAATTCTTAATAATAATCTCAAAGGCAATCTTATCCAAACAAGAAATAGAAATAATTTTCTTAGTCAAACTAGGTACATAATAACAATCCTCTAAATTTAAATCAAGTCCATTAGGCAAAGATAAAACATATGTCCCTATAGATAATGCAGCAACTCTTGCTCCATTTCCAACTCGTAGGTCCACGTCTTCTTTAGCTTGATTCCTTCTCTTTTGCAGTCCCTGTACATAAGTACAAATATGAGAACCACAACCGGTATCTAATACCCAATAAGTAGATGTTGACAAATTAACATCAACAACATAAATACATGAAACAAAAGTTCCTTTTTCTTTTGCCTTCTTGACCTCTTCAAGGTAAATAGGGCAGTTTCTTTTCCAGTGTCCAGTCTTATTGCAATGGAAACATTTTCCTTATTTGCTAACTCCCCCTTTGGGTTTCAATACATTTTCCCTTTTGGTTTGGTCTTACCATTTCCCTTAGACTTTTCCACTACCTTTTTCTTTCCCTTTCTTTTATCTTTGTGAACCATCAAATGGGCTTAGGTCCAACCTTTTTCATATTACTTTCTGTAGTTTGTAACATGCCAAATAATTGTGGCACAGTCTTGTTAATTTCATTCATGTTGAAATTAAGGAAAAATTAGCTAAAGCTATCTGGCAACGATTGCAGGATAACATCGGTAGCCAATTTATCTTTGAGAGGAAATCCCAGCTTTTCAAACGTTTGGATGTAGCCCATCATCTTGATAACATGAGCTCCTAAATGAGTTCCCTCTGCAATTTGGCATTGAAATAGGGCTTTAGAGGTCTCATATCTCTCTTGATGTGCTTGTCCTTCATATATTTCTTTTAGATTTTGAATCATCTCATATGTTACCATGTCCTCATGTTGCTTCTGAAGCTCAGGAGTTATGGTGGCAAGCATTAGACATCCAACATCTAACATATCATCCATATGTTTCTTGAATTTGTCTTTGTCAGCTTTTAAAGTATTAACTTCCGATTCATCAGGAACAGGTTCCTTAATGACATATTCCTTCCTTTCCTGTTTGAAAACAATTCTCAAATTACGAAACTAGTCAAGGAAGTTTATGCCATTAAGTTTATCGTTCTCAAGGAGTGATAGCAGTGGTAAAGTGTTGTTTGCCATTAAATCTACAACAATGGAAATATTAAAGTAAGTAAATTTACCGAATTAAAATTTGTAAATAGGACTTTATTTACAAATTACTCCCACTATTTTATTCAAAATTAAAAACCCTCTTTGTTTTATTTTCGAAAAAATTCAGCGAACATTTTTCTAGTGGGTGAGGATCCATAATACATCGATTTCCTAAATCAGCTTTGGCTTTTCTTTTAGGATAGTGATTATTTAGGTAAGTAACACTTTACTAGTTACATCTCATGTAACTCCTCAATTTGGTGAACAACTTTGTTCAAGTCATCTCATGACTTATCCAAATATTTAACCTCTAGGTTTCTAATCCTATTAGAATAACCTAGCTAAGTTATTACCAATATTTCAACCGGTGAATATCTCCTTCTTATTCATCGCATTTAACCAAGATAGATTTATGTGCCAATGCTTTGGAAAAGCCCACACAATATCGATCAAAGCCTTAGTGAGGGTAAATATTGGACGGTTAAGTTAACTTAGATTATAAAGAGGGATTTGCATAATTATCTCATCATTGTTCGCTTTAATATTAGGCCCTTACTGATCTCATCAATATTTATTCTTATTTTATCATTTGATGCATTGCATACATAACAAATATATCAATAAATAAGATGCAATGGTTATAGCCCAAAACAATGACTAAGGTATCCCATCCCAAGTCAATGGGAGAACCAAGAACCCTAAAGCTTAAGACTATTCTCTAGGCATCTTCTCGCCATTCTTCTGTACCTTGTGAATCTTCATAGGTTTACAATTTTAAAATAAACTCGTTTTACATACGAGGGAGTAAGATGAGAAGAGAAATACAACAGAGATATAGAAAGGCACGGCTCGCAAACCATATTTCAAAATAAACCATTGTAAATTGAACAAGGGCTATAACCATGCATATCAAACACTGTGTAAACCAAACATATAATATATATATATACACGTTGTTACGCCTTTGTTAAAAATATTAATATGGGCCTTCAATTTGTACTGCTGATGAGGAGTCAGGGGCAGAGCCCCTAGTGCGCTTAGGCTGTCCTGTGACGGCCGGTGGGATTTTTTGAAAAAATAGTACTTCTGTTTCCATGGAAAAACTTCACGATTTGATAACAATTATCAACAAAATCGTGCTTTTGGGATTTTCAATTCCGAAGGTTTTCTGCATCGAAACAACCATTGTTCCAATTCCAAACTCGGTCAGCTATCTCACTCCCACAGATCATTCAGCAACAAATCGTTTGAAAAACATATTAACAAATTAACATATTAATCTTTGCGGTTATCGAGTCAAACAATAATATCAGCATATTTACCTAAATCGATAAAAATAAAACATGTATCTCATACATATCGCATCAACCAAAAATTTAACCTAAATTCAGATTGTACAAGTGGCTCTGATGCCACTGTTGGGATCGTTGGCGCACCCCATGGCGTAGTGGAAACAAAACTCGATGGTCTCACCAGCGATCCAAGTACGAAAAACTGAAATCGGGAGGAATGGATGCGAATACTTACAACGGGTTCCTTGAAAAAGAGCAAGAACAACAGTGAATACTGGTAGTGTAGATCGGTTTGAATCGTAAGCCTCCACGAAATCTTGTCTCAGCCTTTACTCAGTTCACCCAATTGAGAGCAATATTTTTCTTCCCCAAAATAATTTTGAGAGAAAAAACGGTTGAAGGTTTTGTATGTGTGTTCTAAAACAGCTGCTAGACCTAACACACCCTTTTTATAGCCAAGTTACCCTAATCATATTAGGGTTTTATTATTTCAAGTTAATTAAATCTATATTTAATTAATTAAAATTAAATATTCAGGATTATTAAAACATATATTTTATTAACTCCAGATATATATTTTGGTAACGTACAACAAATTGTACATCTTTGCTCGTTTCAATCCTAGGGTGTGACCTTGTAGGTTCTTGTAACGTTGGCAGTAATTATTAGAACAATTCTAATATTACATACAATGAGTGACATCTAGCAATATAACATTGTCACCTAAGTTACAAGAAAATATGATTCGACATATCATCTTGGTGATGAACTCTTTTATGTATTACATCCTTATGTCCTTTATATATATAATAGGCACAAGTCTTGGAATAGTCACACTTGTATAGCACATCTATTATTTCTTGATATCTAGAGTAGACTGTAATTAACGAATACTTTATGATATCTCATATCAACTTATTCGAGCATGGCCATGCGTTTCTAGTCTTACTCAATCAAGTGGATTGTGATATATTTCCTATTATGTAAAAAGGACAAATCATATCTTAATCATACACACCTACTACATATATTGAGATATTTTCAATAACAGTCTTTATAGAGCAACCAGTTACGGAGCTTGTTTAGTTGCATCAAAACATACAACAATATATGTTGGGATAGTATTGATCTCAAGTCTGAGGATAATACATATAGTGATCACCATGAGAAATGTTAGGACTCTCACATAATAATCCAAGACATATGGTCATGGTCGGTCAATCCATTACATTGTTCTCTAACAATATAATCATGTATCAATTCTGACATCTCTATGTCAATGACAACTCGTTGTCATCAATCAATAACATGTTAGTCTTTAAGCGTATTATTATTTTTCATGGCCATAATGATACTTGACTAGTGATTTTTTTAATAATAAGAATTATTTCATTATATAGACTTTATTATCTTCCAGTTTATGTTAAACACATATATATAAATGAAAATAATAGTGGCAATGCCTTTATTCAATAAAATCGGTAAATAAAAGTATTATTACAATCATCATATGATTGGTCTGTGGGCATACTCTAACAAATATCTCCCCCTCACATATTCCACCAAGCACTTCTTCAACAATAGTTTTTGTTTCTCTGGCATCGACACATCTTAATAATACTTAATCTATGTCTCTTCTGTACAAAATTTCCCCATCAAGAATATATAATGCGGTCATTCAACAAATCATTCTTTTTTCTATCTCATATGCTTGCTATGGGTATGTCTGATACTTGATGTATTGCAAAATATCTTGGTACCATGGATGACCATCTGCCTTTTCTTTTAGATTGTAATAAAATGTTGGGATTTTATACACTTGCATCAAAATCTATATTACATAAGCCCTTTTACTTACCTGAAACATTGCAGCCAAGTTGACCAAAGCATCTGCCATCTGGTTTTCTTCTTTGGGAAGATGAATGAATGTGACCTCTTCAAAATCTTTGATCAATTCAAGGATCAAGTTTTGATATTCACTAACTTTGGATCCTTTTTCTCTCATTCACCTCATAGCTGATAAACTACCAACGAGGAATCTCTATATACTTTGAGCACTTCTATTTTCCTTCCCAGGGTTGCTCTCAATCCAACAACACAAGCTTCATACTATCCATATTATTGGAGAAGAAAAATTTCAGTCTGCTTGTGAATGGATAATAGACATTTTCTGGAGAAATTAACACTGCCTTAATTCCTCGTCCCAAGGCATTAGATGCTCTATCAAAATAGAGTTTCCATGATTCGTCCTCTTAACTATTTTCCTCAACTATGATACACATTGAATCTTGTTATGAAAAATTAAAGTTTAGGACTCATAATCGTCTAAGGCACAACTTGCAAGGAAGTCTGTTATAACACTCTCTTTTATCACTTTCTAACTCTCATACACAATTTAAAACTCTGACAATATCATTTACCATTGAACCATTCTCCCAGTTAAGGCTAGATATTCCATCTGAAATTTTAATGGATCAAGCTTCGAGATCAACCATGTAGTATGATATGACATATATTACATGAGCCTTCGGGTCAGCAAAACTAAAGCACGCCATAACTTTTGAATTGGAGAATATATTGACTCATAATCAATGAACTTTTTTGCTTAAATAATAGATCGCTCTCTTTCTTTCCAGACTCATCATGCTTACCAAGCACACAACCCATTGAATTCTTAAACACTATTAAGAAGAGAATCAACGGTCAACCAGGAACTGGTGTTACCAAAATGGGAGCATTCGATAGATACTTATTGACTACTTCCAAAGTCTCTTCACATTCATCATTCTAACACTCAGGGTTATTCTTTTGGAGTAATTTAAACACTAGGTCACACTTATCAGTCAGTTGAGAAATGATCGAGATATGTAGTTTAACCTTTCCAAGAACCCTTGAACCACTTTTTGCTTACGAAGAGGTGAAAGATTTTGAATTGCTTTTACTTTATCTGGATCAATCTCAATACCTCTTTGACTGACCATGAAGCCTATAAGCTTCCCTGGCATTACTTTGAAAGTACACTTTTTGCATCACGTCATGGAAAAAGGTCACCATAGCCTATTGATATGTTGCTCCTGCATTCTTCAACCCAAATGGCACCACCTTATAGCAAAATGTGCCCCACATGGTTACGAACCTTGTTTTCTACATATCTTTTGGTTATATCCCGTGAAACCATCCATGAAAGAGAACCATAAATGTCCTACAGTGTTATCCACTAATGTATTAATATGAGGTAGAGGAAAATTGTCTTTTGGGCTTGCATTATTCAGGTCTCTGTAGTCCACACACATACGCACTTTTCCATCTTTCTTTGGCACATGTACTATATTGGTTATCCACTCAGGATATTTATCCACTTAAAGAAAACATGCATCGGTTTATTTTCTCACTTCTTCCGTAGTTTTCAATAGCATCATTGGCCTCATTCTCCTACGTTTTACTACACTGCTTACACTTAGGCCTTATCAGGAGTTTGTGTACCACTATATTTGTATTTAGTCCAGGCATATCTTGGTACGACCAAGCAAAAATATCCTTAAATTCTTGAAGAAATTTTATCAAATTCTTTTTAACTCAAGTGATAAAGTTGTGCCAATTTTCACTTCTCTTTTATATTCATCAGATCCCAAACTCACAATCTCGACTTCTTCGTTATGAAGAAAAATATTCTTATGTTCTTCTTCTACCAGTCTTAACAATTCGTTAGGAACTTCATATTCCACCTCATTTTGACACTTATTGATGTCTTCTAAACACAAAAGTTGCTTGAGATTAATCTCATGATTAGTATAAAAATGTTCATGCTATTAATATTGGGACACCTATAAAGAAAAATATAGAACAAATATATACTTTGGAAAGAGAAAAGCAAAATGAAATAAAGAAATACAAAATATAAAAGAATGTAAATGCAGGAAAAGTGATTGCCACTTGAGAAATGAATGAATGAATATTTTATTAGAAACGAAATGAGTAAGATCAACATGGTTGCCCTTTACAAAAGATCCCTTGATGCTCACAGGCATAAGCACATGGGTTGGTTCCAAGTATTACTTTGTGTTAAGTATAAAAACTATAAGAAGATCCTCTGCAGTCTAGTTGTTGAGCTCTTCTCTTAGGAAACATGGATGGATACCAGCTAAGTATCTCTCTGGTTTGTTGTATTCTCCAACCATGTTGATACACAAACCCTCCATGGCTTCATCAAACATTTCTTCATTTCGTATATGTTCTGCTTCTCTGATTACATTGACTAACAACTTATCGGTGTCATACATTCCTCCAGATTTAAAAATATACTTCATATATGGGAGATATTTGTGTTCCCAATGGATATCTTCACCTCTCAATCTTGTTTTTCTATCCTCCATTCTCCTTTTCATTTCCTTTTGGTCTTGTTAATTGTTAGGCTTGAACCCTAGCCCAATGCGATCTCTCTTCACAACAACAGGTTTTAGATGCAGAGTTCCTTGCAAACATTTTCCAAAACCTTTCAAATCTTTGCTCCTCTTCCTAAGGTATTACACGCAATCATATTCGTACAATTATACAATCGAGTACGAGAGATTTTCCTCCCCTCAATGATGAAAGTAGCATTTACGAACTCTAGAGCAAGTAATGAGAATTTTAGAGTATTTGTATTTGGATCAATGTAAGGAGCAACAGTAGTAACTAAACCAATAATATTGGGTTTGACTCCAAGACTTATTAGTCTCCCATCAATGACAAACATCAACTTTTGGTGTAGAGACGAAGGCACTACTCCTGCGGAATGAGTCCAAGGTCTCCCAAACAAATAATTATAAGTTGGATTGATGTAAATCACCATAAACTTAATATTTTAGAAAATTATGCCCATTAATAACGGAACATCAATCTTCCATGTGATATCCCTTTGAGTACTATCAATAGCCCTGACGATATTTTGATAGGCTTTCATATGGGAGCTATCTACAGACAGCCTCTAAAAGGCTGTTATTGGCATGACATTAAGTGTGGACTCATTATCGATAAAAAAACCAGGCAACACATGACCATTACAATAGTGTTTAAGGCTTTTACGGATCCCATACCTCCTTCTAAGATCTCGTCTTCAGTGAACGTAATGTAATTGTCTGCATATTCACAGATATATCTTCTGGCATGAAAGTTTGATTCAACGCCTTTAATAGAGCATTTCGGTACACCTCAGAGTTTATCAACAAGTCTAGCATCGAGATTCACACTTGTTGTTTGTGCAGTTTCTCCACCATACTATATTCATTGTGTTTCAGGAATTTCAAGAACTCCTGGGCCTGAGCTTCAATAACAGGCTCATTAATCTTTAGCGGAGGCTCATCCTTGAATATCTTTTGAGGTGGTGGTGCTTTTGCTTTTCCTTTTACCCTTTCAGCTTCCTTTGAAGTTTTATAAGGAGAATAGCATCTACCACTCCTTGTAAAATGTCCCACTTCACTTATCACCTCAACGGGTGCCTTCGCTTTATTTTCTGTGTCCATCGATATTTATTGCAACACTTTTGGATCTTTCACTGACTTTATGCCCTTTTATATTGTGATATTGGTGGTATCTCCATGACACTTTGTGTGTATCTTTCAATGAGAATGCGGTTGGAGCGAAAATTAGTATCTTTGGAGCAATAGGTGTTGGATTCGTCACTTTGGCTTTACAGTTATGAGGACTTGGTGTACTCTGACATATACACGTCAACCTCTCTCTTTTCATCAACATTCTCAAAGAACTCAATTTCTTTATTATCCATCGTGTACTGTATCAAAACCCTAAACTCATAGCAATGTTAAATCACATACCCCTCTTCCTAATGGAACTTGTAAAAAACTCATTTTCTGTATGACTAAAAATCGAACTTCGCTCAATCAAACATATTCCCACCAACTGTTCAAACACCCAATTCAACGGTTATCTAATCTCAGATACTTATTTCTTCTTCCTTTTTATCCTCTCCTCTTGCATAGCATTCACCCTTTACCCACCATGATTTGGCAATAGGTTCTTTGCAACGTCAGGGGAGTTGAACTCTAACATCCAATATCAATCAGATTTTGTACCACCTTTTTGAAAGCGACGTAGTTTTAAATTGAATGCCCCAATATATCAACATGTTACTCACACAGTGCATTTGCATCATAACATCTTGGATAAGGTGGATGAAGTGGTTTAAAATGATATGGACAAACCATATCTGCCTTAAACAGCGACGCATACAATTCAAAGTAAGGCATGGGAACTGGTGTAAACTTCAATTTCTCGACCTACATTTTCTGACCATGATACTCACCCCTATTGGTATTAGACTTTGTTCCAACAGTCCTTGGTTGAGTAATCATTACATTCTTCGAATAACCTTTATTGTAAGTGGTCATGGTGTTCACTCCACTATCTCTCTTTTAAACAGACGATTTTCACTATCATCGATTTTCCACTGTTGATAGTCGTTTCTATCAATTCACTAAGATCACCATGTTTGAGAAACTCTTTGAGGCACTGCATAACATACGATCTAGAAACAAACCTTTCAGAGTATGAAGGAAAAAACAATGATCTCTTTATCTAATAGCGGTTGTTAATTGTGTGCAACCAAATCCCACCACCTTTGTGTGTATTATGGAAAAATCACATTAGGTTTATTTTTCATGTTCATCAAGGCTACCTGATCGGGTAACATATTTGTATTATTCCAAAATGCTCTAGATATGTCTTTGCATAACATGATATTGGTACAACTTGGTTGTGCATATCATTAGGTTGCAGAACCGGTAAGATTATCTTGAAAACAATGGATAAGAAACTTTTTCATCTTTAAAAAATCCTACCATCTTGCAACAGTACATGGTAGGGTGAGCAGATAGACAATTGGTTACATTGTACTTTTTAAATTCTAGAGTCTTGAATTTGTGCGAGAGAATAATATCAGGTACCAGGTTGAGCTCTTTAGCATCCACATTGTATTCATCAATAGATTCCATCACCCTAACCTTATCCTCGAGCTTCTTATAGCGATATTCATATTGCTTGGCTAACTTAGACTTAGCTTTTTCATCCTGGATAAATAGATTGAAATTAGGGTTTCATCGTTAAGGTACTCGACATTATCATTGAGGTGAACCAGATGTGTTGCAGACGCTCCAACAGTATTAATTTGGACTCCTCCTCCAAGTGCACCTTTTCAGGCTGATCCCTTACATGAGCTGATAAACCATGATCAGTCGTGTTAGAACCCTCATTATGACCTTTCCCTTTAAGATCTACACCAAGCAATACATAAATTTGATTTACCTTATCTCTTTGTGATTTGGACGATTAGTCCCTTAGGTTATTTTGAATATTCTTTAACCGATTTTCTAGACGCTTTTGGGCCTCTTCCAATTCTTTCAATTAGTCTTCCATATGTTTTTTGGCTCTTCCCTAAGTATTGTACAAATGAGAAGTACTTTTACTAGGAGCCAGAATATCCTAGAACAAAAATGTTCAATTTAAAAAAAAATTAATGAATAAACTTGAATATAAAGGTAAATGAATATTAACAATGATAAAAGTAATAAAATGAAAAAATGCATGAATGCAAGAGGTATTGATTTCAAAAATTCAACTATAATAGAACAACTTTCAAAATGAAAACAAAGTCCCGTACCCAACGATTTCTCTCTATATGTGCGACCTAGCCTTCATACTCAAATCTACAACCTCGACTATCAAAGACAATACACTCTATTTACTCTCTGAAACTGAATCAAAGTAATACCCCTCTATTTTAGCCCAAGTAGCCAACTCTCCCAAGTATCAAGCGACCTCGCTAATTTGAATCAGCGCCTCGGTGATGACACACTCTCTAGTAGCATTTTGATCCTAATAGGCATCGACTACATCCTATTACTCGTTTTTGGCATCGCTCATAGAGTGGTCTAGGTCGGTAACCTGCTGCTAAAAGTGTTGTAGCTCCTCCTTGAGGCCCTGAATTCAGTAACTCAAAGCAGTTATCTACTGAAGATTCTCACTCAAGTGCCTTGGCTCTCAGAACAAATCTTACTCCAGTTGCGTAATGTATCTCATGAACTTAGTGTTTTTGGCCTGACATTGAGCCAACTGCTCGTCACTCCTCTCTTGGGCCTCTTGCAACCACAAATTCAAGCTTAAAATATGGTTAGTCTTGTTTTGACTCCTATTGACCAAAGTACGAGTAACCCCTTATTGTATCTCAAGTTCAGTTTCCTGGTGTTTCTTCTCTAAGTCTAATCTCACTATCTCAACCTTAAGGTGCTTGATTCTCTAACCCTTGGCATCAAGCTCTACAAGGAACTAATTCATTTTAGCCTCGAAACTTCTCAGCACAATGTTCAATCTTGCTCTCTCAGCATCTAACCTGGTAACTTGATCATTCATCTTTTGTAACTCCCCATTTAAACCATAAATATAGAAGTCATCCTCTTTGGATTTTATTCTTCGACGTCTCCTTTTCTCATCGAGCTCCTCAGTCTCCTTAGGCTGGCGCTCAACCTCATCCTCTAGTTTTTCAATCCGACGCTTTTCAACGTTCAACTCTCGGGTCCACTGTACTGATTTTTTATGGGATCCAACCATTATTTTCGTTTTCTGCAAACTCTGATAGCACTTCCTCAAATCTTCATGATCAAACTCGATATGATCTTTCCTTTTTCGCATCATTTCAAACTGTGTTGCTTGGAATTCTACATCAAGACCCACCACAAATTTTTCATACTTAAGTTGTTCTACCATTGTAGCCCATTTGAGTTTCTTAGTCGCGAACTCAGCCCTAATTATATCAACTTTAGGCAGAACAATCTGGATATTTTTTTCTATAAGGATGGTCTCAGTTTGGTCTGGGAGAGGAACATTCTCATTTGTTCTGACACGCCTCTACTCTTCGTAGTCCGGTGGCACTATAATATCTGCTGGCTCTGCTTAGGTGTGAAAGGTTTTCTTCCAAGCCTCGGATACCTCATAAAGATTTTTTTGTAGTCATTTCCCTGGAAAGAAAAATCAGAGGTAGAAAGCCCATAAGTAGTTGGAACAAACTAATGTCCACCAAACTATCTCAAAGCCAACAATGGTACGTATTCCATGTCTACCTAAAGCCCAAGCAGCATGTTTCAATTCCTATCGCCAACCCTGAAGAAAAACTAAAACTGAATTTACCATGGAGCATGCCAAACAACTTTTGATTCCTGGAGATTTGGTAATGCCCTCATTAAAGTACGACTTGCGACCACTTTTGTTCTAAAACCTCCTTTAAATGCGAGTACTAAGTGCTAAAATGTTGGTATGACACCTTCTTAAATTTCCAAAAGTGGCTACAAACCGAGAAATATAACAGTTAAGAACATCCAAGAAATCGACTTCCTCATATTTTTTTGTAAACATTTAAGGACCGAAAAGTCTCAGCTAAAATGGTGGAAGATGGTTTTAATTTTCTCAATAATTGGTCAAATAGATCCACTACGGCTGCCTCGATGTATCCCAATACCTTTAGAAAGATTATCAACCCATAAATCCCCATGGCTAGCAAATTCAGTCGAACTCGTTCATCTGGGTACTTGACCAGAACTTTTTTAATGCTAAGCCTGACAATTCCTTCTTGTTCACCCTTATGTATGATCTGAGAAGTGACCCATTCTTCATGTACTCCAGTGGTCTTGGGCAATTTTATACAGAAAGATTGAGGTTTGATCGACCTAGAGTAAACTCGGTTATCCTAGACTCCTTCAATGCGTAGTAAAGCGGTATACTCTTATAAGGTGGGGTCCAGATCCTTTTGGATGCAAGTGAAACAATGGTATCATGGATTCCAAAACTGAATCACAACTCTCAATAAATCGTCTTCTACCTCGACAGCCAAGAGATAGAAAATATCACCAAAACACTGTTGGTGTTTATGCCTCATGTCGGGTGGCACTTCTCCCATTTATCATGCAAGTCAGATACGTAAATCAAGACATACTCGGTTAAGCTGGACGTGCGATTAGCCGTCGAGCTGTCCCCTTTTTCTCTTTGTACAACCTTAGACCACAAGCGTACTTCAATATTGGGAACCATATGATGAATATTTTTGTTTTCTGTCAATGAAATCCTTTTACTTCAATATATGACTAGAAATTAATACCTCATCCTATGAATGATGCAATAAATGAAAGGAAAATGAAAAGAAACAAAGATAAACATCAATTAGTATTGGCATAATAATAACAAAAATTAGAATATAGTAAAACCTAGTCCACATGATTTTCTAGTTTGCATGTAATGACATAAAAAACAAATAAAGGTTTAGAGTTGATTTCTCCTTTGTGTACTTATTCAGGTACCTATGGTGAAATTTCGGCAGAGTTTCGCATCGGGTAGATCCAAGTTAATTTGAATGCATGATTGCAGTTCTAAAAGGATAAGATACTCAAAATTATCCTTGTTGTTGCCCCCTTAGGCTGGTCAGACCCTCGATCCTCAACCATTATAGGCTTACGAACCAAGTTAAATTTCAAAAGGGAGCATTTCCCTATGTATGACAAGAGGAATAAATCCCTACGAAGACATAGGTACTTTGACCTTGAAAGTTACTCGGTAGGTCTATACATAGAATAAATCCTCACGAATATGTCGCTTTCACTATGACTTAAGAAGGACAGCTCAGGTATAGAGCAAATGACATGATTTTGGACATGTTGTGTGTGAGGAGAAATACTCAAACCTTTAATCACATGAGTAGATAAAGGAACCAAATAAAACAAATAGTATTAGAAACATTAACATCTGAAATAAAGTCACTCAAGTCAAACGTTAGAACAATTGGTTAAAAGAGTTAGAGGAAATACGAATAGAAGGAATCAATGTTAAAAGAAAGGAAGATTACAAGGAAATTAAAAGGACCTAGAATGAAATAAACTTGAATTCTTTAATTTTCTGATACGATACAAAGTGTAATTGTTTTAAGGTCTGACTCTATAAGAAACCAAGTGTTTTTAGTTCAAGTTCCCCAGCGGAGTCGCTAAGCTGTCATGACGACTTTTTTTCGAAGCGTATATGGAATGATTTTGAGCATCGAAATTAAGAATTAGAATTTTAGAAAATATTTGAAACGTTTTGAGTCACCATCAACCTTTAGGATTATGTAGGTCGAAAACACATAAAACTACCCTTTTAAAGAATAAAAACTTTAAAAAAACGTGTTTTGGTCTGTGATTTAGAGATTTTGGGTTCTAGAGTCTATTACGCTTGGGCAATGATTAGCACATGCACAATGCCCAAATTGGTACCTTCAATTACGAATTTTTCACTATATTAAAAAATTAAGAAGTTCAAATATTTAATTAATTAATGATCCTTTTATTCCCTAAAATAAAATATTTTAACCTAATTAAGATTTTAGAGGGACTCATAGTATTTGTCTATTTCCAATTAAAGAATAAACTAATCCTCTAATCGGAATTAAGACAATTATTTTTTATGTTTTAATCGAAATAATTAAATATTATCATCCTTAAAAATTAGAGAATTAATTAATTATTAAACTCTAAATAAGAAAATTAAATAGTGATAAGTTAGTCAAATTATTATTAAAAAGAATAAGGATGTTCCTTGATTTAAAAAACAAAGGTCAAGCCTTTGACGTTAATCAAACAATGTGTCCTTAGCAATTTAAATGTAGGATCAAACCTCTACCTTTTTGTTTAATTAATATGGACATATTTTATTTTTAGTGACCACTGGTAATATATTTATTTATTTAAAAATATTGAAAAATAAATGTCTAGTTACTTTAAGACCATCCTTTTCAATATTAAAAAATAGATATACATTCTATTTTAATCAAATTCTGAATTTAATTACTTGTTTCTAATTAAATAAACTAGTCCTAAAAGGATAATTATAAACCTAATTAATTTCTAATTAAAGAACCTAAACTAAGGCTTTAATTAGTTAGTGAGTAAAACTAAAGAACTTAAAATCTAAGGTTTAGTTTAATATTAGTGACTAAATTAAGAAATTTAAAGATTTAAAGGTTTTAATCTATGTTTAAACATGTGACTACTTTGAATAAATTAAAAAATTAACATTCGCGATCAATAATTCAACATGTTTAATAAAATAATGAAGGAAATTGGAATGAAATCAATGACTAAATTGAACTCAATCAAAATTTGAGGAACAATGTACAAGCATTTAGTGACCAAAATAAAATAAAGGAAAAGCCACATCTCAAAGTCAAAACACGCATAAAATATAGTGTTTTAATGAAATCATTTGACCGAAAAATATACACTATAAAAGACAAAATTTTAAGACAAACATTATTTTCATCCTTTCAAAAATTTTCCTCCCCCAAATTCTCTCTACTTTGACCGAAAATCACCCCAAAAATTCTCCCATGTTCTTCAAAAATTTATCCTTGTTCATCCCATGCTCATCCTAAAACCCCACTTTAATCCTCCACAAACACCAAAATACCACCTGAAATATATTTTTCAAGATCAAAAGCTAAAATTTTCCGAGAACACTAACATGTTCTTCCCCAAAATCAAACTTCAATCTTCCACTAACACAAAAACACCATTCAATACTTGTTATCTTTGGATCAAACATCCAAATCCCAAGAACAAAATCTAATGTTATTCTTTCTACCCAAAGCCTAAACCTAAATCCCAAAATCCAATAGGATATTTCCCAACTTCACCCAACCTAAACTACCAACCTGAAACCAAATAAATACCATACTCTGACCACCAATTGCCAGCCAGCCAACTGACTCCGACGTCAGCCGAACCACCCCCACTACTGAAGAGTTTTTCGACCACCATTTATTCGAACAAAAAAATGCATAAAAATAAGGTGAAGGAAAACTTCACCTTAAACGAAAATCCAACAATTTAGGTTGAAATCGGATTTAAACAACGTGAAAACATACATTGTTTGGGTGGGTATGTGTCACATTTTAGCTTATAGTACAATTTTTTAGGTTTCAATGTTTTGATTACGTTAATCATAACAGAGCATTTCTATTTTAGGTTGTACATATAAAATTTTAGATTGTACATTGTAATATTATAGGTTATAATACTTAAATTCAAGGATTATGTTTCTAAACTCATGGTAACATTTTATCTTGCCAACATGTATAACATTTTCCGGTATGAGTGACATTAAAATTTTAGTCTAGTATGACTAAAATTTTTCTTTTCAACCTCAAATATATGATACTCATAAACTCATAAACAATTAATTTCAAAGCGATAACTTTTTCAATTTGTATACCTAAAATATATATCATTTTGTTTTAATAATATCGAAACTAAGGTTTTAAGTTTCGAAACATGTCATGGAATATCTTCCACTTTAGAAAATTAAAATTAATGTTACAATTTAGGTTAAGATCAAATATGTTACCAACATGTATAACATTTTAGTATGTGTAACATTTTAAGTTATAAGTTGAAACTTAAAATGTTACCCTTAAAATAAGTTTGAATAAATTGACAAAATTTATAAGATTTTAGATTAAAACCGGAAATAATGCCAAAACATATAATATTTTGAGTTGGATTGTGAATTATTTTAGGTCACAACCTAAAATATTGTGTATATCATAATAAAGTATGTAAAAGTGGTAACATTTCAAGTTACAACCTAAATTATTACCGTGAAAATAAGTTTGAATAGATTTACAAATTTTGAAAGATTTTATATTGAAATCGGAAATATTACCGAAAACATATATATAACATTTTAGGTTATACCATGTAAGATTTTAGGGCACAACTTAAAATATTATAAAGGTGATAATAAAATACGTAAAAGTGGTAACATTTGTGGTTACGACCTAAAATGTTATCATGAAAATAAATTTTAAATAAATTTATAAGATTTTAGGTTGAAATTGAAAATGTTACAAAACATATAACATTAGAACATTATATGATTTGTTATATGATTCCCTTTATTTTCTACAACGAAGAAGACAAAATCTCTTTTTTTTTGGCTTGTATGATTTGTTTCACTTTTTTTACCATTGGTTACCTTGGATTGATCTTTCTTTTTATTTTTTTTAATTGTCAACTCAGACTTCTGTTAATGAATTAATGAAAGTTAACGATCGAGGGACTGAAATTGAACGAATCAATAACGTAAGAGACCAAAATCATTCTTTTTTTTTAAATCGGTGACCAAAATCAGACGGACCGAAAACATAAGAGATCGTCCATATAGTTTATCATTTTTTATCTATAGTTAAACGTGGATCGTAAATTGTCTTTTTTAAAATTTTTCTTTTTTAAATAGGTGATTTTATAGGTTTTCGACCCTATCTAACCTAAAAGGTGAATGGAGATTCCATATTTTGTAAAATCAAAAGTTTTAAAACAATTCGGTAAAACAATCGAGAATCTAATCCAAAAACTTAAATATCATTTCGACAATCTAACTTTAATTACTTCAAAACATAGATCAATGGAACGCAGATAAAAAAGCAATCGAGTAGGACATGCATGTGATCAATTTAGGAGGTTTTGGCATACTAAGTATTTTATGCACCTATTCCTACATGTTTGAATATTTATGACTCATATTGAAACCCAATTAGCATGACAATTGTAGGAAAACAACGTGCATATTCACTAAAATGCAAGCATAACATAGCATAGTCTGATATTAAACACATCATTGTGTAATGTTCAATCATTATCATACATTTCATACGATCATATCATATTCTAAAGACTTTGTGTTTGATAATACAACATGTTGATTCAAGTCAATTCTAAAGAAGACTTCTCCATGATCTAGATTTAATTTTGATAAAGTATTTGAAAAATTATGGGTATGTTTGGTTCTAGAAAATATAGGCTATTTTCTTTCTTATGTTTTAGAAAATAGAAAATATTGAAAAAAGGTGTTTGGTTATAAAATTAGAAAATGATTTCTGGAAAATGAAAAAATAAAAAATTATTTTTAGTATTTTCATTAAAATTACTTTGAAATTTTGAATAATAAGAAAACACATGATCTAGATTTCTAACTTAGTTTTTACACAAGTTAAAATACTTCTAAGAATAATTTTTTTTAACTTAATGGTATCTGAAACACTTAATTTTTTTTAAAAATAATGTGGTCCATGAAAATTTTTTACACTCAATGTGATCCTTAAAATGAACTTTTTAAAGTAATTTAATTTTATAATATTTTAATATTTAATGTATTGAATATCTTAATAATTATTTATAATTTATAATTTAAATTTAAATAATTTCTTATTTTTTTATAAAAGTACAAGTCCTTAAACTTTCTAACAAAATCAATTAAGCTCTTGAACTTAGCTTAAATATCAATTAATCTCATCTACCACATTATCGTCTACCGTGTACCGCCACAATAGTATTGTGAACGGTCACATTAGTATTTTAAATTGTCATGTAAGTTTTGTGAACTTTCATGAAGTGTCGTGATGATCAACATTTGATTCTGCTGGTCAAAAGGTTATGTTGATTTTTTTCTCAGTTTCAAAGTCACATTGAGTGCCAAAAAAAAATATTCAGGCAATACACTAATTTTTTCCAAAAGTTTGAGGTTTTTAAATACCACTAAACAATTTTCTTTTATTTTAATGACACTTTTGTGTGCTCTTTCTTACAACAATATTTTTTAATAATTTATTTTATTTAATCGAGGTCTAATATACATTAACATTATACTCTTATTATAAACTAAAATAATTTTTTATTATTAAATTTCTTCTCAATTTTAGTATTTTATATTTATAAACTAGCGTATTAAATTTATGTAATGATTTTTTTTTATAATTATATTTTAATTTAATTGTTTAATAACTATTTATTCATTTATATTTTAAAAAATTAGATATCAAATATATTTTCACAATTTTTGTTTCCGAATTCAATTTTAGTTTATATTAGTCAAACATCTTTTATACTTTCAAGAAATTGAAAAATATTTTTGTAAATAAAAAGAAAAAATAGAAAATATTATTGAAATTAAAAATTATTATTTTTAAATAAAAAGAAGAAAATAGAAAATATTATTTATAACAAAAATAGAAAGTCTTGAGTGACTTTTTTACTTCTTAAATATAAGGGTAAATTATTTAATTAATCACTCAACTTTCTTCTTACTCTTATTTTGTTCGCACAAGTTAAATTTTTTCCATTTAATAATCAAACTTATCACAATGAAATATTTTGTCACTCCTTTGTTTTCTCACTAATATCCAATTGATGTGTCTTATTTTATTAATATATAATGAATATATGATTTTTTATAAATATTTGATTATGGTATATAAGATTTAAAATAAAAAATAAAATCTATAAAATTTACTCCCAAACCCTAATCCCAAAACTTTAAAACCCCTGAAACCCCAGATCATCATAAACATATCCATCCCCTTTCTCAAACCCTCAGTCTCCCTCTCCCCGTCTCCAAAACTCCATTGATATCTTCCTGCCCCTCCCTTTCTCCTCCCCAAATCCTCATTGTTTCCTCCTTCCCTCCCCTCTCTTAAATCCAACTAGAATCGTCAACTCATTAGAAACTCGATTCATAGTGTAACACCCCAATTTAGGGGCTAAATTTAAGAAAATATAAATTGGTGGATTTAATTTGGTATTTTGAAAGAAACAGGGGATTAAATTGTAAAGTTCTAAAGTTGGCACACCATTTTCAGAAGTGCAGAAAGTTCAGTGGCTAAACCCATGATTTAACTATTTTTTTTAATATGTTGAATTATAAATCTGATTCTCGTGCGCAGGCAGCAGAAATTTTCCAGATTTCCCTTCTCCAGCAACCCAACTTCCAACTCCGATCTACTCGCCGTCCGACCTCCAAACGACGAGCCGAAACAACCATCGTGTTCGTTGTCAACCGAGGAACAAAACCCCTCAAACCTTTCGTCGTGAATCATCGCCGTTCGTCGTGAATTTCAGTCGGAAGTATCGTCGGTAATAACTCGGTTTTAGTTGGTTTTTCATCGATTCACAACGATCGGGTCATCCGTTTACGACACCTCCCGCACCATCGTGTTCCTTGTGCCGTTCCGAGTCCACCGGTGTTCTCCTTTTTCTCCGGCGGCGGCGGCGCGTTGGGAGGTGAACCGGTCAAACTTCCCGATTTGTTGAAATCGAGCTCTCCGCCGTTCAAAATTGTGAACCGAGCTTTGTAAGTATCTCAAAATCGCTCAAAATATTTTTTAGAAATTTTTCCGGGATTTTATCACTGTTCACGTGCCCCCACGCGCCGCGCGTAGGGAAGGGAAAAGTGACCGGTTTGACCGGTTTTGGAACTGTTTTGACTGGTTTGACCGGTCACAACCCGACCCGACCCGTTGACCCGACCCGACCCGTTGACCGTTGACCGGAGTTGACCACTGTTGACCAAAACTTTGACTGGCTTTGATCGGGCATTAAACGACCTTTGACTTCGACCAAGTATACCTATCCTGACATTTTTCGACGTTCCAAATCCATTTTTCGAAATTCGAACCCGAATGCCTCGAAATTGTCATTCAAACCCGTTGACTTTGATTTTGACCGAAAATTCCAAATTTCTGAAAAGTCATATTTTATGCTTTTAACGTCCTGAATCCGAATCCGAAGTCCGTTTCGCCAAATTCGAACTCGGTAAGCCGTCTTTCACTGATTTATCACCCGATTCGATCCGTTTATCGTAATTAAGCTCCGTTTCTGATATAATTTATGTTGATATGTATCTGAGGAATTATTGGAAGTTGAATTGAAGATCAAAGGCGTTCGAATGGAATTTTTATGGTTGATCAGTATTGCACAGAAATCGAGGTAATACTTTACTACCTCTTTATGCTTTATAGAACATGTTGGTATTGGTAAATGCATGAATGGAAATGTTTGGTCTTATATGTGTAATAAATGAAGATCTACACTAGATATGAATACGGTAGAAAATAGATAACTGAATATGGCTCAGATGACTATTATAAGAAATTGGAGGACAGTTGGAATTAAATTACAAGTTCTGAAATTAAGTGATAAAAGAATCAATCATGGATTGTAGATTATAATTTATCTCATTAAAGGTACTTAGATGATAAATTATGAGAATATTTCGATTAGGTAAAATTACGAAATTACCCTTCTGGTGAAAAATGACAAGAATTGTCTCTGGAAGTAGATTAATAAATCTGAAAATAATTATTGATCTGCTAAAACTATTCATGTGCATAAGGAAATGTTAGTTTACTTGGAAATTATGGATAACCGGTTTTTAACACCAAGAGGGTTTATGCAAGATACTATAAGTCTGTTAAGGAATCACTTCAAGATCAGAGAAGGTTCGGGAAAGCAATTAATCATAGGATCTCTAAATTATATTATTTTCGTTAAAAGCTAATATCGAAATTATCTAGTTAAGAAATTACAGAAATACCCTTAAGAGATCGAATAGTCTGATTTAACCCTGAATGAGAAAATACTTAGAGGATTCGTACTTAAGTCGATTAAGTACAGATTTGATTGTTAAGATCATGACTTAGCAGGAAAATTCATCATATTCCGTTTGTAAAATTTGAGAAGACACTTGACTCGAAAATATCCGAATAATGAGTAAATACTTGAAGAATAATTTAATGGGGGTATTTTGCTGTCACAATTGTTTGAAAGGACTAAAGTAAAAGATATAAATTGGAATTAAATAATAAGACCGAATGGAGGAAAAGATTGAAATACCGTGGATCTGTAAAATGACCAAAATACCCCTATAATGGAAATGACTCAAGAATGTCACCAAGCTAAGGAATGATTGGATATCCTCGAGCTCTGAAATGAATGGAATAAAACTGAACATCAAAATTACCAAAATACCCTTATGGCCTAAAGTAAGTAAATGTCTTGGATTAATTAAAGAATCCAAATAAGCATAGGTATTGGCCTACCTTTAAAAGTAATGGAACACAATTTAAGTGAGTAGATCAACCCTAAAGCTATGTCAATACCTGAATGACATAGATATTACTAGAATGCGTGTTCGTCTTCTTAAGTTTGACTCGATGATAAATTTTAGAAGTATTCAACTTAGTTCAACTCTGGATCGCATTCAGTACTAAGAATTGGACGTTTGCACGACAAATCAGCCACAAAGACCAAATTGAATGTAACGGAAGTGCAGCATGTGTCTAAAAAATCAGGAACGCTTGAATTACTCTGGAAAATCCCGAAGTATCTGGAATGGACTTGAATGCTAAATAAATTAAGTAACCACAAGGACTGAGGATTGAATAAGTGAGTTGGATGAATCTGGAAATGTTAATGAACATATATGATATAATGTTCTTATGGATTATGAATTACAAAATCAAGTACGTCAGTATTTCATGATATGGTGAAAACGTGAACATGAAATAAAGACATTAGAAGATTTATTCAACGTTAATTTCGAAAATGAAATATGAACAAGAATTTGTGGTATTAAAGGGTAAATACCCTGGAAGGAAAATGAATTGACCAGTCCACATTGATTGTTAAGGTTCTGAATCTTCGTTCTCAAGTTGTTCGATTATCCGATCAATTGACATGGATGCAAAGGATTCTGAATACCCTTCTGATTACGTACAACTTCTGAAAATTGTCCGAATAAGATATGATCCTGATAATTCACATTCTGAATAACTGATGATTCCGTCAGTTATTGAACTTTTTACAATAGTGATTCTAAATTTCGACATTCTATCGGTATACTGAAGATCCATATTTCTCTACTTGCTAAGATTATCCAGTACCTTTGAATAATATTTGTAAACTCTGGTGTGTTCCCTACTTATATGAATATTTTATCTGATTTCTGATTTGAATTCTGTTTTGACATCTGATCTGAAATCTGTTCTGATTCCTAACCTGGATTCTGTTCTGATATCTGATCTGAATTATGTTTTGATTTATGATATCTCCGTTTACCGACGGATAAATGTTTTATCTGGGGGTTTATTGTTGGAGGAAGATTATCTGCAGACTCCTCGGCTTTGTGCTCAGGGTCTAAATGGCATGTGCGGTTGGGTGTATGGTTCTGAGGAACCTACACATTTATGATGTGAACGGATGAGGGTATATATATATATATGTTTTAAAAGATCTGTATCTTTTTACTGAATTTTTTGAGAACACACTAGAAAACCTATTCTGATCTCCTCAACTCAGTCATCCGAAATATTTCTCTGAACTGAAAGCTCATTGTCCGTTACCACCCGAAATATCAGTAGAATCTCTGCTCAGCATAAAAATATGTAAATGCTCAGAAGCAATAAGGAAATAAATATTTATCTGTATCTGCACGTTCATCAGCATCATCTGGTAGTTCTGTATTACTGAGCTTTCCAAAGCTCACTCTATTACTCACCTTTTCAGGTTGAAAGAATTGTACCAGTGCATCTATCGACTTCAGTAAGGGAGTTCGTCCGGCGTTGTTGCAGAGTAGGGTACATGTGATTAGGGGGCATGTAATTGTATTTTGATTTATATACGAGTTTGGAAATATGTTTTATTTTTAAATAGTGAAAACTAATTTTATAAGTTACACGTTTCAATAAAAGTTTTAAATTTTCCGCTATTTTTACAATAGGTCGCTCCGGTGGCCCAAATGTGACACCCTGGATCAGATCTGGTTACCCTTATCGGTCTGTGGGGGTTACATTTAGTGGTATCAGAGCTATGGTTTGAGTCAAAAATTTTCAAGTTAGACCGGCCGGTCGAATGTCAAAATATGTCTGATCAGTACATGCCCCTAGACTGCAATCGTACCTCTCTGAGCCGGAACTCCAGGGCTGAGTCCCTATCTGTATTGAGTAAACCAAAGTTTCTATCTGCTAAGGCTATACTTGTACAAAAAGGAATACCAGTAACATCTGTCTAAACGCTGTAAAGTATCTCATGAGTCATGTGAGAGTTATTCATCTGAGAATTTCTGACTCGACTCCGGAAATGAAATTGAGATATGTTGCTGCTCTACGAGCCTATTCACGTATCCAATGCTGAATTGATTTCACAAGAATAAAGTTGTTCTGATTATTTACTTGGACTGAGGGAGAATTCTGAAGAGATTGATTACTCGAGAAAATTTTAAATTCTTTTATTGAAATAAGGAAAAATTTATGATAAGAATGTATGCTCAGCTGGTTAAGGATAAGTGGAGGAATCGTACTTTTATAAAAGCTATTGATAGATTTGAAAGAACTGATGGAAGTTTCATTTATGCAATTATGTGAAATGAATGAATTTCGAGGACGGAATTTTTTTAAGGAGGGGAGAATTGTAACACCCCAATTTAGGGGCTAAATTTAAGAAAATATAAATTGGTGGATTTAATTTGGTATTTTGAAAGAAACAGGGGATTAAATTGTAAAGTTCTAAAGTTGGCAGACCGTTTTCAGAAGTTCAGAAAGTTCAGTGGCTAAACCCATGATTTAACCATTTTTTTAATATGTTGAATTATAAATCTGATTCTCGTGCGCAGGTAGCAGAAATTTTCCAGATTTCCCTTCTCCAGCAACCCAACTTCCAACTCCGATCTACTCGCCGTCCGACCTCCAAACGACGAGCCGAAACAACCATCGTGTTCGTTGTCAACCGAGGAACAAAACCCCTCAAACCTTTCGTCGTGAATCATCGCCGTTCGTCGTGAATTTTAGTCGGAAGTATCGTCGGTAATAACTCGGTTTTAGTTGGTTTTTCATCGATTCACAACGATCGGGTCATCCGTTTACGACACCTCCCGCACCATCGTGTTTCTTGTGCCGTTCTGAGTCCACCGGTGTTCTCTTTTTTCTCCGGCGGCGGCGGCGCGTTGGGAGGTGAACCGGTCAAACTTCCCGATTTGTTGAAATCGAGCTCTCCGCCGTTCAAAATTGTGAACCGAGCTTTGTAAGTATCTCGAAATCGCTCAAAATAATTTTTAGAAATTTTTTCGGGATTTTATCACTGTTCACGCGCCGCCACTGCGCGTGGGGAAGGGAAAAGTGACCGGTTTTGGAACTGTTTTGACCGGTCACAACCCGACCCGACCCGTTTACCCGACCCGTTGACCCGACCCGTTGACCGTTGACCCGTTGACCGTTGACCGGAGTTGACCACTGTTGACCAAAACTTTGACTGGCTTTGATCGGGCATTAAACGACCTTTGACTTCGACCGAGTATACCTATCCTGACATTTTTCGACGTTCCAAATCCGATTCCGCTGTCCGTTTTTCGAAATTCGAACCCGAATGCCTCGAAATTGTCAGTCAAACCCGTTGACTTTGATTTTGACCGAAAATTCCAAATTTCTGAAAAGTCATATTTTATGCTTTCAACGTCCTGAATCCGAATCCGAAGTCCGTTTCGCCAAATTCGAACTCGGTAAGCCGTCTTTCACTGAATTTGATTTCGAAGTCCGTTTTGCCAAATTCTGACCCGAAATTCCCGAATCGAGCTTGTAAACCCAAAAGGCTTAATATTTTAATATTTTGATTATTTAAATGAGATTTGGTCAAGGATTTACTCAATAAAATATTTTATGAAGGTACTCGTGTTTCACCTGAGCAAGGATCAATTAGGTCCGGTATTATCCGTTCGTTAGATCAGCCTGAACCGCGTACTACGAGAATTACCCGTAGGTTTCCGTATATTATTTAAATAATATTTAGATTATTTATATTAGGATTCCAATATGGATTTTTCTAATTCGTAGGATCTAGCGCTGCAGCAGAAAGTGATCGACAAACCCAATAGTAGGATTCCCTATCCGATTTCTCAGAGTGTGACAGGTGTGTTTCCTGACAGTGTTTTTTTTACTGTTTTAAAATATTATTTGAATTATTTCAGAATGGTGATTATTCAAAATATTGTTAGGACATGATACATGATATCTGATTTCTGAATAATGGTTACCGACATCTGATTACCGTATTTCTGTATATGATTTTCAAGCATGATCCATTTTCATGTTTTAATGGATTAATCACCATTTTTACTCGAATACATATTTGTTTATTACTGTCATTGGGGGGGAAAAGAATTGTTGGAGGAAGAAAATATTGCAGGCTCCTCGGCTTTGTGCTCAGGGCCTTACTGGTCGTGACGGGGTGTATGGTTATGGGAACCTACACAATTTGTTCGTGACGGATGGGGGTAGTGTTCATATTTAAAAAAAACATGTTGCATAAATCGATTTTTTTTTTATTGATAATATCTTATTAATATGTTTTTGTACGCTGTATGGAACACACTGGGCTTCTTAGCTCATTCTGTAAATTTTAACCTTTTTCAGATAATAGCAGACCGTAAGCTAGCAGATTTGGCATCAGGAGAAATCAACTATTTTATTTTGTACGAACATATATTTCTGTATGTTTTTCGATTATGTTTGGTGACATGTATTTTATTATCGTTTTGGACATATCTGTATTATTAATATTATGTACTATATTATATTTAACGTTCTATAAGTTATATATATATAAAAAAAACCTCTGAATGGGATATGTGACCACTTAGGTTTGGGTCTAACTCACAGACCGGGTCTAGGGGGTTACATTTGGTGGTATCAGAGCCTTCGATTTTAAACACTCGGACTGTATATGGGTCCTAAACTTTGAATTTTTAAGAAATAAAAAAAAAATGTCACCTTATGTTATGATTTAAAGTTTTATCGATATCCCTGATGCTAATCTGACATATGTTTCAAATTCTTCTGTAGAGCCTTATAGATCCAACGATGAATACTGCTAGAGGTCGTAGGACAGGACGTGGACGTGGTAGAGGACGAGTCACTCGACCTTCTGTTACGATAGACGATCCGATGTCAGCACGTGATCCTCCTGTTCCGCAAGTAGATCCGACTCTTTCTCATGATGATCAGTTTACTCCTATGAGAGACCCTCCCGTCACTGAAGATGAGGATACTGAGATGAATGAAAACGCCATTACTAGAGCTATATTCCGCATGTTTCAGAGAGCTGCTAGAGCCCCTAGTAACATGACTGCAGTGGAGATTTCAAATTCTCTAGTTGCTGCTGGTGTAGTACCATTCGAGGGTATTACTGGTGGACCTCCGACAGACGCTGAGTATTGGCTGGAGGACACAGAAAGGATTATGGATGAGATGGACCTCAGACCTGAGCAAAAGTTAAAAGGGGCCCTAACTATGTTGAAGAAAGAAAGCTTCAGATGGTGGCAATCCATTTCTGGTAGTATTCCGAGGAACCAATTAACATGGGATCTTTTCAAGACGCGCTTCCGAAGTCGCTACATCGGAGAGAGATATCTGCAGGAGCGACGGCAGGAATTTTAGAATCTGGAGCAGGGTAATATGTCTGTTATGGATTACGAGGTTGAGTTCATCCGATTGAGCCGATATGCTCCTGGACTTGTGGACACTGAGACAGATCGATGCTTGAGGTTCGAGAATGGACTCAGGTATGAGATCAGGAGTCGAGTCGCTACCCATCGAGAGAGGAATTTTGATGCTTTGGTTGAGATAGCCAAGACTGCTGAGGAAATAGAGCGACTGGGTATGGAGCACAGGAGAGATAATGATCGAGCCCAGAATCGATTCAGGAGGCCTTCTGGTTCTGTTAATTCTTCTGCACATCCTAGCAAGAGAGGCAGGGGTGATTCTTTTCAGAGAGGCGGTGCAAGTGTCAGACCTGTTGCATCTGGTGCTTCAACAGTTCAGTCTTCTAGACATGGTGGTTCTTTTGGGTCGCAACCCTTTCCAACATGTGATTATTGTGGGAAAAATCACTTTGGAGAATGCAGGAAGAAATTGGGCACTTGTTATAAATGTGGGTCTGGTGACCATTATTTGAAGGATTTTCCGGAGATACCTCATTCTGTTCAGACACCAACTCATACTCCCGCTCATACTCAGAGTACTGTTCAGACTCCTGCGGGTGGTCGTACTCAGGAGAGAGCACCTGGATCAGTTAATAGGGGCCGAGCATCTCAGAGTAGGGGTCAAGTCAGATATGAGGCCAGACAACCTGCATTGGTTTACACTGCTAGACTTCGACAAGATCGTGATGGGCCAAATGTGACTCCAGGTACTGTTACTATTCATTCAGTTCCATACTTTGCATTGTTTGATAGTGGCTCTACAAATTCCTATGTATCACATTCCGTTTCTGAGGGTCTAAATATTCCTGTTGAGAATACTGAGCGTTCAGTGATAGTTCAAAGTCCCTTAGGCCAATCCATCGTGTTGGATCGTATTTTTAGAGAGTGCCCTATAGAGATCAATGGGGAGATTTTTCTGGCTGACCTGATGGAGTTACCCTTTAAAGAGTTCGATTTGATTCTCGGCGTAGATTGGTTGGACAAACATCGAGTAAATATTGATTTTGAGACTAAGAGAGCTGTTCTGAAGACCTCAGATAATCGAAAGATCGTAATGATTGGGGAACGACGTGGATTTCTGACGAATGTTGTGTCTGCCTTGGTAGCGGAGAAGATGATCAGGAAGGGTTCCGAGGCGTTTCTTGCTTATATTTTGGACACTAGGAGATCGCAATCCGATATTGAAGGCATCCGAATTGTCAAGGAATTTCCCGATGTTTTTCCCGAGGAGTTGCCTGGATTACCTCCAGATAGAGAAGTCGAGTTTGTGATTGAAGTCTATTCTGGTTCCACCCCGGTTTCAATGGCTCCTTATCGTATGGCCCCAAAGGAGCTTAAAGAACTGAAAATCCAACTCCAGGAGTTTTTGGACAGGGGATTTATCCGACCCAGTGTATCACCGTGGGGAGCCCCAGTTCTCTTTGTCAAGAAGAAAGATGGGACGTTGAGACTCTGTATCAATTATAGGAAACTGAACAAGCTCACGGTGAAAAACAAATATCCTCTGCCCAGAATCGACGATCTATTTGACCAATTTAGAGGGGCTTCTATCTTTTCAAAGATAGACTTAAGATCTGGTTATTATCAACTTAAAGTGAAAGATTCGGATATTCCGAAGACTGCTTTCCGTACTCGATATGGGCATTATGAGTTTTTAGTGATGTCATTCGGGTTAACTAATGCCCCTGCTGCTTTTATGGATCTGATGCATAGGGTATTTCGACCTTATTTGGACCAGTTTGTAGTTGTATTCATTGATGACATACTGGTGTATTCTAGAAGTGAAGCAGAACATGAGGAGCATTTAAGGATTGTTCTTCAGACTCTAAGGGAGAATAAGTTATACGCTAAGTTGAGCAAGTGTGAATTCTGGCTCAGCGAAGTGACTTTTCTTGGACATATCATCTCTGCTGATGGTATTCAGGTGGATCTGAGCAAAGTGGAGGCTATTATGAACTGGAAGCAACCCAGAAACGTCTCTGAGATCCGTAGTTTCTTGGGCTTAGCTGGTTACTATCGTCGTTTCGTTGAGGGGTTCTCCCTTATTGCAGCTCCTCTGACGAAACTATTAAGGAAAGATGTTCCATTTGTCTGGTCTGAGGACTAACAAGCTAGCTTTGAGAAATTGAATATTGTTCTAACTCAAGCCCCAGTGTTGATTCAGCCTGAATCTGGGAAGGATTTTTCTGTCTACAGTGATGCTTCTCATTCTGGATTAGGATGTGTTTTGATGCAAGAGAAGAAGGTTGTCGTTTATGCGTCACGTCAGTTAAGGTCGCATGAGCGTAATTATCCTACTCACGATCTGGAATTAGCTGTGGTGGTTTTTGCTTTAAAGATCTGGAGACACTACCTCTACGGAGAAAAGTGTTATATCTATACTGATCATAAGAGTCTGAAGTATCTGCTTACTCAGAAAGAATTAAATTTGAGACAGCGTCACTGGTTGGAGCTTTTAAAGGACTATGATTTTGAGATAGAATATCATCCAGGGAAGGCTAATGTAGTGGCAGACGCCTTGAGCCGTAAGGCGATATCAGATCTCAGAGCCTTATTTGCCAACTTGAGCTTATTTGATGATAATAGTTTGTTAGCAGAGTTACAGGTTAAACCTACTTTGGCCGAGGAGATTAAGGCTAAACAACTCCTTGATAAGTCGTTGCTTCCCATTATTGAACAAGTTAAGCAAGGATCGAGTTCGAAGTATACTGTGGACCAGGATGATATTTTGTGTTTTCACGGTCGTTACTGCATCCCTAAAGATGATGAGTTGAGACAGATTATTCTTCAGGATGCTCATAATAGTCTTTATGCTATGCATCCTGGTGGGGACAAAATGTACAATAATCTCAAAGAGCACTACTTTTGGACTGGTATGAAGAAGAATATTTCAGATTTTGTGGCAAGGTGTTTGACTTGTCAGCAGGTTAAGGCAGAGCACCAGCATCCGTCTAGATTGTTACAGTCAATTAAGATTCCTGAGTGGAAATGGGAGCGTATTACGATGGACTTCGTTACTGGTCTTCCTCTAACTCCTTCCAAAAAGGATTCTATCTGGGTGATTGTTGATCGACTCACCAAGTCAGCGCACTTTATCCCTATTCGGGTTAATTATTCTCTGGATAAACTGGCTAAGTTGTACATTTCTGAGATCGTTAGACTTCATGGTGTTCCGTTGTCTATCATATCTGATCGAGATCCGAGATTCACTTCCAGGTTCTGGAAAGCTTTGCACGAGGCTCTGGGTACTCGTTTGAATTTCAGTACAGCTTTTCATCCTCAAACTGATGGACAGTCTGAGCGAGTGATTCAGGTGTTGGAGGATATGTTACGGGGTTGTGTGATTGATTTTCGTGGTAGTTGGGAAGATTTCTTGCCGTTAGCTGAGTTTGCTTACAATAATAGTTATCAGGCGAGTATTCGCATGGCACCGTACGAGGCTCTGTATGGCCGTAGATGTCGTACTCCTATATGTTGGACAGAGTTGCATGATAGAAAAACTTTGGGTCCAGACTTGGTTCGAGAGACTGAAGATACTGTCAGACTGATCCGTGATCGCTTAAGAGAGGCATTTGATAGGCAGAAGTCATACGCAGATAAGCGACGTAAGGATATCAAGTTTGAGGTTGGAGATCAGGTTTTTCTCAAGGTATCTCCATGGAAGAAGGTATTGAGATTTGGACGTAAAGGTAAATTGAGTCCGCGATTTATTGGGCCGTATCGTATTCTGAAGAAAGTTGGACCTGTTGCTTATCAGCTTGAGTTGCCTTCCCAGCTCAGTCGTATTCATGATGTTTTTCATGTTTCTATGTTGAAGCGATACCGTCCAGATCCAGATCACATCATTCAGGTTGATGAGGTAGAGCTGAGACCTGATTTGTCATATGAGGAGGAGCCTGTTCAGGTTTTAGAGAGGGAAGAGCGAGTCCTTCGGAATAGGCGTATTCCAATGGTCAAAGTGCAATGGAGTAATCGTAGCCCCTCAGAAGCTACTTGGGAGACATTGGAGTCAATGGAGGTTCAATTTCCTCATCTGTTTTCATAAGGTAAATTTCGAGGACGAAATTTCTTGTAGAGGGGGAGAATTGTAACAACCCGATAATATCAAAATAATAGTTAAATGGAATTGAAGATTTAATTGTGAAAATTGGAAATTTTTAGGGACTAAACTGAAAGGTTTTAAAACTTGTAGCTTGTTTTAGAGTTAAAGAAAATTCAGGGACCAAGCCCTGAATTTACCCAAAAAAGTTAGGTATTTGGTTTATATATATGATATATGCGTGAATTGGGTTCTGAAAATCAGAACCCAATTCCTCCCAAATTTCAATTTCCTTACCTCAACTTCCGACGACGATTCCGACACCGTCCGAATTCCGATCGTCGTTTTGAAAGTACCATCGTGTTCGTTATCGAGTCAGGAACAATTCCCTCAATTTAATTGAAGCGAAACGCTGCCAAACGTCGTGAATTTCAAGTCAAAGCATCGACATTTTTTTTAAGCTCAATAGCCTAGAAAATCCTAAATTCATCGCCGATCGTTGCTCCTTTTACGACACCTCCCGCACCATCGTGTTCCTTGTGCCGTTCCGAGTCCGCCGGTGTCATCCTCGATCTCCGTTTACGGCGGCGCGTGGGGAGGTGGATCAGTTAAAGATTCGGCCGAGTCGAAATCGAGCTCTCCGCCGTTCAAAAATTTGAACCGATCTTTGTAAGTATCTCGAAATCACTCAAAATAATTTTTAGAAATTTTTCCGTGATTTTTAGAGCCCCGAAGGACGTCGCACGTGCCCACACGCGCCGCCGCAGGCGAGTGAACGCTGGAAACCGGTTTTGACCGGTTTAACCGGTTTTGACCGGTTTAACCGGTTTTGAACTGGTTTTGACCGGTTTGACTGGTCACGACCCGTTTACCCGTTTACCCGACCCGTTGACCCGACCCGACCCGTTGATCTTTGACCGGTGCTATTCTGGGAATTAATTCGGTTTTGGTGCTATTCTAGGAATTAATTCGAAATGGGTGCTATTTTGGTAATTTTTTTTAAAAGGGTGCTATTTGTGTAAAATGTTTGACAGTTTGTTGACCTCCTTTGACCAGAACTTTGACCGGCTTTGACCAACTATTAAACGACCTTTGTTTTCGACCAAGAATACCTATCCTAATAGTTTTCGACGTTCCGAATCTGTTTTTGGGGTCCGTTTTGCTAAATTCAAACCCGAAAGTCTCCAAATCGTTTGTCAACCCCGTTGACTTTAATTTTGACAAAGAATTCGAAATTTCGGAAAGTCATACTTTATATTTTTCGACGTCCTGAATTTGATTTCGAAGTCCGTTTTGCCAAATTCTGACCCGAAATTCCCGAATCGAGCTTGTAAACCCAAAAGGCTTAATATTTTAATATTTTGATTATTTAAATGAGATTTGGTCAAGGATTTACTCAATAAAATATTTTATGAAGGTACTCGTGTTTCACCTGAGCAAGGATCAATTAGGTCCGGTATTATCCGTTTGTTAGATCAGCCTGAACCGCGTACTACGAGAATTACCCGTAGGTTTCCGTATATTATTTATATTAGGATTCCAATATGGATTTTTCTAATTCATAGGATCTAGCGCTGCAGCAGAAAGTGATCGACAAACCCAATAGTAGGATTCCCTATCCGATTTCTCAGAGTGTGACAGGTGTGTTTCCTGACAGTGTTGTTTTACTGTTTTAAAATATTATTTGAATTATTTCAGAATGGTGATTATTCAAAATATTGTTAGGACATGATACATGATATCTGATTTCTGAATAATGGTTACCGACATCTGATTACCGTATTTCTGTATATGATTTTCAAGCATGATCCATTTTCATGTTTTAATGGATTAATCACCATTTTTACTCGAATACATATTTGTTTATTACTGTCATTGGGGGGGAAAAGAATTGTTGGAGGAAGAAAATATTGTAGGCTCCTCGGCTTTGTGCTCAGGGCCTTACTGGTCGTGACGGGGTGTATGGTTATGGGAACCTACACAATTTGTTCGTGACGGATGGGGGTAGTGTTCATATTTAAAAAAAAACATGTTGCATAAATCGATTTTTTTTATTGATAATATCTTATTAATATGTTTTTGTACGTTGTATGGAACACACTGGGCTTCTTAGCTCATTCTGTAAATTTTAACCTTTTTCAGATAACAACAGACCGTAAGCTAGCAGATTTGGCATCAGGAGAAATCAACTATTTTATTTTGTACGAACATATATTTCTGTATGTTTTTCGGTTATGTTTGGTGACATGTATTTTATTATCGTTTTGGACATATCTGTATTATTAATATTATGTTCTGTATTATATTTAACGTTCTATAAGTTATATATATAAAAAAAACACCTCTGAATGGGATATGTGACCACTTAGGTTTGGGTCTAACTCACAGACCGAGTCTAGGGGGTTACAATAAGAAATTGGAGGACAGCTGGAATTAAATTACAAGTTCTGAAATTAAGTGATAAAAGAATCAATCATGGATTGTAGATTATAATTTATCTCATTAAAGGTACTTAGATGATAAATTATGAGAATATTTCGATTAGGTAAAATTACGAAATTACCCTTATGGTGAAAAATGACAAGAATTGTCTCTGGAAGTAGATTAATAAATCTGAAAAGAATTATTGATCTGCTAAAACTATTCATGTGCATAAGGAAATGTTAGTTTTACTTGGAAATTATGGATAACCGGTTTTTAACACCAAGAGGGTTTATGCAAGATACTATAAGTCTGTTAAGGAATCATTTCAAGATCAGAGAAGGTTCGGGAAAGCAATTAATCATAGGATCTCTAAATTATATTATTTTCGTTAAAAGCTAATATCGAAATTATCTAGTTAAGAAATTACAGAAATACCCTTAAGAGATCGAATAGTCTGAGTTAACCCTGAATGAGAAAATACTTAGAGGATTCATACTTAAGTCGATTAAGTACAGATTTGATTGTTAAGATCATGACTTAGCAGGAAAATTCATGATATTCCGTTTGTAAAATTTGAGAAGACACTTGACTCGAAAATATCCGAATAATGAGTAAATACTTGAAGAATAATTTAATGGGGGTATTTTGCTGTCACAATTGTTCGAAAGGACTAAAGTAAAAGATATAAATTGGAATTAAATAATAAAACCGAATAGAGGAAAAAGATTGAAATACCGTGGATCTATAAAATGACCAAAATACCCCTGTAATGGAAATGACTCAAGAATGTCACCAAGCTAAGGAATGATTGGATATCCTCGAGCTCTGAAATGAATGGAATAAAACTGAACATCAAAATTACCAAAATACCCTTATGGCCTAAAGTAAGTAAATGTCTTGGATTAATTAAAGAATCCAAATAAGCATAGGTATTGGCCTACCTTTAAAAGTAATGGAACACAATTTAAGTGAGTAGATCAACCCTAAAGCTATGTCAATACCTGAATGACATAGATATTACTGGAATGCGTGTTCGTCTTCTTAAGTTTGACTCGATGATAAATTTTAGAAGTATTCAACTTAGTTCAACTCTGGATCGTATTCAGTATTAAGAATTGGACGTTTGTACGACAAATCAGCCACAAAGACCAAATTGAATGTAACGGAAGTGCAGCATGTGTCTGAAAAATCAGGAACGCTTGAATTACTCTGGAAAATCCCGAAGTATCTGGAATGGACTTGAATGCTAAATAAATTAAGTAACCACAAGGACTGAGGATTGAATAAGTGAGTTGGATGAATCTGGAAATGTTAATGAACATATATATGATGTAATGTTCTTATGGATTATGAATTACAAAATCAAGTACGTCAGTATTTCATGATATGGTGAAAACGTGAACATGAAATAAAAGACATTAGAAGATTTATTCAACATTAATTTCGAAAATGAAATATGAACAAGAATTTGTGGTATTAAAGGGTAAATACCCTGGAAGGAAAATGAATTGACCAGTCGACATAGATTGTTAAGGTTCTGAATCTTCGTTCTCAAGTTGTTCGATTATCCGATCAATTGACATGGATGCAAAGGATTCTGAATACCCATCTGATTACGTACAACTTCTGAAAATTGTCCGAATAAGATATGATCCTGATAATTCACATTCTGAATAACTGATGATTCCGTCAGTTATGAACTTTTACAATAGTGATTCTAAATTCCGACATTCTATCGGTATACTGAAGATCCATATTTCTCTACTTGCTAAGATTATCCAGTACCTTTGAATATATTTGTAAACTCTGGTGTGTTCCCTACTTATATGAATATTTTATCTGATTTCTGATTTGAATTCTGTTTTGACATCTGATCTGAAATCTGTTCTGATTCCTAACCTGGATTCTGTTCTGATATCTGATCTGAATTATGTTTTGATTTCTGATATCTCCGTTTACCGACGGATAAATGTTTTATCTGGGGGTTTATTGTTGGAGGAAGATTATCTGCAGACTCCTCGGCTTTGTGCTCAGGGTCTAAATGGCATGTGCGATTGGGTGTATGGTTCTGGGGAACCTACACATTTATGATGTGAACGGATGGGGGTATAAATATATATATATATATATATATATATGTTTTAAAAGATCTGTATCTTTTTACTGAATTTTTCGAGAACACACTAGAAACCTATTCTGATCTCCTCAACTCAGTCATCCGAAATATTTCTCTGAACTGAAAGCTCATTGTCCGTTACCACCCGAAATATCAGTAGAATCTCTGCTCAGCATAAAAATATGTAAATGCTTAGAAGCAATAAGGAAATAAATATTTATCTGTATCTGCACGTTGATTAGCATCATCTGGTAGTTCTGTATTACTGAGCTTTCCAAAGCTCACTCTATTACTCACCTTTTCAGGTTGAAAGAATTGTACCAGTGCATCTATCGACTTCAGTAAGGGAGTTCGTCCGGCGTTGTTGCAGAGTAGGGTACATGTGATTAGGGGGCATGTAATTGTATTTTGATTTATATACGAGTTTGGAAATATGTTTTATTTTTAAATAGTGAAAACTAATTTTATAAGTTACACGTTTCAATAAAAGTTTTAAATTTTCCGCTATTTTTACAATGGGTCGCTCCGGTGGCCCAAATGTGACACCCTGGATCAGATCTGGTTACCCTTATCGGTCTGTGGGGGTTACACATAGATTGTACGGATGACGTTTGAGAAGAAGAATTGTATGGGCTCATTTTGGGAGAAAAAGACGGGTATGGAGCTATGGTGATTCAAAATGTGAAATCATAGAAAATTGCATGGTGATTTGAATCCATGGAAGCAATATTTTCTCCTCAAAACGATGGTTGAATACACGGTGAAAAATTATTTGGGAAAAAAAAGGGTTTGAAAGCAGTGGTTTATGATTTGTCTTTTGTGCTACTGGGAACAACATCGTCGGGGCAACCATGGTAATTTAAAAAAAAACAATGGTATTCATTTTTATTTAAAGTGGAAATGAGAAAAATTTTGAAGAAAAAGTTTTATTTATATTTTAACAAACAAATACTTTAATAAAAATAACTAAACAAATACCACGTGATAACACCATTGATGACTTTAACGGTTGAATGACCAAAACAAGAATAATTTGAAACTTCAGTTATTAAATTAAAAATTTTAAATTTGAGTGATCAAAATAAGAGTGATAAGAAAGTTGAGTGATGAACTTAGTAATTTACCCGTTAATTAAGTTGAAAATGGAGTCGAGATATTCCTTATCCATAGGCAAAATGATGATTGATTTGGATAAAGATGGAGATACGTGACGCTAAATGGAACTGATTTCCGGCACGAAAGTTAACTAACACGATAAAAAGGAAAAAGAAATCTCACAGTATACATGAGAAAGCTGATTTGGATTTGTTTTTAATAGATTATTGATCGCCAATTATAATACAAAACTGAGTAATGGATGCAATCAACACCTATCCTAATTAATTGGAGAAGCCCAAGATATATATATATATATATATAAAAGTGAGATTCTTAATGCTTTCCATAGAAAAATATTTTGTTTAAAATTGAAATAATTACTGTAAACGCTCATTTTCGTCGAGTTCATTTTAAATTTCTTTTTATTTAATTAAATTTGTATAGGTTTCTGTTACTATTATATACATATACTATTAATATTACTATTATAAAAATGAGATTTTTAATGTTTTCAATCGATTTTTTTTTTGTTTAAAATTGAAATATATACCATATACATTATTTTCGTCTGAGTCTATTTTAATTATATTTTTATTTGATTACATTTATATAGGTTTTTGTTAATATTTTATGTATATATTAATAATATTATTATTATAAATATATTAATACATTTACATATATATATATATATATATATATATATATATATGTATGTATGAAAATAAAAAATAAACATTGTTTATTATTTTACAGACCCAAGAATCATTTATAAGTAAGTCCAACAGGCCCAATGGCCCCAAAAATTATATAATCTAGGTGAAAACCCTATAGAATTTTCTGCCAAGGCACTGCAAGTAATGGAAACCAACCAGTGCACGTGCAAGTCACCTGCGACCATCGGTTCCTCCACGCGCCTAACACGCTTTAATGCGCTGAAGATGGATCCGCACTCCGACGTCGATGACAATTTTAACCTCCACCAACAGCCTAAATTGGAAAGAAAATCCAGAAAATCTCATTAAAAATGAGATCATAAAAAAGGATTTCGAATCTCTTTGATTCGAATGAAGATCTGTAGCATCCATTTCTCGTATACATTTTCCGCTTTGAAAAACTAGTAAAATTTTATTTCTTTAGATAAAACAATTTAATAATATAGTTTATATTATCCATATATAAAAATTTAGCATAAAATGATTCAGTTAATCTATTACAAACCCGTTTCCAAAATAGTTAAATAGATCTAATAAGACTTTCATAAATACATGGCAATAAAATAAGTCAATATTTTCATCATAGGATGTCTTACTATATTGTAGTATATTTTTTTATGCTTGGAGTTGCTCTGTACTCTTTACTTCAATTCCTGTCTTTTTCCTACATGTGAAAATTGTCACACGCTAAGTATATACTTAGTGAGACATAATAATAAGAATGAAGTGTAACCAAAACATAAGCATGTCATAAAATTCTTAAAATACAAATTTAAATCGTATAAATCATAGTAGTACTTAATACTGGCTTGGTAAACCAAGTTTCTTTCACATAACCTGTGAAAAATGTTTAGTATGCCAAGCATACTTATCAATTAGCATTTTTCCCAAATTATCCTTTTATTTTGCCCAATGAATGTCAAATGAGAATGTAAGGTACGTGCATTACACCGAAGTGTAGAAATGGTCATTAACCTTTTATGAATACCATGAGTGGCGCCTTTTATGCCGATAATACACCGTTATGCATTAAACAAAATCGATCAATAACTTTCATACACGAGGTATGCCTAAATGGCCATTCACCTTTTATGAATACCATGGGTGGCACCTTTTATGTCGAAAATGCATCGTTATGTATTAACAATATCGATTGATAACTTTCATGCACGAGGTATGTCGAAATGGTAATTCACCTTTTATGAATACCATTGGTGTCACCTTTTATGCTGAAAATGCACCGTTATGCATTAAAAATCGATCGATAACTGTAATACACGAGGTATGTCGAAATGGTAATTCACCTTTTATGAATACCATGGGTGGCACCTTTAATGCCAAAAATACACCGTTATACATTAAAAATATTGATCGATAACTTTCGTACATGAGGTATGTCGAAATGGTAATTCACCTTTTATGAATACCATGGGTGGCACCTTTTATGCCGAAAATGCACTGTTATGTATTAACAATATCGCTTCCATTAATGACACCTTTTACGCCAAAATGCACCTATGACTCTCAATGCACATACAATGGGCTTTTAATTCAAATTCACAGATTTTAAACATTTATTTTGGCAACATCGATAACCATTGCACCATATTAATATTCATCCATTCATTTTAGAGCAGTTCATACTCTAACTTATTCGTAATGTCATTCCCATACAGGTTATGAAAATATATCAAAATGCTATAAAACATACATTTAACAAAACATTCGAGGTTAACTCATCGCGAGTCTTCCTCCTTCCATATAAGTACAATAAAAGCACTCACCTGATATTCCTCACTAATATGCTGAAATGATGTCCAACTACTCAACAACTTTATCTTTGCCGTTTTTCTTGCTTGACTCAAGAGCTTGGTTATGATCTACACAAGCATGCATTAGGTACATAGACCATACCAATGTTAGTATACTCTTTAACATTTATACTTTTAATAATACTCAAAATTAATATTATATCAAATTTCTATCAAAATTCGTCATATCTTAAATTTTCCAGACTCAATAGTATCGGCACCCCTACCATGGTATCGATACTTCTAAACTATGGTACCGATACTCCCTTCAGTATCGATACCATTTCTACATTTTGGAATCCATGGTATCGATACCATCCTCTTAGTATCGATACCCACATCAGTTTCAATAATAATTGCATGAGTATCGATATTGTTCATCGTAATACTTCAAATTTAAACCTATAGTATCGATACTGTTATTCAAGTACCAATACCCTTACCCAGATTTTCTATTTTTTAACTTGATTTTTTTACCCAAATTTCGTTTAAATCTCTTACTTTTACCTCCAACGATACTATTAAACTCAACATCACTTAACCCAACTAACTTTCCTTCATTAATCTTCATATAACATCTAAATTCTCTATAGAACACTCCAACCCAATAATCACACTACTTTTTCCAACATGATTAATCACATCCAAGGCTTCTAATATCTCTTTTACTTCTTTGACAAGTCAAATTTACTTGTAAACCTCAATAAAAACTCATATTTCAACATATCAAAAACTCATTTTCTTTAATCTCAAATAATTTACTATTCACTTTGTTTTAATCCTCCTTGAACCTTCCTTAAACCTATATAACACTCAAGGTTTCAAACCCATCCATTAAACTAAAGTAAAAACCAACTTGGAGGAAACTCACCTTTGGCTATGGAGAGAATAGGCACACGAAAAGAAGGAGAAGAGAAGATGACTTAGCTTATTTTCAACTTTCCCCTTTTTCCTCTTCTTAAATACCCTAATTAAAATAATTTTAAATTAATTGCCCCTAAAGGACCAAAATGCCCTTTCATTATTTCATTCTTACTAATTGGTCTTAAACACAAATTTCAAAATATTTTCCTATACTTTACCATTTATTCAATTTAATCCCCAAATTAAAAATCTTTTCAATAAAGTCACTGACCCGATATTTGAGGTATTACAATTCTCCCCCTTAAGAAAATCCGTCCTCGAATGACTTTATACTTTTACCAAAGAACTTTAACTAGAGGAATCGTCTTGATACGATGTTTCTTGATTCCTCGAGTCAAGATCCATACTAGTTCTTCTTCATAAGTTTAATTTGATTGAATCTCTATTTCATCTGATGTAATAAAATGCGATGGATCTGATCGGTACTTCCTAAGCATCAACACATGAAAAATATTATAGGTATTGTATTTTTAGGAGGCAAAGCTAACTGATAAAATCTCATAAGGTCCAATAAATCTCGGACTCAGTCCAAATAATTCCTTCCAAGGCTATACTTTAAAAAAAAAAGCTTTCATCTTCTTGATATTCAATCTCTTTTCTCTGTAGATCATCATAAGACCTTTTCCAATCGGAAGCTATCTTAAGATTTTCTTGGATAACATTCATTTTATCTTCCATTTCTTTCATTAAATCAGAGCCAACTAGATCTCGATCTTTTAACTCAAACCAATTTAATGGTGTTCAGCCTTTTCTCCCATATAAAGCTTCGTATATAGCCATCTTGATGTTCAATTAATAATTGTTATTGTAAGCAAATTCTTCTAAAGGAAAATATTTTTCCCATGATCCCTTGAAATCAATTACACATGCCCTCAACATATCTTCCAATATCAGAAAAGTACGTTCCGATTGACCATTTGTCTGTTGATGAAAGGTCGTACTGAATTTCAATCGAGTAACCAAAGCTTTATGCAAGAAATTCCAAAATCTTGAATCTCTGTAGGATATGATCGATAATGGCACTCCATGCAGTCAAACTATCTCTTATATGTATATCTCATCATATTTATCCATCGAATAATACGTGCGTACCAAAATGAAGTGAGTTTTTTTGGTAAATCTATTAACAATCACCCATATTGAGTATTTCTTGATAGGTGTCAAAGGTATCCTTGTAAAAAAGCCCACAATGGCTCATTTCCCCTTTCCATTCATGAATTGAGATTGATTGAAACAATCAGAAAGATACTTACTGTTCAACTTTTCCTCTATTGGTACGTTAGACACTTTGCCACAATTTCCGTGATGGCTCTTTTCAAACCAGGCCACCAAACCGACTCTTTAAATATATGTACCTTTTGTTTCCACCTAAATGCATAGTCAACAGGCATAATGCCCCAAAAAGAATATCTTTCTTAAATTCTTCATCGTCGAGAATACAAAGTTTCCCACGATAATACAAAAATCCGTCAGACCTAACCTCAAAAGTCCTTAATCTCTTTATTTTCTACTTATACAATTCTTATCAAGACATTTTCATCTTTCCTTTGTAATTATTTTATCTGATCTAATAAAAACATCGACTTTATCTTTAATTCAGCTTATAGTGCCATTTTCATTTAACACTAGTCATGCATCCATAGCTCACAAAACTGCAAAAGTTTTCTGACTAAGTACCTCTGCAACAACATTGACCTTTCTTGGAAGATAATCAATGATCACGTCAAAATCCTTTAAAATCTCTATCCATCTTTTATGTATTATGTTCAACTCTCTTTGAGTCCACAAGTACTTTAGGATTTTGTGATTAGCATAACTATAGCACCACTCACCAAACAGATAATGGTGTCAAATCTTTAAAGCAAATTAGACTGCTACAACTCTAAATCATGTGTAGGGAATTCCTCTTGTGATTCTTTAATTTTATCAAGGCATATGCCACAACTTTACCTTTTTGCATAAGCACGCATCCTAAGCCGTTAAGAGATGCATCACTAAAACCCACATAATCTTTACCCAACTCAAGTTGTATAAACACTGGTGCCTCTATTAAAATCCTCTTTAGCATTTCAAAACTCTCTTGACACTTCTCCATCAACACAAAAGACACATATTTCTAAAAATAACTTGGTTAGCAGTAATACTAAAGTCGTAAAGTTCTTGACGAACCTTCGATAGTAACCAATGAGCCGCAAGAACTCCGAACTTCATGAACATTCTTTGGGAGTTTCCAATCTACTACAACATGAGGTTTCTTATGATCTACTCTTATACCTTATGCCGAAACAACATGGCCAAGGAAAGCCACCTCTACTAACCAGAATTTCATATTTGGATAGTTTGGCATACAACTTCTTCTCTCGAAGATTCTGTAGAACAATACAAAGATGAGCATCAGACTACTCTCTTGACTTTTAATACACCAAAATATCATCAATCCTCGGAAGAGGATATTAGTTCTTTTATTGCTACCTTATTTAACTGTCAATTATATATGCATAACCACATTGATTCATCTTTTTTTTCCCTAATAAGACAAATACTCCCCAAGATGAAACACTCGGTCTGATGAAACCTTGATCAATCAACTCTTGTAAGTGAGCTTCTAATTCTCTTAACTCACTTAAGTCATTCTATACGAAATCATAGAAACATGCTCAATAATTTGATAACCATCAACCTTGAATTCCACATCTCGATCTGGAGGTAACCCATGTAATTCATCAGAAAAGACATCTATAAATTCCCGAGTTGTGAAAATATCGTACATTCTAATTTAATTATTTGAGTATCTATCACATTAGCCAGAAAAGCTATATATATATATATATATATATATATATTTATATATCTTTCTAACATCATCTTCTTCGCAATCATTGTCGATGTCACTTTGGGTAATGATTTTGCTTTTTCTCCAATAATTATAATTTTCATATCATCCGTATCTTTCTGAAATAATCACTTCTTGAGACAAACAACCTATACCCAATATGATCTTAACTCATCAAATGATAGTTCCATCAGATTCACCGGGAACATTGCCCCTGTAATCTTTATCGAAATTTTCTACATGCCACACTCACACTTGCACCATGACCCATAGGGTTTACCGCTATCATCGCACTCGAGATCAAGTTGAATAGAATACTTTTATTTTAAAATTTCTTATTTCCTTTTTGAGGTAACCCGTTTAACTTTTCTGGATCCATTGAAAATATTTTCGAGCAGTTGAAACATTTTTCCTCTCAGCTATAAAAGTCTAAATATCCACATCATTTAATAAGAAGACTTGACAACTTCGTAACAATAACTTCATAGCAGTTAATGCTAAAAAGTACACTAATAAACAAATTTACTTTTTTTCCTATCATTACGAACTTGACACTTTTCAAGTCCTCGAGAGTCAATCTCAATCTAAGCATTAATTCATTTAGCATGGAATGGGTAGACAATCCATTTTTCACAATTTACCTTCTAAAAGTAACTCTATCAAGTTCATAAAACTTAATATTTGTTCTCAAACAAACTCATAATCATTTGATTCACTAATAACTCAACTTTCTTTAAACTTTTAGCGGACAACGTATTTCATGCTTACTTATTTCCTCTTACTCAAATTAATAATGCTTTAAACAATTTAATACTTCACTTAAATATTTCTCAATTATTTAAGCCTACCTGAAGAGTCAACACTAGATTTAGAAATCTCCTCTGGATCCTCATCTGATTCAACTTCTCTTGTTAGCAGTTCAAACTTCTTATTGAATTCCTTCAATGCAGAAACTTCGTTAAACGTTGGGGCATTTCTTCCATAGGTTGGAGGAAAATCCCTAGTAGCTTTTACCATTCTTAGGCGTTATACTGAAGTCACGTCGGATTCTCTTGATCGATTTTGATCTAGACCTTCTTTTCAATATTCTCAACTTTCTTACCTTTGTCCTTAGTTTGCGACATCTAAACACAGTCAAAATCATCTTACATTGATAAAGAGTAACTTTACTCCCTTATAAGCATCATCACATTATATACACAACTATCAATAAACTTATGACATCCTAGTGGCATGTATACATTCTTAACAAAATTAATACTCGTTTCATGTCCAGAAACGGCTAAACCTATAGAATTGACACCAATAAATGTAACACTCATTTTCCATATACATTTTCGTACACAAGTCACATATGTCACATGACTTTTAAAACATTTATGCTTTGAAAAAAAAAGTAAAATTATGTTTCTTTAGATAAAACAATTTTAATAATATAGTTTATATTATCCATATTTAAAAATTTAGCATAAAACGATTTAGTTAATCTATTACAAACCCATTTCCAAAACTGTTAAATATAGCTAATAGGACTTTCATAAATACATGACACTAAATTGAGTCAAAATTTTCATCATAGGATGTCTTACTGATATTATAGTATATTTCTTGATGCTTGGAGTTGCTCTGTACTCTTTACTTTAATTCTTGTCTTTTTTATACATGTGAAAATCGTCACACGCTAAGTATATGCTTAGTGAGGCATAATAATAAGAATAAAGTGTAACCAAAACATAAGCATGTCATAAAAATATTAAAATAAAAATTTAAATCGTATAAATCATAGTAGTACTTAATATTGGCTTGGTAAACCAAGTTTCTTTCACATAACATGTGAAACAATGTTCAGTACGCCAAGCATACTTATCAATTAGTATTTTTCCCTAATTATCCTTTTATTTTTCCCAATGTATGTCAAATGAGAATGTAAGGTACATGCATTGCACCGAAGTGCTGAAATGGTCATTCACCTTTTTATGAATACCATGAGTGGAACCTTTTATGCAAAAAATGCACCGTTATGCATTAACAATATCGATTAATAACTTTCATGCACGAGGTATGTCAAAATGGTAATTCACCTTTTATGAATACCATGGGTGGCGCCTTTTATGCCGAAAATGCATCGGTATACGTTAACAATATTGATCGATAACTTTCATGCACGAGGTATGTCGAAATGGTTATTCACCTTTTATGAATACCATTGATGGCACCTTTTATGCTAAAAATGCTCTGTTATGCATTAACAATATCGATCGATAACTTTCATACACGAGGTATGTCGAAATGGTAATTCACCTTATATGAATAAAATGAGTGGCACCTTTTTTTCGAAAATGCAATGTTATGCATTAACAATATCAATCGATAACTTTCATTAATGGCACCTTTTACGCCAAATTGCACCTATGACTCTCAATGCACATAAAATGGGCTTTTAAGTCATATTCACAGATTTTAAACATTTATTTTAGTAACATCGATAACCACTGCACCACATCAATATTCATCCATTAATTTTAGAGCAGTTCATACTCTAACTTATTCTTAATGTTATTCTCATACACATTATGAAAATATATCAAAATGCTATAAAATATACATTTAACAAAACATTCGAGGTTGACTCATCGCGAGTCTTCCTCTTATCATATAAGTACAATAAATGATCTACACAAGCATGCATTAAGTATATAGACCATACCAATGTTAGTATACTCTCTAACATTTATACTTTTAATAAAACTCTAAAGTAATATTATATTCAATTTCTATAAAAATTTGTCTTATCTTAAATTTTCCAGACTCAATAGTAACGGTACCCCTACCATGGTATTGATACTTCCATATTATGGTATCGATACTCCCTTCAGTATCGATACCATTTCTGCATTATAGAATCCACGGTATCGATACTTTCCACTTAGTATCGATACCCACATCAGTATCGATACTAATTGCATCAGTATCGATATTGTTCATCGTAAATCTTCAAATTTAAAACTATAGTATTGGTATTGTTCTTCTAGTACCAATACCATTACCCATATTTTCTATTTTTTAGCTCGATTTTTACCCAAATTTCATTTAAATCTCTTACTTTTACCTCCAACAATACTATTAAACTTAACATCACTTAACCCAACTACTCGGAAACTTTATCTTTGCCCTTTTTCTTGCTTAACTCAGGGGCTTGGTTATGATCTACACAAGCATGCATTAAGTACATAGACCATACCAATTTTAGTATACTCTCTTACATTTATACTTTTAATAATACTCAAAATTAAAATTATATTTAATTTCTATCAAAATTCATCCTATCTTAAATTTTCCAGACTCAATAGTATCGATACCCCTACCATGGTATTGATACGTCTATACTATGGTACTAATAATGCCTTCAGTATCGAATACCATTTCTACATTCAGGAATCCATGGTATCGATACCCACATCAGTATCGATACTAGTTGCATCAGTATCGATATTGTTCATCGTAATTCTTTAAATTTAAACCTATAGTATCGATACCCTTACCCAGATTTTCTATTTTTCAACTTGATTTTTACCCAAATTTCGTTTAAATCTCTTACTTTTACCTACAACAATAGTATTAAACTCAACATCACTTAACCCAACTAACTTTCCTTCATTAATCTCTCTATAGAACACTCTAAATTCTCTATAGAACACTCCAACCCAAGAATCACACTACTTTTTCCAACATGTTTTAATCATATCCAAGGCTTCTAATCTCTCTTTTACTTCTTTAACAAGTCAAATTTACTTGTAAACCTTAATAAAAACTCATATTTCAACATATCATTCAAAAACCCATTTTCTTTAATCTCAAATAATTTACTACTCACTTAGTTTTAATCATCCTTGAACATTCCTTAAACCTATATAACACTCAAGGTTTCAAACCTAGCCATTAAACTAAAGGAAAAACCAACTTGGAGGAAACTCACCTTTGGCTATGGAGAGAATAGGCACACGGGAAGAAAGAGAAAAGAAGATGACTTAGCTTATTTTTCAACTTTCCCCTTTTTCCTCTTCTTAAATACCCTAATTAAAATAATTTTAAATTAATTTCCCCCTAAAGGATGAAAATGCCCTTTCATTATTTCATTCTTACTAATTGGTCTGAAACACACATTTCAAAATCTTTTCCTATACTTTACCATTTATTCAATTTAATCCCCCAAATTAAAAATCCTTTCAATAAAGTCATTGACCCGATATTTGGGGTATTACAATTCTCCCCCTTAAGAAAATTCGTCCTCAAATTTAAAGACTTTATGATTTTACCAAAGCACTTTAACTAAAGGAATCGTCTTGATACGATGTTTCTTGATTTCTCGAGTCAAGATCCATTATGGTTCATCTTCATAAGTCAAATTTAATCGAATCTCTATTTCCTCCGATGTAATAACATGTGATGGATCTGATCGGTACTTCCTAAGCAACAACACATGAAAAATATTATAGGTCTTGTCTATTTCAGGAGGCAAAGCTAACTGATAAAATCTCATAAGGTCCAACAAATCTCAGACTCAATCCAAACCGTAATACTTCCTTCCAAGGCGATACTTTCAAAAAATTTTATCACTTTCTCGATATTCGATCTCTTTTCTCTTTAGATCATCATAAGACTTTTGTCGATCGGAATCTATCTTAAGATTATCTTGGATAAATTTCATTTTATCTTCCATTTCTTCCATTAATTCAGGGCCAACTAGATCTCGATCTTTTAACTTAAACCAATTTATTGGTGTTCGGATTTTTCTCCCATATAAAGCTTCGTATATAACCATCTTGATGTTCGATTAATAATTGTTATTGTAAGCAAATTTTGCTAAGGGAAAATATTTTCCCATGATCCCTTGAAATCAATTACAGATGCCCTGAACATATCTTACAATATCAGAATAGTATGTTCCGTTTGACCATTTGTCTGCTGATGAAAGGTCGTACTGAATTTCCGTGATGGCTTTTTTGAAACCAGACCACCAAACCGACTTTTTCAGTCTTTGTACCTCTTGTTTCCACCAGAATGCATAGTCAACAGACTTAATGACCCAAAAATAATATCTTTTTTAAATTCTTCATCGTTGGGAATACAAAGTTTCCCACGATAATACAAAAATATGTTGGACCTGACCTCAAAAGTCCTCAATATCTTCATTTTCTACTTATACAATTCTTAACATGACATTTTCATCTTTCCTTTGTAATTCTTTTATCCGATCTAATAAAAACATCGACTTTATCTTTAATTCAGCCCATAGTGCCATTTTTATTCAACATTAGTCGCACATCCATAGCTTGCAAAACTGTAAAAGTTTTATGACTAAGTACCTTTGCAACAACATTGGCCTTTCCTGAAAGATAATCAATGATCACATCATAATCCTTTAAAAGCTCTATCCGTCTTTTCTGTCTCAGGTTTAACTCTTTTTGAGTCCACAAGTACTTTAGGATTTTGTAATTAGCATAACTATAGCACCAGTCACCATATAAATTATGGCATCAAATCTTTAAAGTAAAATCGACTGCTGCCAACTCTAAATCATGCGTAGGATAATTTCTCTTGTGAGTCTTTAACTTTATCGAGGCATATGCCACACTTTTAACTTTTTTATAAGCACACTGTTTAAGCCGTTAGGAGATGCATCACTAAAAACCACATAATCTTTACCCAACTCAAGTTGAATAAATATTGGCGCCTCTATTAAAATCCTCTTTAGCATTTCAAAACTCTCTTGACACTTCTCCGTCCACACAAAAGACACATCTTTCGAAAAAAACTTGGTTAACAGTAATGCTAACGTCGAAAAGCTCTTGACGAACCTTCGATACTAACCAACGAGCCCCGAGAACTCTGAACTTCATGAACATTCTTTGGGACTTTCCAATCTACTACAACATGAGTTTTCTTAGGATCTACTCTTATACCTTATGCCGAAACAACATGGCCAAGGAAAGCCACCCATACTAACCAGAATTTCACATTTGGATAGTTTGGCATACAACTTATTCTCTCAAAGCTTCTGTAGAAAAATAGAAAGATGATCATCAGACTCCTCTTGTAACCCCCTCCGACTGATACAGATAGCCCAATCAGATCTGAAGTGTCACATTAGGGCCACCGGAGCGACCCACCGAAAAAAATAGCAAAAAATTTAAAACTTTTCTTAAAACATGTAAACTCATAAAATCATTTATGAGTACAAAATAAAATTTATCAGTATTCCAAATAAAACAGTTTTTCTAACTCATATATAAAACAAAATACAATTACATGCCCCCTAATCACATGTACCATACTCTGCAAGTAACGCCGGAAGAACTCCCTTACTGATGTCGATAGCTGTACTGGTACAATCTTTTAACCTGCAATGGTTAGTAATAGAGTGAGCTTCGAAAATCTCAGTAATACAAAACTACCAAGTGATGCTAAAGGACATGCAGATAAATGTGAAGCCATAATTTCCTTATTGAATCAAACGTATATCAGTTTGCAAGATAATCAGGGGTTCCATTAGTAGTTCATCAAGTAGAAACCATGAAGATCACAGTTCATAGGAAGCATTCATAGTATCACATTTTCATGAGATTGAATAGGATGTCTAGTGTGTTCCAGCAGTACGATAAAATCATATTAGGTAAAATAAACGAGTAATAGTTCATTAAATCATTATAAAATCATAATGAAGTTTCACTTTTGAAACTCGTAGTTTAAATCATTTTCAAGTACACCATCCGCAGTTCCTCAGAACTATGTCCGTTGGGCTTACCTTAAGCATACAGCGAAAAGGAAGCCAACCTAAAGATAGGCTTTGGGGCCTGTATCCTTAAGTCTGTAAGTTTGTAGGGCTTACCCTAAGTACACAGCAAAGGGAGCCAACCTAATGGAGCATATTGGGGCCTGTGAGCCTACCCAAGAGTCACATTAGGTCCGTAAGGTTTATCAGCTCGATCAGAGCTATACTCTGTAATTCAATCCATCCAAAATTAGTATTTCAAAAATACAATTTATGCAGTAAGCATAAATTCCATAAATCCGTAATCATCGTTATCATATATCAGTGAAAACCAATAATCATATATCAATTATAGTCTATAAATCATCACCAGTAAGTGGTGTATCTATAAGCAGTAAACCATAGATTTCAGTGTACCATATTCTAAAATAGATAAAATAATTAAATAGTACTTAAGGAACACACTAGAGAATCCAAGTGTTTTCAGAGGCCATTGTATTTATCAATATGGATAACACGAAACTTATGAAATTTGATCTGATTCTAGGAACGAGGTCATATTGAAGAGAATCGATTAATAACCAATCTAATCAGACATTTAAGGTTGATATTTTCGAATCCCTCTATGATTCATATATCTCAGGAAAGTGTTCAAGTATGACCAGAGTAATTTGAGCTGATAAAGTAAGAACGAAGATTCAGGGCACTTACCATCCATGTCAATCGATCGGACTATCAACAACTCCTAAAACTGATGTATTTCAACTGGTCAATTCATTTCCCTTCCAGGGTATTCACACTTTAATACCAACAATTATTGTTTGTAATTCATCTTCAAAATCATCGCTGAATACATCTAAAGGAAGCAATAGAGAATCCAAATAATCTTTATTTCTATCCACATGGCAACAATATCACGCATTGTCAACGTATTTAATTCTTGGTTCATAACCCATAGTAATCATGCATCATGCAATATCATTGGAGTTCTCAGACTCATTCAATAACTTACTAAATTCTCAATCATTAAAGTTACTCGGTTCATTTAGTAGTTAAATCAACATCCCAGTTACTTCAGAATATTTCTGAGTAATTCAGATACTTTTGCGTTTTGGATACATGTTGTACTTCCACTTAGTTCTCTTTGGTCATTTACTAAAATCATTATTTTATGTTCGTGGTTGATTTATCTCACTAATATCCACTTCTTAATATCGAATGCACTCTAACGTTGAGCTGAGCTGAGTACTTCCATAATTATCATCAATCCCAATTTGAGAAGACGAACAAACATTCAAGTGGTATTTATGCCATTCATGTACTGACATAGCATTAACGTTGGTCGACCGACTTAAACTATGTTCCATAACTTTTAATGCAACATCCATGTTTATTTGGATTCCTTAATGAATCCAATTCATTTACTTATCCTTGGTCATAAGGGTATTTTGGACATTTTTATGCTCAATGTTCTTCCATTCATTTCAAAGCTTGAGGAGATCCATTCATTCCTGGCTTTGTGATATTCTTTAATCATTTCCATTACATGGGTATTTTGGTCATCTTACAGACTCAGTGTATTCCAATTATTTCCTTCCATTTGATCTTATCATTTAATTCAAACGTATCATCTTTTCCAGTCCTTTCAAATAATTCTGACAAAATAACACCCTTGATAATTTATTTTTCAGGTATTTACTCATAATTCGGAGATTTTCAGGTTAAAAGTCTTTTCAAACATTACTAACGAATTATTAGGAATTTCCATACAATAGTAGAATCTCAACCATTAAATCAGTAATTTATCGGTTTAATTACAAATTCTCAGGTTACCTGCTCGTTCAGAGTCAACTTGGACTATTTTTACCTATCAAGGGTATTTTTGTAATTTCATAACCAGATAATTTTGGTATTATCTCTTAAAGAAAATAATATAATTTGGAAATCCTATAATTAATAATTTTCCCGAACCTTCTCTGATCTTGAAATAATTTCTTAACAGACTTCTAATATCTTGCATAAACCCTCTTGGGGTTAAAAATCGGTTATCCAAAATTTCCAAGTAAAACTAACATTTCTTATGCACATCAGTTATTATATCGGATCAATATATCTTTTCAGAGTTATTAACCAACTTTCAGGGACAATTCTTGTCATCCTACAATATAAGGGTATTTTCATAATTTTACCATATCATAGTATTCTCATAATTTTCCATCCAAGTACCTTTAACATTTAACCTTTGATGATATAAAATATAAGTTACAAATTTAGAGTTTATTTCTTTATCACCAATCACAAACTTGTAATTTAATTCTAACAATTCCTCAATTTCTTATATTAGTAATTCGATCCGTATTCAGTTACAGAATTTCTACCACATTCATATCGAGTGTATAATTTAATCAACTCCACAAAAATGATTAACATTATCTTATTCATGCATTTACCAATATCAACATGTTCCATAAAGCATAAAGAGGTAGTAAAGTATTACCTCAATTTTCGTGCAATATTGATCGACCATTAAATTCCATTCAAACACCCTCGATCTTGAAATCATCTTCTAATATTTCCTCGGATCCATATCAACAAAAATTACATAAAAAAACGGTGCTTAATTATGAAAAACGGATCGAATCGGATGATAAATCAGTGAAAAAGAGCTTACCGGGTTTGGATTTAGCGAAACGGACCTCAAAGCAGAACATCAACAAAACCCAAAATATTAATCTTAAATTCCAGCTCACCAACTTGATTTCTAGCTTCCAATCTTTTTTCTAACGAACACGGATAATTTCTCGTACAAATACGACTTCAAATAATTTTTCTCGCCATAAAAAACTAACTTATTAGAATCTAATTAATAATCTGGAAACCCAATTTGCATAACTAAAAACTTGAAGAGCTAGTAATATTTAATTACTAACATCATGGACTAAATTAATCTTGTAAAAACTATTATGTCATAACTATAACCACTTGAAAATTAAGAGACAAGGTAAAGATCTCACCAAACTTGGATGACATACCTTGTGGTTTACCCTTTTTGCATGTTATCTACAATTCCCCACAACCCACGTGCATTTTTTTCCTTCCACCATTTCTTTTCCATTCATTTACTTAATCTTTAAAGCTTTAAGCCATCTTCTGCAGATGAACAAGGAAGCCTTATCGATAGGTAGTTGACAAAAGATGATTCCTCGGGTCTTGTAGAATCTTTCACTGCTTCGTTGTTGTGGTCTTCTTGAACACCGACAATTACGCCGATGTCAGAAAATGAGATGCTTCTATCAAGGAACTGGATTTGATTCTGCCTTGGGTTTGGAGTTGATTGTTTTGGTAGTTGATTTGTGCGCAGATTTGTTAGCTGAGAAGCACTCCTCACAGAAATTATTCGTCGGGAAATTTGCAACAACAGGCGCAAGACCGGGTGTTCCCCGTTTGAGCACACTAAGATCAGATCTTGAAGAAACTGCGAAGGATCTCCGAGAAGCTTTGAGCTGAATCCGAGCACAAATAAAACGTGTACAAATAAACACTATGAATATAATACTCGCTGTGAAACCTATAACCGTCCTCACCAAATTCATTTCTCCCGTTATCATTTTTTTCTAATTATAAATTTGTTCTACGAAAACAAACATAAGACAGAAAAGAAAATCAACTTCTCAAGCTCATTCCAATCAGCAGAAACAAACTGAAGAAATTCCAAGACAACCCATTTTCGATTTACACGAGCATGATATGAAATTGAAGGGCTTTAGCTGGAGTGACAAAGTGACACCACTAGAAGTGAAAGAATTTGAGGTTTGACGCTGACTATTCCATTGTTGGAAACAGAGAGGGAATCTATTAGAAAAATATATATAAGAAAAGGCAAAAGTTTCGTTGGGAACAATCAGTGATATTTGCTGCCATAAGAAAACAATCAAGCTGCTCACGATGGTGAGGCTATCGTGCAAGGGATATATGTGGCTTTGGTGAATACTAGCCGAAAGTGAAAGCTAGAAACAATGGGTTCCAAACAATGCCATTATCATAATTTAATCCCATCACACCCAACTATTTGTCCACTTCTACCTAATTCATTATCCTCTATTTGTTTAATAAAATAATAGTCTAATAAAATAATTATTTTCCAACCAACTTCATATTTAATCTATAAGAAACATAACCCCTAAATTGGGGTGCTACATCTCTCTTGACTTTTAATAGACCAAAATATCATCAATCCTCGGAAGATGATATTAGTTCTTTTATTTCTATCTTATTTAACTATTAATAATATATGCATAACCACATAGATTCATATTTCTTTTCACTAATAACACAAAAACTCCCCAAGATGAAACACTCGGTGTGATGAAACCTTGATCAATCAACTCTTGTAATTGAGCCTTTAATTCTCTTAACTCACTTAAGTCATTCGATACGAAATCATAAAAACATGCTCAATACTTTGATAACCATCAACCTTGAATTCCACATCTCGATCTGGAGGTAACCCATGTAATTAATCAAAAACGACATCTATAAATTCCCGTGTTGTGAAAATATCATATAATTCTAATTTAATTATTTGAGTATCTATCACATTAGCCAGAAAAGATATATATATATATATCATTCTGAAATCATCTTCTTCGAAATCATTGTTGATGTCACCTTGGGTGATGATTTTGCTTTTTCTCCAATAACTATAATTTCCAAATCATCGGTATCTTTCTGAAATAATCACTTCTTGAGACAAACAACCTATACCCAATATGATCTTAACTCATCAAATGATAGTTCCATCAGATTCACCAAGAACATAACCCTGTAATCTTTATCGAATATTTATTACATGTTCAACTCACACTTGCACCATGACCCATAAGGTTTACTGCTATCATCGCACTCAAGATCAAGTTGAATAGAATACGTTTATTTTAAAATTTCTTATTTCCTTTTTGAAGTAATCTGTGTAACTTTTCTGGATCCATTGAAAATATTTTTGAGTAGTTGAAATATTTTCCCTCTCAACTATAAAAGTCTAAATATCCACATCATTTAATAAGAAGACTTGACAACTTCGTAGCATCATAGCAGTTAATGCTAAAAAGTACACTAATAAACAAATTTACTCTTTTTTCTATCATTACAAACTTGACACTTTTCAAGTCCTCGGTAGTCAATCTCTTTCTAAGCATTAATTCATTGAGCATGGAATGGGTAGACAATCCATTTTCATGATTTACCTTCTAAAAGTAACTCTATCAAGTCCATAAAACTTAATATTTATTCTAAAACAAACTCATAATCATTTGATTCACTAATAACTCAGCTTTTTTCAACTTTTAGAGGACAACGTATTTACCATTTACTCATTTCCTCTTACTCAAATTAATAATTCTTTAAACAATTTAATGCTCCACTTAAATATTTATCAATTATTTAAGCCTAACTGAAGAAACCTCATAGTCAACACTAGATTCAGAAATCTCCTCTGGATCCTCATATGATTCAACTTCACTTGTTAGCAGTTCAAACTTCTTAATGGATTCCTTCAATGCAGATACTTCGTTAAACGTTGGGGCATATCTTCCACAGAATAGAGGAAAATCCCTAGCAGCTTCTACCCTTCTTAAGCATGATACCGAAGTCTTGTCAGATTCTTTTGGGTCGATTTTGATCTCGACCTTCTTTTCAACATTATCAACTTTCTTACCTTTGTCCTTAGTTTCCGAAACCTAAACACAATCAAAATCATCTTACTTTAAAAAAGAGTAACTTTACTCCCTTATAAGCATCATCACACTATATATACAGCTATAAGTAAACTTTTGACATCCTGATGACATGTATACATTATTAAAAAAATTAATACTCGTTTCATGTCCAGAAACGGCTAAACCTATAGCTCTGATACCAATAAATGTAACACCCATTTCCCGTATATATTTTCGTACACAGGTCACAGATGTCACATGACTTTTAAAACATTTCTACTTTGAAAACCCAGTAAAATTTTGTTTCTTTAGATAAAAAAATTAATAATATAGTTTATATTATCCATATTTAAAAATTTAGCATTAAACGAATCAGTTAATCTATTACAAACACGTTTCCAAAACTATTAAATTGAGCTAATAGGACCTTCATAAATACATGCCACTAAACTGAGTCAAAATTTTCATCATAGAATTTCTTACTGATATTGTAGTATATTTCTTGATGCTTGGAGTTGCTCTGTACTTTTACTTCAATTCCTGTCTCTTTCCTACATGTGAAAATTGTCACACGCTAAGTATATACTTAGAGAGGCATAATAATAAGAATGAAGTGTAACCAAAGCATAAGCGTGTCATAAAAATATTAAAATACAAATTTAAATCGTATAAATCATAGTAGTACTTAATACTGGTTTGGTAAACCAAATTTCTTTCACATAACCTGTGAAACAATGTTCAGTATGCCAAGAATACTTATCAATTAGTATATTTCCCAAATTATCCTTTTATTTTTCCCAATGTATGTCAAATGAGAATGTAAGGTATATGCATTGCACTGAAGTGCGAAAATGGTCATTCACCTTTTATGAATACCATGAGTGGAACCTTTTATGTTGAAAATGCATCATTATGCATTAAACAAAATCGATCGGTAACTTTAATACATGAGGTATGCCGAAATGGTAATTCACCTTTTATGAAAACCATGGGTGACACCTTTTATGCATAAAATGCTCTGTTATGCATTAACAATATCGATCGATAACTTTCATACATGAGGTATGTCAAGTTTGTAATTCACCTTTTATGAATAGCATGGGTGGCACCTTTTATACCGAAAATGCACCGTTATGCATTACCAATGTCGATTGATAACTTTCATACATGAGGTATGTCGAAATGGTAATTCACGTTTTATGCATACAATGGGTGGCACCTTTTATTCGAAAATGCACGTTATGCATTAACAACATCGATCGATAACTTTCATTAATGGCACCTTTTACGCCATAATGCACCTATGACTCTCAATGAACATACAATCGACTTTTAAGTCAAATTCACATATTTTAAATATTTATCTTGGCAATATCGATAACCATATTACCACATCAATATTCATCCATTCATTTTAGAGCAGTTCATACTCTAACTTATTCGTAATGTCACTCACATACACGTTATGAAAATATATCAAAATGCTATAAAACATACATTTAACAAAACATTTGAGGTTGACTCATTGCTGGTCTTCCTCATTTCATATAAGTACAATAAATGCACTCACCTGATATTCCTCACTAGTATATTGAAATGATGTCCAACTACTCGACAACTTTATTTTTTCCCTTTTTCTTGCTTGGCTGAGGACCTTCGTTATGATCTACACAAGCATGCATTAAGTACACAGACCATACAAATGTTAGTATACTCTCTAACATTTATACTTTTAATAAAACTCAAAAGTAATATTATATTCAATTTCTATCAAAATTCATCTTATCTTAAATTTTCCAGACTCAATAGTATCGGTACCCCTACCGTGGTATTGATACTTCCATATTATGGTACCGATACTCCCTTCAGTATCAATACCATTTATGCATTCTGGAATCCACGATATTGATACTTTCCTCTTAGTATCGATACCCATACCAGTATCGATACTAATTGCATCAATATCGATATTGTTCATCGTAAATCTTCAAATTTAAAACTATAGTATTGGTATTGTTCTTCTAGTACCAATACCCTTACCCAGATTTTCTATTTTTCAGCTCGATTTTTACCCAAATTTCGTTTAAATCTCTTACTTTTACCTCCAAAAATTCTATTAAACTCAACATCACTTAACCCAACTAACTTTCCTTCATTAATCTCTCTATAACATCTAAATTCTCTATAGAACACTCCAACCCAAGAATCACACTACTTTTTTCAACATGTTTTAATCACATCCAAGGCTTTTAATCTCTCTTTTACTTATTTAACAAGTCAAATTTACTTGTAAACCTCAATAAAAACTCATATTTCAACATATCATTCAAAAACCCATTTTCTTTAATCTCAAATAATTTACTACTCACTTAGTTTTAATCATCCTTGAACCATCCTTAAACCTATATAACACTCAAGGTTTCAAACCCAGCCATTAAACTAAAGGAAAAACCAACTTGAAGGAAACTCACCTTTGGCTATAGAGAGAATGGGCACATGGGAAGAAGGAGAAAAGAAGATGACTTAGCTTATTTTTCAACTTTCCCTTTTTTCCTCTTCTTAAATAAATACCCTAATTAAAATAATTTTAAATTAATTTCCCCCTAGAGGACCAAATTGCCCTTTCATTCTTACTAATTGATCTTAAACACATATTTCTAAATCTTTTCTTATACTTTATCATTTATTCAATTTAATCCCCCAAAATTAAAAATCCTTTCAATAAAGTCACTAACCTGATATTTGGGGTATTACAAGATCTTTGAATCCTTGGGTGTTGATGCTCTCCTCAACAATTATAAAAGGAAAAATATTTCAAGATGAAAGGGGAGTTTAGATAGAGGGTTACACGGTGAAAAATGAGAGAGACAATCGAAACAGAAAATAAAAGGGAAAAAGAGACTGCCCATTTTTCGATCGATGAGCATTTTCAATGATTAACATGCGCATTTGGAGATCTGAGTTGTGGGAGACTTTTTCGTGGAGAGGGGAACAACATATCTCAGTTGAAGGCTAATCCTACACCAGATGACAGCTTAGAGTGGTAAAATTCAAGTGGTCGACGATCGTTTTGTGGTGTTTGGAGCACATTCTCATGAAATCAACCCTATATTCAAACTTAGGGCAGCAAGACAAAACTCTGGGTGAATTTTGAATTCGAACGACCATCGATGAATGGCATATGATGGCGAGGAGCATCATCGATGAATGACAACAAAAATTAGCCTTCTAGAGAGATGAGAGCCCCCCTCTCAATTTTTTAAGAAGAATCATAGTGGTAAAAAAAATGAATTTTTGGCTTAAATAGGGGGACTCCTAAGGAAAAAATTCTTTTCGCAGACCCTATGGTTTCAAAGTACTTCATTTCAGTCCCTTTTACATTTAATTACCTTAATTCCTTGTAAATTGGTCCTATATTTTTTTAAAAATTTTAAAAGCAATTTAACCATTGTTTTGCTTTAAATGTTTTTTGTAATTATGCCTTCAATTTTTATTTTTATGTGTTATATGCCTTGATTTTTTAATTCTTGCATTATAGTCCTAATATGTTTATTGAATTGATTCTTTAATTTATTTCTTTAATATTTGTAATTAATATTTCTTGAAGTATGTTATTGATTGCATGGCATTTTTATATTATTTATAATCATGATAGATTCATGAGGATAACTTGATATTTCTATAATTGAATTGAAATGTAATATTTAGTTATTTTAAATTATTAAAAAGGTTTGTCCTAACCTAATTGGCGCTCAAATTCTAGTAATTTAAAATAATTAAATATCCTCTAGTGAACTAAATAAACATGATGGCATTAAAATTGATCAAGATGATGGAGATGAATTATTTTCTTATTTAAATTTATCGTCAAAAAATTGGTTGACTCTATTTGAGGGTTTTGGACTAGATATTTATAAATAATTGAATATTCTTCGTCCATCTTAAATACATGGGTAATTTTAATTAACTTGAATTTTTGTTGTTACATAATTTCAATTTTATTAAAGAACAATGCTAGAGTTTAAGGAGAATATTGACATTTCTTACTTCTTTTGTAATGATAAATTGTTGCTCTACTTCATATTAAGGGGCATTTCTCCTCGATCATAAGTGTTGAAATGTCTCCTTTCTACCTTAGAGGTTTAAAATTTTTGGATAGAAATATTGGTATTTATCCACTTTGATTAGAAAGATAGGGCACCGTTCTACGTCATATTATGAGGTTACCTCTCTTCTATTGAAAGTAACTAAATGTTGACTTTTTCCCCTATAATTTACGATAGTCAACAATATTATATTTATTCGATTGAAAAAAATAATTAATTAAATTAAATTAAAATTCTTAATTTTTCTATTGCAAAAAACAACAATTAATCAAATTGGTACAAATTTTAGGGCGTTGTGGGGGTGCTAATCCTTCCCCACTCATAAACGACTTCTAGACACTCGTTTTTATCCAAGCCCTTTTAATTTCATATTTCATATTTTTTTTGTAGTAATTATAATTAGTTAGTATATAAGATATTAAAATAACAACTACTTTCTATTTTATTTACAACCCAATGTTATTACAGGACCCAAGCTACATGTATCTAACCTAAGTTACAAGTAAAATGGGCCAACACCTCAAGCCCAGCATAGAAACCAAACAATAGCAATCTATGAAAGAAACTAGGGTTTCCTTATGTTCTCTCTCAACCATTGCTTGTGGCCGTTGGATCAGATCAGATGCAATGGTCCAGATCAAAAGAAGATTAAGGTTTCATACATAACCCTTAGCCTCCATATCACACCAGCTGTTGGATCTGATCGGGAGATCCAACAGTCCGGATCACTTCGAGTAGATCCCCCGTTTGATCTTCGTGTGTATGATCACACGCCACCGCCCATGTCTCTTCAATCGTCATTGATGTCAAAATCATCCTTGATTCGAACCAGAAATCAAATAAAAAATTAAAAAAATAAAATCGGAGTGGCGGGATTAGAAAGATTTTCAGACAAAAAATTAAAAAAAAAAGAGATAGGAGAAAACGAAAGCAGAAAGGGCTTTGTAATAGTTCCCTTAGGTTTGTAACATTTGGACTCAAAAGAAATAAAAAGAAAAAGGTGGCATATTTTTAATTTCCCTTTTAGATCTACTGTGATTCGAGTGTTTTTTTTTGCGAGTATTGTTATCATTTTTTGGTAGAGGAGGAAAAGAGGAATAAAATGTTGAAAAAATTAATAAATAATTGAATAAAAATGATGTATTTTAATAATAAGTTATGCCATTTGGTGAACAGACTTATTATTTGGTATAAAATTGAATTAATTCAATTAAACCTATTAGCTTTTCAACAAATCTCTTCATCAAAAGGTCATAACCTTTTGATTAATTTCCTCTCCCCTATATATAGGTTAGTTGAGGCACAATCTTAGACACAACTTTGAGAGACAACTTGAGACACAATTCACAATGTTGGAAATCACTTAGAAAATTCCTTTCAAATTCGTTCTTTCTGGTGATAGAGAAAGGCAAGATTGTGTTCGACTGATCACTATGGTTGTGCTTACTGTTGTGATCGTTTGTTGTTGTATCATGGGAGACCGACATCCAACGTTACTCAAAGCACCGAGGAGAGGACGAATTTGTCTTCAGGAAACTATCCATACAGGCCTCAACAAAAATCCTTCTTCGGTTTATCATACACTACTCATCAGATTTCGTGTCTACATACGAGTAAAAAAATCATGTTCCTCTATTTTAATTATTTATTTATTTTGTTTCGTTCGATTATATAATAATATTTATTTATTATTATTTTTATTTTTATATTGGATTAACCATTTTGTCTAACAATCTTAAGACATATTCTCTCTTAAATTTTTTTAATCCTAGAGGAAATCGATTCTTTGAGTTTAATCCTAACTATGTACTAATGAAGCATCATTGGAAAACCACCAAAATGAGGAACCCGTGCCAAAGTAAAGTTTTAAATTGATTCCAAAAGTTGTTTGACGTGTTCAAAGCAAGTTGGACACAGTATTGGGTTACTACTAACTTTTATTTGTGATGAGGCATTTCTATGTTAATTTGTTGCAACTTTTTGATGTAGAATTACCATGTGATAAGCGTGATAAGGAAGACACGATGTTGATAAAGAAATTCCAACATGCAACTTATGGATTCTTGACTTACGGGCGCACTTTGAACCCACATGTTGGTTCAAATGACTACGATTAAGAAATTAATCGGTAAATGATATCTTCGGTATTTCATTTTCAGTAATATTTTGTGTTAAATATTGTACTTATGTTCAGATTTTAGTTTATTAAATTCCCACCGTTCAATAGAAATTAGGTCTGTTTCGAGAATTAATTTATTAAATTCTCATTGTTCAACATAAATTGATTATGTTTTGGGTTTTAATCTCATTGTCCAACAGAAGTCGATTTGTTTCAGATTTTAGTTTTACTAAATCCTGACGTTTAACAAATTCAACAAAAATATTGTTGAGTGTGAATTTCTGTTTCTGGATTTTAATTTTACAAAATTCCTATCGTTTAACAGAAATTACTCAATTGTTGGATTTTAGTTTTGATTTGTTGCTATAAATAAGGTGCCAAAACGAAATTACGATATGTTTGTGAACAAAAATCGGGCCTATAATTATGTTTCAGGATTTTAACCCTTTTGTTCAATAAAATTTATTTGATTTATTGTTGATAACAGAAATTGTTTGAAGGTAACAACATTGTTACAAATTTCATTTTAGAATTTTAATTTCTAAATTTTGTTGTTTAATATAAACAAATTGTAAAATAAATTGAATTAACTTTCAATTTATTGTTGGAATATTTACGAATTCTGGTTATGTGTTTTAAACGAAATAATGGTAGCCCCACTGATTCACCTAACTCATGATTTGAAATGTTGATCCTATTCAAACTTTGAATAAAATTCAATGATGACACTGGTTGTGAGTCACAACGAGAATCAAGTGAAATTCATGGATATAATTTCAAGACATAGTGACATAAGATGTTATATTTAATCATGTTGAATATGGTTAAATATAAGATGATCATCCTATTCATAGAGAGGATGAGATAGACCTTGTTGTCATTAAAGCTTGAAAGCACTCTAAGTTTCTATGTCGGAATTACATTTTGAATGGATTGTCAGATACACCATATAAAGTGTATAGTATCTATAAGATCGCTAAAGAATTATGAATGACATTTGGCCATGTTCTGAGTTCTCACAGGACATATGGAGGAAGCTATTTTATTAGCAAATAAGGTAACTTACAAGAAAATAGGTGAGACACCATAGGAGTTATGGAAATGTAGAAAATTTTCCTACAACTACATCAAAGTGTGGGGGTGCCATGTATAAGTATAATGGTAAGTCGAAACACATGCGTCGTTGACATAATATCATTAAACAATTGATCTCAACTAGAGTTATCTACATTGATTTTGTAAGATCAAAAGATAACATTGTGGATCCGCTAAATAATGAGTTGAATCGAGATCAAGTTGATAAACATCGAAAGGAATGTGACTAAAGCCCATTAATATTTAAGGCGCTATGTGAAGGAAAATCCAACTTAGTTGACTGGAGATCCCAAGATCTAAGTTCAATGGGATAACCTACTTGCATAGACCTTGTAAGGTCACTGTGGGGGTTCTTATCCCCAAGTTCATTCCTATGATGAAAACAGTGACTAAAACGTGGAAAAGGTTAAGCAATGCTTTTAATGACCACTATGTGTTTTGGTGAGCCGAACAACATAAGTCACCTATGTGAAAGTGAAGTGGATTTGCTTCAAAGAGACTATTGGGGTATAGTTCTCTAAACTCTTGCAGAACCAGGAGATGTCCACGGCTATATGGAAAAAACCATGAGAACCAAATTCTTGTCAGTGAGATATTTGTGTGAGCTATGTCATCGCTTACACCAACGACAAGATAGTTCAAGGACACCTCGTTTACTGGACAGCCAATAAGGTAAACATATTTTCACAAGGGAAAGTTCAAAGGGGGACGCCTATCTATCCTATACAAATATCGAACGTATAATCTATCACCATATCGAGTCATTGTTTGAAATCATCAATTTCATTCATATGGGGGATTATTGGGAAAATTAATAAATAATTGAATAAAATTGATGTCTTTTAATAATAAGTTATGTCATTTGGTGAACAGACTTATTATTTGGTATAAAATTGCATCAATTTAATTATACCTATTAGCTTTTCAATAAAGTTTGAGAAACAACTTTGAGACACAATTCACAAAGATGAATTAGGAAATCACTTATAAAATTCCTTTCAAATTCGTTCTTTCTGGTGATAGAGAAAGGCAAGATTGTGTTCGACTGATCACTATGGTTGTGCTTACTGTTGTGATCATTTGTTGTTGTATCATGGGAGACCAACGACCAACGACTAGCATTACTCAAAGCATCGAAGGACGAATTTGTTTTAAGGAAATTGTTCATACATGCCTCAACAAAAATCCTTCTTCGGTTTATCATACTCTACTCATCTGATTACGAGTCTAGATACGAGTAAACAAATCACGTTCCTCTATTTTAATTATTTATTTATTCTACTTCGTTCGATTATATAATTATTTTAATTTTTACAACCCATTTGACCCGACCCAATTACCTCGGATTAACATTTTTATCTCGGATTAACATTTTTTTTTCTAACATAAAAAAAGAGTCTTTTTTTACTTCAAATCACTTTCGACATCGGCGACAGACGCCGATCAGTGGTGGTTGACGCGGTGGTCGTTTATCGAAATATGAAAATTTTCTCCAAAACCAGATGAACATGAAGAACAATGAATAACATGTTCAGAGGATTTTAGAAAAGCATGTTTGATCCAAAATTTGACAAGGAGAAAAATGATTTGTGTTATGAAAATTTGACATTTATACAACCCATTTGACCCGACCCAATTACCTCTGACTTGTGTGTTTTTTAAAATAAGATGGTAAATTTACGTTCACAGTCCTCCCAACTTTTTTGAAAATTTCATTTGAGTCATTATCTTATTTTTTTGTTTGTTTGAATTTAGACATCTAATTTTACCCAGTTTCATTTTAGTCCCCTTTGTACTTTTTGAATATCTATTTCATTTTTTAGTTCGAACACATGTTTTGTAATTTTTTATTTGGTCCTTTCTCTTATTTATTGATTTATCTCAAATTGATCCCAATGTTTATATTCCTTTTTTATTTTTTTTCCCTTCATGCATGTGGTTATTAGCAACTTGGCCCTTGTACTTATACTTCTTTGTTGTTTAGCTTCTTAATATTAATCCGAGTACATTTTGATCCTAAAAATTAGTTTATGCATATTTAAATTTGAACCCATAGCTTAAATCTTCTACTTTAGTCACCAACTAGGTTTTAATTTAAAAAGGTCATATGTTTTTTTTTCATTAATTTTAGTTTTTTTACCTTAATGTGCGTGTACTGTTGTTTCTTTCTCTTAATGTGCGTGTATTGCCTTAGATGATAGTGTTCATATACGTATATCTTACATAAGCATATTTCATTTTATAGTTTGTATTTATTTGTATTAAGTAGCCTTAAAACATTCCTATATGTCAGGCATTTTTTAATGGGTGCGTGAGTTGCATATCAATGTTTCTATATATATTTTTATATTAATGTATATGTATAAATTCATTTCCTTTATTAAATCATGTTACATTTAAAATTCCATATTAATTTACACGTGTTACTAGAACTATAATTATGATTATACTTCAAAAGAAATAAATCGACACCTATGTTCTTTTTATGTGAAGTAAAGAATAATTCGGGATCCTTTTTGTCCTAGATGTTGGACAAATCGGACTATCTATATTTTTTTCGCATTTAATATCAATTATTATATTTTTATTATAATTTTTAAAAAGAAAAATCTGGTTTATTCTAGACATTGGGAAAATTGGAATCTTTCCAAAATTATTTTAGTCTTCTTTTTTTAGATACAAAGTTATTATTATTATTATTATTATTATTATTATTATTTTGATGAGCGGTCCTTCTTACTTTAGATGTTATGGAAATTGGAACCTTTCGAATCAGTCATAATTTTAATTTCATTTTTTATGTATTTTTATTTGCTTTATCATCATTATTTAGTGTCTTTCATTAATTTTATTTATTCACAATTGCCTAAGATTTAGAACTTCAGTTAGACAACTTAATGATAGATCTTAGGATTAGTAATCATCATGGCTCACATAACTTTAGAATAATTAGTGAATTCACTCAGTTTACTTGTCAATCTGTTATGGTTTGGGATAGATAGAAAAGAATTTGAGAAATAGGTAATAGGAATAGAGAGAAAATTGAGAGATTTGAGAGAAGAAAAGCTTGTTCATTCATATCCTAAGGAAAATACATCATCCCAGTTCATTTTTATTTAGTTACAATCTATCAGAATCTTAAGGATGCCAGCTGGCTGTCCTTTGTAACTGACTCTAACAATTTCCTTCCTTCTTCATTTGTTTAGCATATAAGGACTATTGGGCTCAGCTATTTTAATTTCCTTGGGCCGCTCCAACTTCTTCATATCCAATCCATTCCTGCTGATCTGCTCCAGAGGTAAGTTATCTTCATTTTCTTCACGAGCCAGAATCCTCAATCCCTCATCCTCAATCCCTAACCCTCGTCTCATTTCCCCCAATTCTCCCTCGCCCTCTTCGTGTTCTCCCCTTTCTCCTCCCACCATGACAATGCCCACCCCTCGAGAGGATCCTTGTCCCCAAGGATCAAAAGATGGAAACTAACCACAGAGCACCGAATAATCTTCCCAGGTGTCATGCGAATCGTCCAGGTTAGTCCATCGAACTAGTAACTGAGTAACTGGCCTGTTGTCTCGATTGATAATTCTTCTGCCTAAAACTTGACTTGGTTCTATGTGAAACTGACCTTCTTCATCTACCACAGGAGGCTCTGTCGAAGATGATACTGCTGGTCTAATATGCCTCTTCAACATACTGACATGAAAGACTAGGTGCAACTGAGAGTTCTCTGGTAATTCTAATTTATACGCCACTTCTCCGATTCTTTCAATAATTGTGTATGATTCATAAAACTTAGCTGCTAACTTTAAATTTTTTCTCAGGGCAAGGGATGTTTGACGATAGGGTTGCAACTTCAGGTAAACCTTATCCCCTACTGCAAAACTTCTCTCTGTACATTTTTTATCTGCCTGTTGCTTCATTCTATTAGCAGCCTGTTCTAGTTGATGTTTCACCAATTGCCTTATTTCTTCCCTACTTTCCATTAATTCACCCACAGAATGCACTGTAACCTCTGGTTGCCAAACCATTGTAGGAGGTTTATAACCATATAGAGCCTGAAAAGGTGTTAGGTTTAAGGCTGTGTGATAGGTAGTATTATACCACCACTCCGCATGATCCAACCACTTAGCCCACTATTTAGGTTGCAAAAAACAAAGTCCTCTTAGATATTGCTCAAGACATTGATTAACTCTCTCTGACCATCTGTTTCAGGATGGTAAGCAGTGCTGAATAGAGTTATAGTACCCAACTGTTTCATTAACTCTCTCCAAAAGACTAGTAAATGTTTTATCCCTATCTGAAATAGCCATCTTAGGTTGACCATGGAGCTTGTAGATATTGTCTAGATATAGCTTAGCAACCTCAGCTGCAGTGTAGGGATGAGACAATGCCATAAAATGGCTATATTTGGTAAACTTATCAACTATCACCAATATACAATATCTTTTAAGGAAGTAGGTAAGCCCTCAATAAAATCCATAGTAATCACCTCCCAAGCTTGTTGAGGAATAGGAAGGGGCTGTAGCAGTCCTGGTTTAGATATATGCTCCTCCTTAATTTGCTGACAAACTGTGCAACATCTGATATAAGTGACTACCATAGCTTTAAGCTTAGGCCAATAAAAATAGGACCTAATCCTCTGATAAGTAGCTTGAGTCCCAGAATGACCTCCATGAGGGGAATCATGTAAAACTTGAAGAATTTGGAGTCTAAGAGATCCATTAGAACCAATGTAAACTCTGCTTTTAAATCTAAGTATCCCTTTTGAAAATTTCCAATTAGAATCAACATTAGGTGACACAGTCAAGATATTAATCCAATCAACAGTTATTTTATCCTCCTTATAGCTGTTTTCAACATCTTGTACCCAGCTAGGAATAAGCAAAGTAGTTCCCATAGCAAGATAGTAACCAACATCTTCCCATTGCCTAGACAAGGCATCTGCTACAGTATTGGACTTACCTTTTCTGTACTTTATAGAATAGTCTAGCCCCAACAACTTAGTCAACCCTTTCTTTTGGATTGTAGTGGTCATTTTCTTCTCCAATAGATACTTCAGTGGATCATGATCAATTTTAATAATAAAAGGCTTATTTTCCAAGTAATGCCTCCACTTAGAAACTGCTAATAAAATAGCAAGATACTCCCTTTCATAAATAGAGAGGGCCTTACTTAGATAAGCAATAGGTCTGCCCTCTTGAGATACCACAGCACCAATTCCTCCTGAACTAGCATCTGTTTCCAAACAGAAACTTTTGCTGAAATCAGGTAAGGCTAAAACAGGAGCAACACACATAGCCTGTTTTAATAATTCAAAAGCATTCAAAGCTGCAGTGGTCCACTGAAAATTATCCTTAGTAAGTAGTTGAGTCAAAGGCTTACTTAAGGCACCATAATCTTTAACAAACCTCCTGTAATAACCAGTCAATCCCAAAAATCCACGCAAAGACTTTAAAGATCTAGGAAGAGGCCAATTCTTCATAGCTTCTATCTTACTAGGGTCTGTAGCTACTCCATCTACTGAAATAATGTGCCCCAAGTATTCCACCTGAGTCTGTCCAAAGAAACATTTGGATAGCTTTGCAAACAATTGGTTATCTTGCAAAACCTCCAAAACTAGTTGTAAGTGAGTAATATGTTCTGCCATAGAATTACTATAAACTAGGATATCATCAAAGAACACCAAAACAAACTTTCTAAGAAATGATTTAAATAAATCATTCATTAATGCTTGAAATGTGGCAGAAGCATTAGTAAGACCAAAAGGCATAACCTTGAATTCATAATGCCCTTGATGAGTCCTAAATGATGTTTTGTAGATATCTCCCTCCTTAATTTTGATTTGCCAATAGCCTAACCTTAAGTCAATCTTGGAAAAATAAACTGCCCCATAGAGCTCATCCAATAGATCCTCCACAATAGGAATAGGAAACTTATCCTTTACTGTGAGATTGTTTAGTTGCCTATAATCAACACAAAACTGCCAAGTACCATCCTTCTTTTTAATTAAAAGACATGGAGAAGCAAAGGGACTCTTGCTTGGTTGAATAATAGAGGAAGACAACATAGCAGCAATTTGCTGTTCCACTTCTGTTTTCTGGTTATGAGGAAATCTGTATGGTCTTAAATTGATAGGACTAGACCCAGGTTTGAGAGGAATAGCATGATCATGAGCTCTTCTAGGTGGTAACCCTTTAGGTTCAGTAAAAATAGTGCTATACCTCTTTAAAAGATGTTAAAGAGTTGCAGGAATGGGTTTAAGAGTATCAATCATACTCAATAAGACCACATGTCCTAAAATAGCGTCATCTGAGGCTGTCATTTTCAGTAAGGTAGCACCTGAAATCTGCTGCAAAAGAGTGAAGGTTGCTGCCCTTGTATAACAATATTCTCACCCTGATGTTGAAAGCTCATTGTCATCTGATTGAAGTCCATCAAAATTGGACTAAAGACCTTCATCCAATCTACCCCTAACACCATATCACTTCCCCCCAATTTAAGGAGTCTAAAGTCATTTATGAAAGAGTGTCCTTGCATCTGCCACTCCACATTGTTGCATCTTGCTGAACTATATAATTGTTGACCATTAGCTACTGTAATCGCCAAAGGGTATGGAGTTAGGACTTGAATACCAGCATCAGCCCATTGTGGTGTCAAAAAACAGTGTGTACTACCACTGTCAATGAGTATGTTCAAAGGTCTGCCTTGAATTGTCCCTTGAATTCTCAATGTGTTATGACTAAATAGGATTTTCCTCTTCAGTCATCATATTGAAGTTTCTTGTTTTACACTGATGACCTGGCTGAAATTTTTCTCCACATTTAAAACAAAGGTTATTCTGCCTTCTATAATCAATGAGATCCTATTTAGGATTGGAATTTGGTGTGGATTTAGTAGGCAGTGGTATTGAAGTTGTCTTGGAAGTAATAATGGGGTTTGGGTAGGGTGGGACTTTAAAGGAATGTCTCAACTTTATGTTTTCAAACTCCACAGATAACTCATAGAGCTTAACTTGTTTACATGCCTCAGATAAATTTTTAGGATCTAAAGCTTTTACTATATGTTTGATGTCTTCTCTAAGTCTACTTATAAAAAGTGACACAAACAAATCCTCACCCAAAGTAGGATTCTATAACAACATGTGTGGCTGCAACTCCTCAAACTTTTCTTGATAATCTTCAACAGATCCTTTATGAGTAAGCTTAGTGAATTCCTCCACAATGTCAGAAAAAGACCTATCACTAAATCTATGACATAAATCAGCTTCAAACTCATGCCATGTTACATGATGCTTCTGCATAATATAGCCATCAAACCATATTTCAGCTTTTCCTATAAGATACATAGTAGCAACTTCCACCCTCTGATCTACAGGAACATTCCATAAGGAAAATTACTTCAATCACTTCTGCAACCATCCCCCTAGGATATATCCCTTCAAAAAATGGTAACTTAATTTTGGGTCTATGCCACATAGTCCCTACACTGTTAAAAGAACCCCCTTGTCCCCTATTTTTATCTTCCAGTCCAAGCATCATAGGTCCCCCTTGTCCCCTGTTTTCAGCTTCCAGTCCAAGCATCATAGGTCTATTATTACTGTTTTCACCCACTTGATTTTCAGGCCTAGAACTGTTCTTAAGGGCTAAACAAGCATCCGGCTTATCCTTCAAAATCCCCGGTTCCTCAGGTTTATAAGTGAATCTTGATTTATCCTTCACTACAGTCACTAAAACATGATTTCTCTCCCCATTTTTAGAGTTATTAAGAGTATTTACCTGATCACCTGCAGATTGCTCTTGTTCACTACCTCTACCAGTTAAAATCTTCAACAGCTCCTCCACATAACCTTGATTAGTGGACATTCTTGCCTCTAGTGCAGCAATCGTGTTTTCCTGCATCTCCCACCATTTGGGTGGATTAGTTTCATCTTGACCTTGTTTCACCAACGCTGTTAGTTCCTCCATCTGTTTCTGCAACCCCGATAAATCAGCTTCCATACTCTGGTTTTTCTTTGTCATGCTCTTGATTTACTTGCCAGAATCAAGGCTCTCGATACCAATTGTTATGGTTTGGGATAGATAGAAAAGAATTTGAGAAATAGGTAATAGGAATAGAGAGAAAATTGAGATATTTCAGAGAAGAAAAGCTTGTTCGTTCATATCCTAAGGAAAATACATCATCCCAGTTCATTTTTATTTAGTTACAATCTATCAGAATCTTAAGGATGCCAGCTGGCTGTCCTTTGTAATTGACTCTAACAATTTCCTTCCTTCTTCATTTGTTTAGCAGATAAGGACTATTGAGCTCAGCTATTTTAATTTCCTTGGGCCGCTCCAACTGCTTCATATCCAATCCATTCCTGTTGATCTGCTCTAGAGGTAAGTTATCTTCATTTCCTTCACGTGCCAGAATCCCCAATCCCTCATTCTCAATCCCTAACCCTCGTCTCATTTCCCCCAATTCTCCCTCGCCCTCTTCGTGTTCTCCCCTTTCTCCTCCCATCATGACACAATCTTGTAAATCTTGTATTTTAAATAAAAGTTTGGTATATGTTTTTACTTCTTCATCATATTTTCAAATAAGGTACAATCATGAGTTAAATGAGCTTTTGATATCTTTCTAGACATTGGAAGATTTCAAGGTTATTTAATAAAAGACTCCACCTTTTAATTTTAAAAATACATCGTAATAATCATAATATTTTTTGCACTTTGCGGGATTCTTTTAAACTCTCTTAGATGTTAAAGAGACGAGGGCATCTTAAAGAGGTTTGGATCCCCACTTTGAGAATAATTCTTAATAATCGACATATTTTTTAAAGTAAGACAAAGTTTTCAATATTTTTCTAGAAGTTGAAAAATATTCGAAGTTGCTCATAATGGATTTCACCTCGTTTTTTAATAGAGATTAATTCATGAATTTTTTTTAGGTTTTTGGTTGTAATTTTGAGTTCTCTTAGTTGTTAGAGAATCTGAAGTTATATTTAAGAATTTTAAATTTTTGGGTTAATCTCAATAATACATTAATTGCATTCATGAGTGTAAACAAAAATATTAAGTGATCAAGTAAGCACTTTTTTTACGGGCGTGGTGATGGTGCTAATCCTTCCTCACTCATAACTATACCCGCGAACCCAATTTTAGTTTTCACATACCTTTAAACATTTTATGTTGATCTAATTACACCTGAACTGATTGGTGGCGATTCTCAATATTTTTGAAATGTACATATGTAATTTTTATTCATCAGGTAAAAATGTGGTGCGTACACAACTCTTGAACTCATTTTTTGGTGTGTAGACCTAAAAGTTGGTTTTAATAATTTTTAAATTGAATTTTAATAAAATAATAAAATATTTATGTTGATCCAATCACACCCTAAAAAAGTTTGATGATGACTCATCAAATCATATTTTTGAATTAGAAAAGGAAATCCCAAATTTCAGTCAAAACAAACTCTAAAATTATTTTTTTAATTTTAAGGACGTAACGATAACTTGGTGACTCCACTAGGGACTTTTAGAGAGTCAGACCATTAGTCAATTAATTATTTTCTTTGCAATGGAAATTATGAATTAAACTTAATTTAATTATTGATCCTTTGATTGTTCGCATTTGCTTAGATCACTTGTTTGTTTAATTCTATTTTATATTTGCTTGTGTAGACTAAAAAATAGTTGTACTGATTTGGTTTTCATATTTTAATAATTTTTTGAATAATTTTGATAATTGAATTTTAGTCTTATTTGTAAAAGGTTGGTGGATTTCTCCTCACACACAACACTGTATTTGCATAGCATAAGATATATAGAGAGACTATCCCTTTTATGTTACGGTGAAAGTGATGTCTTCGTGAGATATATTTCTTCGTGCCAATCCTAGCAAGTAACCTTCGTGGTACACACCTTATATCACTCTGAGATATGTTTCTCTGTTTTTGGCATAGAGAAATACATCCTCCCGAATTTAACTTGATCCATATGAGCTTTTGGTAAGCCCAAGGAAGCAACAACGAGGATAATTCAGGTACCTTTATCTTTAGAGCTGAAATCATGCATGTAATAAACCATAGGAATTCCACACAGTCTGAAACAATGTTGAAACCATATATGATACCTAGATAGGTATACAAAAAGGAGAAATCAACTTCAAGCTTTACCTTTACTCTTACAAGCAAAAGCGCGTGAACAAAAATCATGTGATTAGGGTTTATTTTTTTAACAAATCATAGGGTAGAAATCATGTGTGAGCAGGATCTATTTTAATCATGTTCAGGTAGACAACAAGTTGGGTAGGATTTATCGTTTGATAATGGTTCTTACTATTTAATATGATACTAACCATTTTTTATTCTTTTTTATTCTTTCTTACTTGCATCTTTCATCACATGATTCAAAGGTGTTAACTCGCAATTGATTGATAAAATTAGAATATCTTCATAATGAAGCAAGGGTTTCTCAACTGGATAGTGAAATTTAACATGCACGACAATACTTCGAGGATCTGTGGAGAAAGTTATTCGATGAAAGAGATGAACTCAAAGCCAATGCGAATTAGATTGAGGATGCTAATTAGATTAAGAATTAGAAGACTTTTCACAAATACATGAAGAAGTTCCCTTTGGAAACCTCAAAGAAGTGGAGATCTCAATATTTCAACAATTGTAGTAGATTATTTAAGAAGAAGAAAAGCTACACCATCCAATTCAAGAGGTTCGACATTAGGATTGAATCAATATTGATTTTGAGTATAGCATCAAATCAAAGGAAAATGCTAGCACGACGAGATGAATAATTTGATTGTCTGGTTTCTGTGTTTTGATGGAAATTGTTCTATGGTGGTCACTTTTTGGAGTTAACACCTTTTGCATTTGCATATTTGCATTTGCATTAAATGTATTTACTAAAACATTCTTACATACATTTAATAATGAAAAACAATAAAATAACTCATGGAGGAATTTCATTTAGTGATTCTAGTCACTCAACTCATCATTTTCCTTATCACAAAGATTATGATGAAAATACCACCTACAATGGTCCCTATGGGCAACTTAAGAGCCTGGAAACATGAGGACCAGAGTCTAATCGATCTATATGTATGTGCATTTAATGAATATTGGGGAAGATCCAGAAAAGGACAATGCTTATTCGCCTTGAAGCTTTGTTAGCGATTATATTCAATCTTGTTTGACCATGTTTTCTTCATTTCTTTCTAAAAATTTGTAAGTTGCTTGACCATCAAACATATTAAATAAAATATTACCTTATGAGGTTATGAGCAATGAGAAAATTTTAATCTTGAAGTTATTTAAATATCAACAAAAATAAAAGCTCTTTTAAGAATTAGTGTTATAGATTTTTGACAAGTAACGTGATTATCCTCTCCTAAAAAAAAGACCCCTTTGGTATTTCACCCAAGACAAGATCCCTTAATTTTATGGCAAAAACAATTACTTGATTTTATTCTCAAGATTACACTTCCTCAAAAGATTACTACAAAATCACACCATAGCCTTCTTAGGCATGATGAGACATTTGACGTACACAATATTACTAAACTATTTAGATCATAGTTTTATTTGGGATGTTCAATGATGATCCATAATTTACATAAATGGAATTGATATTAGACGAATGAAGCTTAGGTCAATTGACCTCTAAAGGTGAAATCTTCTAATCTTCAACAACACAAACTATAACATGTTCTTCTTGACAATCTTAAGAAGTCTTAAAGCTAAAAACACAAAAAATGGATAAAATCTTATTAGAGGATAATTGCAATTAACTATTGGGGGAACTGTGCTGAAAGTAGTGAGCTATTAACCTTTGGAGGTAAGTCCAAACTTTTTGAAGTGAGATCTATTCAAGTTGTTAAGTCAAAGACTTTCTGACACTTGAATTCTCTAATTAAAAGGTATTCTGCTAAAGTAATGGGCCAAAGAGGCTATGTTGAGAGCCCTAACTTTATGAATAGGAAAAATATTCAAATCGTGACATAAAAGGATCATCCAATATTTTATGGGTTAAAAATCTTGTGACGAGATGCATCTTCAAGCAAAACTAAAGTGAAGGTGAGAACATCAAAGTAAAGGTGGTAAACCTATTATAATCAATCACACATGAACACTTCATCATTTCATCTTTAGGGGAATATTTTCTGCACTACCTTTGCTAAAGGAGTTTATGAAGCTTGAACAAATCAAATATTTCAGAGAATTGAAATATGAACACTTTCTAAAGGGTCTATCAATACAGTACTGAATGTACTAATAGAGGCATTTTAATCAATCATCAGTATTTTATACCAGCTCATTGAAGATTGGGGGAATCTCAAAGGTATATATGAAAACTTGGAATCGATGTATGTGATCAAACCGATGAACATCTCGACAAAGGAGACAACCTAAACACTTCTCGAATTAATTCTTACCATTAGTCTTGACATTTATCAAAGAACAATAACTTTTAAAGATTGACAGAGCATTTGATTCTTTTGATGTTTAATGAGATAATGTTTTGTAATTTGCTTTAAATGTGAGCCTAAAGTAAGAGGCATCAGTTTGACTAAATTTATTTTTGAATTTTAGAAAATAAAAAAGGAAGAAAAATATTTCAAACAAGATAATCACTTTTGGGAATGAAAATATATATTATAATACGACGAGGATCCCTCCGATTTAAAAGTTCAAAATAACAAATTGGGGTACAAAAAATAATTCTTTTAACCTAGAATTGTGACGATATACTCTTGTGAGAAAAAATAAGGAAGATCAAAGAATTTGAGAATGTATATTTCCCACGCATCTTTGTGTCATTATCATTTATTATAGCATACACTTGCATCATTGACACATTAATTTACACAAGTATCTTTGCATCGGATGTTCATTGTTACATGCATGATTCCCCTTTCTTGAGCATTCATTAAAAAATATTAAAAAATATCATCTTTCTCAAGACTATTTTCCCCTCTCTCGAGGATATCTTTAATATTTTCAAAGAATCATTTTCCTCTTTTCAGGATATTTTTTAAAATTTTCCAAAAAAATCTTGTCTTCAATAAGATCATTTCCCTTGAAATATAAAATTCGTTTTACTTTAGACTATTTTTCTCAAAACAATAATTTTATCTCACTTGAGATAGTTCCTTTAAACAAGTTTCGCCTAACTTGAGATAATTTTTCTCAAAACAATAATTTTATCTGACATGAGATAGGATCTCTAGAAACAAATTTTGTCTCACTCGAGATAGTTTCCCTTGAAATAAGAATTATGTCTCACTTGAGATATTTTCTCTTGAAACAAATTTCGTCTCACTCTAGATAGTTTCCTGACATGACTTAACCTGCAAAGAGGAGTCATCCAAAATTTGACATAACTCGTAATGGAGGAGTCGACCACAACTTAGCTTAACTTGCAATGGGAAGATAATTTTTTTGTATTTTAGGCATGCGTAAGAGCATTACATTCATGACTTTACATGCTTGTATATGATTTTACATATTTTTTAGTTAAATTTCAACTTCATGTCGAAAGATATTGGACTCAAAGAATATTCAAAATTCAATTTGCAATGGAGGAGTCGTATACAAAATAGCTTAATTTGCAACAATGAGCTACTTTTGTAACACTCACAAACCAATTCAGGTGACCCGATCCGAGGTGTCACATTAGGGCCACCAGAACAACCCACTGTAAAAATCTGAGAAAATTAAATTTCTGTTAAAACGTGTAAAATCATAAAAAATATAATTAAAATAAAATTTCAGAAAACCATTCATATACTAAAAACAGAATTAAAATCATACATGTTTCAGACTCGGATATAAAAACATAATATAATCTACATGCCCCCTAATCACATACACCATACTCTGCAAGAACGCCGGTGGAACTCCAATACTGATGTCGATAGTTGCACTCAATCAATTCTTTTAACCTAAAATAGTGAGTAAAATAGTGAGCTTTGGGAAGCTCAGTAGTACAAAACTACCAAGTGATGCTGAAGGACATGCAGATAATAGTCAAGCGAAATTTTCCTTATTGATTCAAACATCTATAGTTTTTTTTTTTTGATGAGCTGAGGTACCAATGATATTTCATCCAGTAAAAGCTATGAAGATTTCAACTCATAAGAACATTCAGAGTACCAATTTTTCAAGATATTGGAATAGGATGTCTAGTGTGTTCCAACCAAAACCAGTGTAAAGGTACATATCTATTTTTTTTAAATAGTAACAGTTTAAAACATATTTTTAAAAACCATAGTAATACCCTCCAACCGAACACCGTTATGCAGTTTCACAGAACTGCATCCATAAGGACTTACCCTAAGTACACAGCAGAGGAGCCACCCTAAGGGATTATCTTCGGGACTATGGCCTACTGAAGGGTCTCCTTAGGTCCATAAGAATTTATCAGCTTGATCAGAGATGAACCTCTATACTCCAGAATCTGAGCCATGCAGTATTTAGTAGAAAGAAGATTTAACAGTAAACAGTAAAATCAGGATCCAGTAAAATCTCGTAAGAGTGACCATGAAATAAATCACATAACTGCCCTCCACCCGTACACCATATGCAGTCCCATGATTTACCCAAGGGAGTACCTTGGGGACCTGAGAGCCTACCCAATAAAGTTTTTCGAGGCCTCAGAGTCTGCCTAGATAATGTCCCAATAAAATAGTTCAAGTAGTAACTAGTAGATTTCATGATCCATAATTCAAGAACGATTATATTTTCCAGTGAAAACAAGTAATCAGATAACACATTTCAGGTAACCATAGTTTATAAACCAGTAGATTCAATTATCCATAAATCAAGAACGATTATATTTTACAGTGAAAACATGTAACCAGATAATATATTTCAAGTAACCATAGTTAATAAACCAGTAAATCAATGATTTCAAAAAATCCTTTTTTTAAAACTGGTAAAACATTTACATGTAACATAAGGAACACACTACAGGATCCATATATTATTTGAAGATATTTGGTATTTTTCAGGTAAAGAACTATGAAACTTTTGTAATTTAATAGGATTTTAGAATCAAGATCCTTATAAAAGGGGTTTGATAGCTAATTGATTCATCATTCATTCGAGAAATGATTTATCAATATCATACAATATTCAGATATTTACGGAGGCAATTGAGTAATCAAGAAGGCATTCAGAATCTTTTACATCAGAGTTGTAGAAAATTTAGATATAAAATGAATGTTCCAATTACTCAGACAAATAAGAGTATTCCAAACATTTTTTATTCTTGGAGAATTCTCAGAAACTTAACTCAATAAGGATAGAGCGATGATTTGTGTTATTCCATATTATGTATTGAATTATTAGGATTTCGAGTTCGATTGAACTATAGATCCCAATACTACGATACTTGTCGATCGTTCGGACCGTGATACTTCACTATTATTCACTTCTTATTACTGATTGCTCCATCTGATCCGATCATTATCAAAATCATCCTTGATTAGTTCTTGAAGAGACAAATAGACATTTCATTGATATTTATTTCATTTTCAAGTTGTAATAGTATCCCAAAATGTCTGATGACTTGGGTCGTGCTCCATTACCTTTAAAGGCAGTACATTATTTAGGTTCATCGGTGTTCCCATAGTCTATCCAAAGACATTCACTTAATCCAAGTCATAAATATATTTAAATCTTCTCGGTATTCGAGGTTATATTAGTTATTCGGGGTCCAGACTCATAAGCTATTTCAATACTTGAGGAATATCCATCAATTAAATACTTCAGTGGCATGTCACGGTTCAGTAATATAGTCTTCAAATGATCATTCAAAAACAATGAGATTGACGTATTAAGAAGTTCCAAATGTAAAAGTTTATTTTTGGGGGTTTTTAAATAGATCTGGAATTTAATTGGTGATCCCAACGTTCAAGTAAATCAAAATATAAGTTCTTAGGTCCTCTATATTATCATAGCCATCCATAATCCTATTTACGCTTTATGGGTATTATCATCATTCTATTCAATTCTTTCAGTGGCATTACTTCCGATAAATTAGACTTCAAAGTATTCTAGTTCCTTTAGAGGTTAGGGTATTTGTTCATTTGAACGTTGGATGCTATTTTAGTTATTTTGTAATTTTATACTCAGGTGATTCCATTATTAATCCTTTTAATGAAAATAATTAGAATTTAAAAATTCTGATGTCATTGGCTCTTCAGATTAATCATTGTACTTGAAATCATTTTTTACCAGTATTCCAATTCATTTATATAATTCAATCAAGTTTTAACCAATTTATCACTTTAACCGTATTCGATTCTAGTCCATCCATAATCGAACATGCATAATAGACCAATCATATACATTCATCCATTTATCTATTGTAACATGTTCCACAATGCATGAAAAGAGGTAGTAAAGTATTGCCTCAATTTTCAAGCTCCACTGATCGAACATTTAAAATCCATTCGATCACTCTGGAACTTGAATTCAACGTCAAATATTTCCTCGGATACATTGCAGTTGAATTTACATAAGAAATTGAATTTAATTGAGAAACCAAATTGAACTTGAAGATAAAAACTGAAAAACGACTTACCGAGTACGAATTTGGCAAAACTTAGGAATCAGACTCAGGATGTCAAAAAACATAAAATATGACTTTTCATAAAATTTAAATTTTTAGGTCGAAGTTAAAGTCAAAGTCAACAGTCAAGAATCAAAGTCAATGGGTTGACTCAGATGAGTTGACTCAGTTTGAGCCGGTTGTTGGGTCGGTTCGAACCGATCCAGGTCATTCTAAAAGTAACCAGTGCTGAGAGATGAGTCCCACACGCGCTGCCGACGCGTGATGGCAACAGGGGTTAGTGATTGTAGCCGAGCATTCCATGAGCAGCTAATAAACATTATCAAGCTATACTAACTAAAAAATACCAGCAAAACAACATCAATTAACTAAATGAAGAAGATCAAAAGCTTACCACGGTGGACGGCGAGATTGAAGAAGGTGACTTGACCCATCGGTTGGATTTTGGGCGCACGACGACAAGGAATCCGGCTGTAGTGGCGGTGAGGCGAGCCGACCCCTTAAACGGACAAAAAAATGATTATCCTAGGTGGCGAGAGATGGTTTCAATAGTGATTTAAGCATCGATTCATGGAGGAAGGAGGCATTTCATGATGCGATAATGCTCAGGTTTTGGTCTTCGGCCGATTGGGAGGCAAATAGGGGTAGCGGTGCGTTGTAGGGTGGTCAAACAGTGAGGTTGAGATGGTGGGGCTAGGGTTTGGGGTTGAAAATTTGGGGTTTTACTTGCTAGATCAGGGGTTTATTTTTTACTTATTGTTAAAAATGAGATAATTCAGGTTCAAGTCCCTAAATTTCCCACAAGTTCTAAAACTGAGATGTAACTTTTAAAAATTTACAATTTATTCTTCAATCTCTCTCTTGTTACGACTTTAATTCGATACTTAAAATTATTAAAATCTAGCCCCTAAATTGGGGTGTGACAAATTTTCACTTAACATAACACACAAAGGGGAGTCATCCAAATTCGACTTAACTCATAAGTGAGAAGTTGTCCACAACTTGACTTAATTCATAAAATAGGAATCAACTTCAACTTTACTTCCTCGAGTAGAGGAACCAATTATCCAAATTAACTTTAATATTCACAAATAAACTAACCAGTGATTATATTGACTTTTTCAGATTCAACTACTTTGGGATGAACTAGATGAAGATTTTCAAACTCATGTACTTGAAGATGTAGACAATTTAGATAAACCCTTGGATTGAGCTTTAAAAAAGTCCAATTATCCTTGAAGATACACAAACAAAAAAGTAAATCATCCAAAGGTGACCAGTCTGTAACACCCATCTCCCGTATACCCTTTCCGTACATGAGATACAGATGTCACGTCACTTTTAAAAAATTTCCTCTTTTAAAAACCCAAAAAATTTTGTTTCCAAATTTTCTTAAAACATAACATTTTTAAGATAAAGTAAAACATTAATTGAAATATGTTAAGAGGTTCTACTTAAATACAATTCAGAGCATTTTTCGTACTTTAATTACATGCCAACTAATTTTTTCCAAAACAAACCAGATTGTCCTATTGTTACTAATGAGTCAACCTTATTTAATGATAGATGTTGCTACTGCTGCAGTCCTTACTTGACTAATCGCTGTCTTTACCTACTCGTGAAATCAACATACGTTAAATACTGATTTAGTAAGACATATTATTGTAAAGAAACATTTCTATATACATAAGTATATCAGATTTAGTTGGTTTCGAACCACTTCATATCATCCATAAGGATTATATAAGTCCCTCTTATTTAAACCAAATTTCTTTCCTACTATCATTGTCACATTCTTAGTATGTCTAACATACATTTGTTTTTGTATATTTTCCCATTATTCTTTAGTAATTACTCAATAATCTCATTTATGGCAACCTTTCATGCCTTTAATGTACCGTTATGCATTTCATTATGTCAAATTGTAGTGTTAAACATTTAGACTTTTACCCAAAGGTATTTAACCTTTCATCTAACTTGCATGATTGACACTTTCCTGTCAAATGCACAGTTAGGCCATTAATATTTTACTCAAAGTTATTAACCTTTCATCTAACTGGCATAATTGAAACTTTTCTGCCAAATGCACAGTTAATCCATTAATCTTTTACTCAAATGTATTTAACCTTTCATCTAACTGGCATAATTGACACCTTCCTCTCAAATGCACAACTAGGCCATTAATATTTTACTCAAAGGTATTTAACCTTTCATCTAACTGGAATAATTGGCACCTTTATGCCAAATGCACATCTAGGCCATTAATATTTTACTCAAAGATATTTAACCTTTCATCTAACTGGAATAATTGACACCTTTATGCCAAATGCATATGTAGGCCATTAATATTTTACTCAAAGGTATTTAACCTTTCATCTAACTGGCATAATTGACACCTTTCTATCAAATACACAGCTAGGCCATTAGTCTTTTACTCAAATGTATTTAACCTTTCATCTAACTGGCATAATTGGAACCTTTCTGTAAAATGCACAGTTAGGCCATTATCTCTTACTCAAAGGTATTTAACCTTTCATTTAACTGGCATAATTGACATCTTTATGTTAGATGCATAGATAGGTTGTTAATCTTTTATTTTGGAATAGTTTTTATTATAATAATTATTTATAATATCAATTAACTCTTTGAACTTGTTATAAACTCTATAGTTTGAACACATAGTGCTAATTACAATAATTTCACAAACTTATTATTATTGATGTGGGTTGCACACATATTACCAATATCGAAAATTCATAAACTTATTATGAATTTATTATTTTGCACACATAGTGCATTTAGAAATCACTATACATATAGTAAGCAACATGTATCTATAACTATTATAACATATAAGTACAAATAAATGCACTCACCTGGCTTGCCTCGTTATTATATCCAAAACGAAAATCTGATTAATCATCTACTTTGCCTTTGACTTTCATTTTACCTGATTTGGGAGCTTGATTTCGATCTACTCAAGCATCCATTAATGACACATATAATATCAATTGTTAGTATATTCTCTAACATTTATACTTAAACAATACTCAAAAGCACTATTATTAAATTTCTATAACAATCTCATTCTATCTTTAAATTTATGGCTCAATAGTATTGATACCCCTACTATGGTATCGATACTACTTTACTATGGTACTGATACCTTTCTCTCAATATCGATTCTACTACACTGTGGTACCGATACTCCCCTTTCGGTATCGATACCATTTTGGCATTATGTTATCAATGGTATCGATAACTTTGCTTTTAGTATCGATACCCAATCAGTACCGATAGTACTTGAATAAGTATCGATAATGTTCGTCACATTTCTACCCATTTAAGCCTATAGTATCGGTATTGTTCTATCAGTACCGATACCCTTACCCAAATTTACCATTAATCAACCCGATTTTTACTATATTTTCTCCTCTAATCTCTTACTTTTACATCCTTAATACTATTAAACTCTTCTTTAATTATCTCTACAAAATTTTCTTCATTTAGCTTCTTAAAAAATCTTAAATCTCCCTAGAACATTTAAATCTAAGAATCACACCACTTTTTCTAACTTATTTTTAAACCCATTCAATGCTTATAATCTCTCATTTACTACTTTGACAAGTCAAATATACTAGTAAACATCAATAAACACTCATATTTTAACATCTCATTTCAAAACTCGTTTTCTTAAATCTCCATTATTTCATTCATCTCTTAGTTTTGATTCCATTTAATCATTCCTTAAGCTTCTATCATACTCAATGTTTCAAAACCAACCAAAATCGAAAGAAGAAACTAATCAAATAAAATCTTACCTTTGCTATAGGGGAGAGCTTTTTCCATGGGAAAGAAGAAGAAAAGAGAAATAGCTTTTTGGCTAATTTAATTTCCCCTTTCCCTTACTTTAATACCTTATTAAAGAAAATAAATTTTAAATTCATTTTCTTTTAGAGGACAAAAATGTCCTCTTTATTCATCTATTGTAACAAATTAGTCTAAAACACTATTCCAAATCATTTACCATTTAGTCAAATAAATTTATTCAAATAAATCTTTAAATTTCAAATATTTTCAATAAAGTCCCTGACCTAATATTTGGGGTATTACATGATCTCCTCAACAACAAGAAGCAATGTAATTCTCAAATTCGACATCCTTAAAAGAAGAAATTTTTTAATCTCACTTGAGATAATTTCACTTGAAATAAAATTTCATCTCACTCGAAGCAGTTTTTCTCAAAACAAAATTTTTATCTCACTCGCAATAGTTTTTCTTAAGTTAAATTTATCTCACTCGAGATATTTCCCTCGGAAAAAATTTTGAAACTAATTTTCTTAAAAGAAAACTTCGTTGAAACCATATGAAAACTGGTTGTCTTTTTGTCTTTACCCTATTCTTGTTAACACGCCAATGGGAAAAGAGGGACAACTGTAGACACCCATTTTCGTTCGGGTCCACTTTGAATTTATTTTTATTTAATTAGATTTATATAGTTTTTTTATTATTATATACATATATTACTACTATAAATATATTAGTATATATGAAAATAAGAAGGGCTTTGTTTATTATTTTACAGACCCAGTCGCATTTACAAGGAAGTCCAACAAGCCCAATGGCCCCAAAAATTATACAATCTAGGTGAAAACCCTGGAGAACCTTATGCCAAGGTGTTGCTAGCAATGGAAACTAGCGATTGTGCGTGCAAGTCATGCGCGACCACCGATTCCTCCAAGCGCCCCTCACGTTTTCTCGTGCAGATGATGGCTACTCACTTCGACACTGATGATCAATTTAGCCTCCACCAAGAGCCTAAAATGGAAAGAAAATCAAGAAATTCTCATTAATATGGGGCCTTCAAAAAAGGGGAAAACCTATAAAAAAAAAGGATTTTGAATCTCTATGATTCAAATGAGGATCCCTAAATCTTCAGGATTTGATGCTCTCTTCGATGATTGTAAAAGGAAAAATAATACAAGATGAAAATGGGAGGTTAGACAGAGGGTTACGCAATGAAAAAACGAGAGAGAAAATCAACACAAAAAATAAAAGGAATACAAATCTATCCATATAAAGAACTCCTTCTAATTCATTTTGTACAATTTATGGTGAATTTTCAAAGTTGACCAACAGAATCTGTTTTGCAGAATCTGCTGTCCGATTTTTCTGACCTTTCCTTGGTTAAAAAATTATATCTTTTTGTATACAACTTGAAATTGATCTCGGTTTATTTTAAACGAAACTAGATCAATATATGAACATAATATATAAAAATAATTTCCAAATTATTTTTATATAATTTCTTGTGAATTGTCGAACCTACTGCCAGATTCAAAATCCAAACTGTTTTCTTTAACTTCATTCTTAGGTTCTTCATCAATTCTTACAACCAATTCTTTAAAATCACTTAACTCATCAAAACCCATGAAACACAAGAATCAAAATCCCCTTCATCAACTCAAGATGAACTTGAACATGAAACCCTAGTAATATTCATGTCAAAATGTAGGGAATTGAACGTAGAACATTTTTCCTAACCACACCGACTCAAATTCTCAAGAAATCGCTTCAAAATTCAAACTAAAAATGCTTACCTTTTCTTTCTTGAAAGTGTCGGCCCTTGGAGGAAGAAGTAGCTGAAATGTTCCCCCAATATTGTTATTCTAATATTAATTATATCTATCACATGCTAATATAATATCTAATGGAATTTTTTTATTCCATTCCATAAGAATTTCCATTTTTGCCCTTAATGAATCTCCATAATCACCATAAAACCAAGCCATCTGATCATTATCATATTACAAAGTCAAACATGAATTATTTTGACTTTTATTTCCAAAATTCACCTTGAATTTTCAAAATTTGCGTTTTAGTCACTAAATTCCACAGTTTCGATTAAATCTGAAAAATTGCATATTTCCAAACCAAATTTCTCTGATCCAAAATATTAAAATAATATTTCCAACCATATTATAACATCATTCAAATTTTCATAAAATTCCAACTTGATCTGAAATACTGATTTTCTTAACGGCTTTGTCCCTTTTAATTTTTCTTTACCAAAATTTCAAATCCAAAAATATGATTTCTATAAAAACTCCATTCTCAAGAGTAAACCATCTATTTATGGAATAAAATTCTTTTTAGGAAATTATCACTTAATTCCCTAAACTTTTTCCAAATTTTCTATTTTCACCATCAAACTTTCCAAATTTTCATTTTGGTCATTGTCTAAATTTTTGGGGTATTACAATTCTCCCCTCCTTAAGAAAACTCGTCATCGAATTTTAAAACTTTCCATGAAAACACTAACTCCCTTTTTATAAATAAGTTTATCCAATATGAATCCCACCAAAATAGGGATTTTTTTTAAACTCTCATCTTACTCTAAAGATAAGAATAATTAAATAGTCTTTTAATCATCACAAAATTCTTTTTCCCTTTAAAATTCATAACCTTAACAGTATGATTTTGCTAAATCACTATGACAAGTGAAATCATCTTATTATGCAATTATTTGATTTCTCGAGCTAAGATCCAAATTGATTATTCTTCATAAATCAAATCTATTCAAATCCCAATTTCCTCTATTGAAATGACATATAAAAGCTCTGCTCGATACTTTCCAAGCATCGACACATGAAAAATATTGTGTACTTTTGTCCAACTCTGGATCTCAATTACATCCATAGTTAATGCTAACTGATAAGCCATCAGTCCAATTCTTTTTAATATCTCATAAGGTCCAATAAATCTTAAACTTATTTTTCCTTTGCGTTTTGGGCGCAAAATATTTTTTTTTTCAAGGAAATACTTAAAGAAAAACTTTATCACCTTCATGAATTGCAATCTCGTTTTACTTCAAGTCTGCATAAGACTTTTCTCGATCAAATATCATCTTGAGATTATATTTACTTTATCATCAATCTCTTTCAATAAATCTGGCCAACAAGATTTTGATCTTTTAACTCGAACCAATTTAATGGTGTTCGACATTTTCTCCCATATAAAGCTTCATACTCAGCCATCTTATTACTCAATTGATAACTATCATTATAGAAAAAGTTTACCAAAATCAAATATTTTTTCCATGATCCATCACAACTGCACTCAGCATATCTTCTAATACCAGAATAGTACTTTTTTATTTACCATCTGTCTATGGTTGAAATTCGTACTGAAATTCAATCAAGTACCCAAACTTTATGCAATTATTTCCAAAATCTTTAAGTAAACCTTGGATCTTTGTCTGATATACTGGACACTAATACTCCTTGTAATCGAACTATCTTCTTGATATACAACTCTGTATATTTATCCAATGCATAGTCTATTCACATCAGAATGAAATGTGCCAATTTAATTAAATGGTCATTGTTGCCCAAATGGAATCTTTTTTATTTGATGTCAAAGGTAGTCTAGTAACAAAATCCATAGTAACTCATTACTATTTCCACTTTATTCTCAGCTTTTACTTGTTGACATGTCAAACATGTAGCAACAACTCAGTAATGTTTCTTTTCATTCCTGACCACCAAAATGACTCTTTATATCTTGATACATTTTATTCCCACAGGTATGCATAGTCAGTAGACTATAATTTGCTTCAGAAAGAATATCTTTCTTCAATTCATCATTACGAGGATTACAAATTCTTCCTTGATAAAATAGACATTCATCAGACTTGACTTCAAAGTCTTTAGACTCGCATTGTTTTTTCATCTTTCATTTTGTTTTCTCTATTATCCGATCTAAAAGCATCAGCTTTATTTTTAATTCAACCATTAGTGCATCATTTTTTTCCAGCAATAATCGCACATCTATGGCTCGCAACGCTGCAAAAGTTTTCTAACTAGTGCATCTTTCCCTATACAAATAATGACGCCAAAGCTTTAGAGCAAAAACTACCGCTGCTAACTCAAGATCATGAGTAGGATAATTCCTCTTGTGAGCCTTTAATTGTCGAGAAGCATAGGCTACCACCCTACCTTCTTGCAAAAGTACACAACCCAAACCATTATAAGATGTATCACTATACACCACATACTCTTTGTCCGATTTCGGTTATACCAACACTGGTGCTTTCGTTAAATATTCTTTAAATCTTTTAAAACTCTCTTCACATTTCTCAGTCCAAGCAAATGAAACATCCTTTCTCAAGAGCTTGGTCAAAGGAGAAGCAACCATCGAAAAGTTTTTTTTCCACAAACCTTCGATAATAACCAACAAGTCCCAAAAACTTCGGACCTTTGAACATTCTTTGGAGGTTTTCAGTCCAATATTGCTTGATAATTTTTTATACCTTCTGTTGAGACAACATAACCAAGAAAAGAAACTTCTGATAGACAAAACTCACACTTTGACATTTCAGCATATAACTTTTTACCCTTAAGTATCTCGAGCACAATATGAATATAAACATCATGCACTATCTTTTTAGAGTATACCCGAATGTCATCAATACAACCACCTCAAATTAATCGAAGTAAAATTGAAATACTCGATTCATCAAAATTCATGAATGCTGCTAGAGTATTTTCAAACCAAATGGCATTACTACAACTCATAGTGTCTATACAGTTTCCTGAAAACTATCTTTGGAACATCTTCCTCTTTAAAATTTAATCGATGATATCCCATTCGAATATCAATTTTACAAACCTTACTGCTCCTTTTAAGCTGATAAAACAAGTCATCAATCCTCAAAATAGGATATTTGTTCCTGATAGTTACTTTGTTTAACTATCAATAACTTTTTTCAGTAATCTATGCATAATTGCATATATCCATTTTTCTTTTTCACAACACCGATTTACCCCAAGGTAAAATATTCGGTCTAATGCATCCTTAATCTATCAATTCTTGCAATTGGTTCTTTATTCTCTTAACTCAATCCTAATCATTCGATACGACCCATAGATACATGATTAATTCCTTGATAATCATTAATTTTGAATTCCACCTCTCGATCTGGAGGTAACCCATAATAATAAATCTAAAAAGACATATAGAAATTCTTGAGATATGGAAATATCATATGATCTTACTTCAGATACTTAAGTATCTCTCACCTTAGCTACAAAAGCTATTCTTCCTTTTTATATCATCTAAATCGCAACCATTGCTTATATCACGTTAATGATAATTTCACTTTTTCATCAATCATTAAAATTATTAACTTCTCCGCATTTTTATAAATTAATCGCTTCTTGCGACCATTAACCCAACCTTAATACAGAGACAACCAACTCATGATCAAAATGATCTTAAAACTTGTTAATGATAATCCCATCGGATTCATCAGAAACATAAGCTCTTGAATCTTTATCGAAACTTTACTATTTTTCCGTCTAACACTTGTATCATGAGCGTGACCTATAGGTCTTCCGCTATAATATCACTCGATATCAAGTAGAATTGAATATTTCTACTTTAGAATTCCTTATTTCCTTCTTAAAGAAATCTGTATAATTTTTACAGATCCATAGAAATTATTCTCAAGCAATTGAAACATTTTATATCTCAAATAAAAGTCTAAATGTCCATGTCATTTAAAGAATACTTGAGAAAATGTAGCAATAACTTCATAGTAATTATTGCTAAATTCACACTAGTAAACAAATTTACTCTTTTTTTCTTATCATTACGGACTTGACAATTTTCAAGTTCTTGAGAATCCATCTCAATCTATACAATAATTCATTGCAGCATGAAATGGTTAGATAACCCATTTTCGCATATTTACCTCACAAGGTAACTCTATAAAAAAAAATTTGGACTTGATATTTATTCTGAATCCAACTCATAACCATTTGATTCACAAATAACTCAACTTTCTTTAAACATTTAGCGGACAACTTATTACCTCATATTATTTTCCTCTTACTCAATCAACAATGATTTAAACAATTTAATGCTTAGCTTAAATATTTCTCACTTATTTAAGCTTACTTGGAGAACCTCAAAATCATTCACTAGATTCAGATATCTCCTCTGTATCCTCATCCAATTTGACTTTTCTTATAATCGTTGCATTTCTTCCACTAAATGGAGTAAAATCGCTAACAACGTCCACCCTTCTAAGGTGTTTTTTTTACATAAGTCATGTCGGGTCCCTTTTTGTCGATTTCAATCTCGACATTCTTTTCAACAATTTCTATTTTCTTGCCTTTATCTTTAATTCCAACATCTGAACATAATCAGAATCACCATTTTTTAGTAAAGAGTAACTTTACTCTCAATAAGCATCATCATAGTATATATACAACTATCAGTAACTTTTGACATCCTAGTGGCATGTATACACTATTTAACTCAAAATAAACTCGGTTTAGTCCTAGAATCGGCTAAACATGTAGCTCTGATGCCAATAAATATAACACCCATAACCCATATAATTATACCTATACAGATTATAGATGTCAGTCGAATTATTAAAACCATTTTCCAATTTTAAAAGTGATTTAAAATTTATTTTCTAAAAATGGTAAATGATATTATAAAAATATCATATCATTTAAATTATGTTTCTTTGCAATCAATTTAATTCAAAAGATTTTTTTTTATTTTAAATGAATAGTAAGGGAATCGGTACCCCAAAATTTTGCTGGAAAATTTTGCTTAAAACTGTGGTTACTGTTCATGATACAGTAACTTCCGAAAATATATATAAATTTATAAAAATTAACCTTTCACCACTATAAAAATTTCCCAAAATTTATTCAACAAATAAGTTGATCATTTTCAAATTACATGCAACTATCTAAAATCAAATTCCATTGTAGGATGTCTTACTGATATTGAAATATACCTCTCGATACTTGATGTCACTTTGAACTCTTTAATTCACTATTGGCTTTTTACCTATGCGTGAAAATCATCACGCTAAGTATAAACTTAGTGAGGCAATTAAAACATTTAACAATGCAATACAATTCATGCATGATTTTCAAAGTCAAAAATCGAGTTTCCGTAAATCATTTTACTAACATAAACAATATTTTACCATGATCAAAATAATATAAAATCTCTTACCATTTATCCCATAAGCTCGTAAGCTTATTTTAACAAAATACTTACCATTTAAATTCCATAAGCTCATAAGCTTATTTTATCAATATACTTGCTATTATTCCATAACCATATTATACCATAGAAAATAACCATAAACAATAGACAATAGTCCAATATACAACCCTGAGGACCCTGGGTACACGAGTCAAATATAAGCACCGTAGTGTTATCCCGAGTATGACACATAAGGTCGTGTCCACCATCTGTACTAGGTATCCTTAAATACAGTCCCGTATGGCACATAAGGTCATACCCACCATATACACTAGGTATCCTTTAGTGTATTCCTGACTATGCAGCCTGCTGCTGGACTCTATGGCATGCCAACTATACCCTTTCCCTCAATGACTTACTTGGGCATACAATCTATTTTATTTGATCCATCCATGGCAAAGTATATTATCAATATTTAACAATGGGGCAGTTTATACCCGAAATAACATTCATGGTAAAAATCAAATGCAAGAATCAGTGATCAATGCATTTTAATTTCATACTCTGACATATCAATGTCAATTTATAAAAAATGATATAAAATCATGCCGATATAAACAAGGTCGACTTATCGCAAGTCTTCTTGATGATCTATAAAACATCCATGTATAATTTCATGCATGTATTGCACTCACCTTGACATTTTATAATTTTTCCAAATTTGTGCCTCACTAATGTCCACAATAAACATTTCCTTCTATACTCGAATCGCTTTGAACACCGAGTAAATCATCATCTGTACAAAATATAGATTCATACCTATATATATGTTAGTATTGAACTAACATAAATATATTTCCAAAATAAATTCCATAATCATACTTCAAACTATTTACCACCAAATACTTTAACACTTATTAATTCTTTTTTGTATTGGAACTAACTTTTCCAATTTATTCAAAATGGTCCTTCACCTTTTTACCACTTCAATTCTTAATACCAATAATTCCATCATTGAAATTATTTCCATTCAAATGCTTTCACAAAAGCCTAATTATCTTTAAGTACCCCAACTATACAAATGTTGTACTTAAACCACAAATCTTTTTAAACTTCCAAAACAATCATATATCACATCTAACTCTCATTTTAATTCCAAAACAACATTTTCCAGCACAATATATGAATTATACAACACTTACACAACAACCTATCAATTTTCCATATTCAGACAATTCACACTACCTTTAAAGAATCAATATTCTGTATTGATATACACTCTGGAATTCAATTCCGTTTCTTCCATTGAAAACTAGACTCGAATACGAATCTATCCATATAAAGAAATCCTTCTAATTCATTCTGTACAATTTATTGTGAATTTTCAAAGTTGACCAACAGAGTCTGTTTTGCAGAATCTGCTGTCCGATTTTTCTGACCTTTCCTTGGTTAAACGAAACTAGATCGATATATGAAAATAATATATAAAAATAATCACCAAATTATTTTTATATAATTTCTTGTGAATTTTTGAACCTACTACCAGATTCAAAATCCAAACTGTTTTCTTTAACTTCATTCTTAAGTTCTTCATAATCACCATAAAACCAAGCCATCTGATCATTATCATATTACAAAGTCAAACATGAATTATTTTGACTTTTATTTATGAAATTCACCTTGAATTTTCAAAATTTGCGTTTTAGTCATTAAATTTCATTATTTCAATTAAATATGAAAAATTGCATATTTCCAAACCAAATTTCTCTGATCCAAAATATTAAAATAATATTTCCAACCATATTCTAACATCCTAAAATGTTAGTAAAATTCCAACTCGATCTGAAATACCGATTTTCTTAACGGCTTTGTCCCTTTTAATTTTTCTTTACCAAAATTCCAAATCCAAAAATATGATTTTTATAAAAACTCCATTCTCAAGAGTAAACCATCTATTTATGGAATAAAATTCTTTTTAGGAAATTATCACTTAATTCCGTAAACTTTTTCCCAATTTTCTACTTTGACCGTCAAACTTTCCAAATTTTTATTTTGGTCATTGTCTAAATTTTTGGGGTATTACAAGCTTGTTTTCGGTAAACCATTCCATTTACCAATTGAGTTAGAACATCGGGCTTATTGGGCCGTTAAACAGTGTAACACGGACATGGATGCTATTGGTGAAGCTCGGAAATTTCACATTCAATAACTTGAGGAAATCCAAAGAAATGCCTATGACAGTGCTCGGATATTTAAAGAAAAAACAAAAGAATTTCATGATAGTAGAATTTCTTTTTAAAAAAATTATGTTGGACAAATGGTTTTGTTATTTAACTTTAAATTTAAACTTTTTGTAGGAAAACTCAAATCAAAATGGCTCGGATTGTTTACAATAACTCAAATATTTCCTCAGAGTGTTGTTGAAGTTGAAAATAACTCAGGAGTTTGGTTTAAAGTTAATGTTCAAAGATTGAAGTTGTATTATGAAAATTCTCCAGTTTGTCTAATCGAAGAAATCAATTTAGAGGAATACGCAGTCTGAAAAATCAGGTCATCTAGCTAACAACGTTAAACAAAATCGCTTGATGGGAGGAACCCATAATTTCATTTTAATTTTGCTATATTTTTAGAAAACTTTATTTCATTCCATTTATTTTATTTTATTTTATGAAATACCTAATTTTATTTTATTTTTCTATGAACAGATTCGAATTGCGATCGAATATAAAAAAAAGAGTAATGTCTCAGTTCTGGAAATATGAGGTAGGCACATGTTAGCATAGCCCAACCCCCATGTGTAACACCCATAACCCATATAATTATACCTATACAGATTATAGATGTTATCCGAATTTGTAAAACCATTTGATTTCAAAACTCGATTTAAAATTTAATTTCTTAAAAAGGTAATTGATATTATAAAAACATCATTCCATATAATTTATAATTTATTATAACAAATTTAATGCAAAAAAATTTGCTTAAAACCTTTCATCACTATAAAAATTTCCAAAATTTATTCAACAAATAAATTGAACATTTTCAAATTACATGCCACTATCTAAAATCAAATTCCATCTAGGATGTCTTACTGATATTGAAATATACCTCTCGATTCTTGATGTCACTTTGAACTCTTTAATCCACTATTGGCTTTTTACCTGCGTGTGAAAATCATCACACGCTAAGTATAAACTTAGTGAGGCAATTAAAACATTTAACAGTGCAATACAATTCATGCATGATTTTCAATATCAAAAATCAAAATTTCCATAAAAAGAACTCCTTCTAATTCATTCTGTACAATTTATGGTGAATTTTCAAAGTTGACCAACAGAATCTATATAATTTATGGTGAATTTTCTAATTCCCCGTTTATTTTAAACGAAACTAGATTGATATATGAACATAATATATAAAAATAATCTCCAAATTATTTTTATATAATTTCTGGTGAATGTTCGAACCTACTTCCAGATTCAAAATCGAAACAGTTTTCTTTAACTTCATTCAATTCTTATAACCAATTCTTTCAAATCACTTAACTCTTCAAAACCCATAAATCACAATAACTCAACCATTTAACATCTCTACAATCAAATCCTTAATTAACTCTCATCAAAACACAAATTTCTCCAACTTATGATATGGCCGAATTTTGAAGAATTAATTCTAGGAAGACTGAACATGTTATAGCCATCAATCAAACCTGAAAATGAATCTACAACCTCTAAAACATCAAGATTCATCATCAATTTCATGATCCCTTATATGAACACAAACCCTTAGATTTAGGATCTTCGAAATCTAGAAAAATTAGAAAGCAATATTGGTACCAAATGATAGCGTTTTTCGCTTAGATCACTTTCCTATCTCACAACATAACTCAAATTCCAAAGGAATTAGCTCAAAATTGAAAATGAAATATTTTCTTACCTTCAAGCTTTCTCACGTTCTTGTGCTGGAGAAGAAGAAGAGCTGAAAATCTCCACCATCATTCATATTCTAATGTTAACTGAATCTAACACATGGCTTAATATAATAAAATGAAATTTTTTTATTCAATTCAATAGGAAATTCCATTTTTGCCATTAATGAATCTTCATATTCACCATAAAACCATGAAAACTCATCCTTATCAACTTTCAATGTCAAACATGAATTATTTTGACTTTGACTCACGAAATTGCCCATGAATTTTCAAAAATTCTGTTTTAGTCGCTAAATTCCACTGTTTCGGTCAAATCTGAAAAATTACACATTTCCTAACCAAATTTATCTAATCCAAAATATTAAAATAACACTTCCAACCAATTTATAGCATCCTTCCAATTTTTGTAAAATTCCAATTCAATTTGAAATACCGATTTCCTTACCGACTTTAACCCTTTCTAATTTTCCTTTACTAAAATTTCAAATCCAAAAATATGATTTCTATAAAACTCCACTCTCAAGAGTAAACCATCTATTTATAGAATAAAAATTCTTTTTAGGAAATTATCACTTAATTCCCTAAACTTTTTTTCCAAATTTATACTTTAACCATCAAACTTTCAAAATTTGCATTTTGTTCATTGTCTAAATTTTTGGTGTATTACAATTCTCCCCTCCTTAAGAAAATTCATCCTCGAATTTTAAAACTTTTATGAAAACCATAACTCCCCTTTTATAAGGATTGCACTTTCCATTAAGCATTTGTAACCCTAATTTAGGGTTATATGAACTAATAAGACGTACCCTCGCTTTATGCGAAAACCTCTTCGGTCTTGCCAACCTCTTGAATTCCGATTTTCCTCCTTAATTTGAGAATTTTGTGAAGATCATGCAAATCATTAGATTTGGAAACTATTTAATCCAAATCTTCAACCTGATATGAAAATGTTATGGATATTATTTCTTCATATCCTCCTCTCTTTTCCAAGTAACATCCTCAACATTATGATTTTACTGAATCACTTTGACTAGAGAAATCATCTTGTTATGCAGTTCTTTGATTTCTTCAGCTAAGATCCAATCGATACTTTCTAAGCATTGACTCATGAAAAACATTGTATATTTTTTTCCAACTCTGAATCTCAATTACCTCCATAATTAATTTTAACTGATAAGCCATCAGTCTAACTCTTTTTAATATCCCATAAAGTCCAATGAATCTTTGACTTAGTTTTCCTTTGCATTCTAGATGCAAAATCGTTTTCCAAGATAATACCTTAAGAAAAACTTTATCACCTTCATGGAATTCAATCTCCTTTCACTTCTAGCCTGCATAAGACTTATGCCGATCAAATATCATCTTGAGATTATCTTTACATTATCCTAAACCTCTTTCAATAAATCAGAGCCAACAAGATTTCTATCTTTTAACTCGAACCCATTCAATGGTGTTCAGTATTTGCTCCCATATAAAACTTCATATGGAGCCATATTGTTACTCAATTGATAATTGTTATTGTAGGAAAATTATACTAGAAGTAAATACTTTTCTTTTCCCATGATTCTTTGGAATCAATCACATGCACTCAACATATCTTCTAATATATGAATAGTACTTTATGACTTACCATCCTGTGGATGAAATTCGTACTAAAATTCAATCAAGTACCCAAAACTTTATGCAAATATTTCCAAAATCTTATAGTGAACCTTGGATCCCTGTCTAATATAATTGACATTAGTATTCCATGTAGCTGAACTATTTCTTGTTATACAACTCTGTATATTTGTTCAATGCATAGTCCATTTGCATCAAAATGAAATATGATGATTTAATTAACCGGTCACTATCACCCAAATGGAATCCTTTTTATCTGATTCAAAGGTAACCCTATAACAATATCCATAGTGACTCTTTTACCACTTCCACTCTGGAATAGAAATCAGTTGTAACTATTACGAAAACACTTTATGCTAATCTTTTACTTGTTGACATGTCAAACATGTAGCAACAAACTTAGTAGTGTTTCTTTTCATACCCAGCCACCAAAATGACTCTAAACATCCCAATACATTTTGTTCCCACCTGTATGCATAGTCAGTGGACAATAATGTGCCTGAGAAAGACTATCTTTCTTCAATACAACATTATGTGGAATACGGGTTCTTCCTCGATAATCAGACATCCATCAGACTTGACTTCAAAGTCTTTAGTCTCACATTTTTCCATTAGTGAAATCCTTTCCAAGCATCTGCCATCTTTCATTTGTAGCTCTACTATCCGATCTAAAAACATCAGCTTTATTTTTAATTCAACCATTAGTGCGTCATTTGTTTTTCAATAATAGTCGCACATCTATGGTTCGCAATGCTGCAAAACTTTTCCAACTAAATGCATCTTTCACCATACAAATAATGATGCCAAATCTTTAGAGCAAAAACAACCGCTGCTAACTTAAGATCATGAGTAGGATAATTCCTCTCATGCATCTTTAATTGTCGATAAACATAGTCTACCACCTTACCTTCTTGCATAAGTACACAACCCAAATCATTATGAGATGTATCACTATACACCACATACTCTTTGTTCGATTCCAGTTGTACCAACATTGGTGCTTCCATTAAAATATTATTTAGAGCTTTGAAACTCTCTTGACATTTCTCAGTCCAAGCAAATAAAACATCTTTTCTCAAGAGCTTGGTCAAAGGAGAAGCAACCATCGAAAATTTTCACAACCCTTCGATAATAACCAACAAGTCCCAAAAACTTCGGACTTAAGAACATTCTTTGGAGGTTTCCACTCCAATATTTCTTTTTATACCATCTATCGAGACAACATAACCAAGAAAAGCAACTTCTGATAGCCAAAACTCACACTTTGCATTTTGGCATATAACTTTTTACCCTTAATTATCTCGAGCACAATACAAATATGACGTCATGCTCTATCTTTGCATTTGAGTATACCTGAATGTCATCAATATAGACCACCTCAAACTGATTTAAGTAAGGTTGAAATACTCGATTCATCAAAATCCATAAATGATGCTAAAGTATTTTTCAAACCAAACGACATTACTACAAACTCGTAGTGTCTATACCGTTTCCTAAAAATTATCTTTGAAACATCTTCCTCTTTAAAATTTAAATGTTGATATCCCATTCGAATATCAATTTTTAAAACAAAAATTGATGCTCCTTTTAAGCTGATCAAACAAGTCATCAATCCTCAAAATAGGTATGTGTTCTTGATAGTTACTCTATTTAACTATCGATAATTTATGCATAATCGTATAGATCCATTTTTTTATAAACAACACCGGTTTACCCGAAGGTAAAATATTCGGTCAAATGCATCCTCAATCTATCAATTCTTGTAATTGGTTCTTTATTCTCTTAGCTCAATCACAACCATTCGTTATGAACTCATAGATACAAGATTAATGCCTTGATAACCATCAATATTAAATTCCACCTCTCAATCTAGAGGTAATCCAAATAATATATCTAAAAAGACATGAAAATTCCCAAGTTATGGAAATATTATATGATCTTAATTCAAATACTTGAGTATCTATCACCTTAGCTACAAAAGCTATGCATCCTCTTTATAGCATTTGAATCGCAACCATTAATCACAACCATTCCTAATATCACTTATTGATGATTTCACCTTTTTCATCAATCATTAAAATTTTTAACTTCTCTGAAATTTTCTAAATTAATCTCTTTTTGCGACCATTAATTCAACCTTAATGCAGAGACAACCACCTCATGATCAAAATGATCTTAAACTCGTTAATGATAGTCCCATCGAATTCATCAGGAACATAAGCTCCTGAATCTTTATCGAACATTTATTTATTGTCCATCTAACACTTGTATTATGAACCTTAGGTCTTCCACTATAATATCACTCGATACCAAGTAGAATTGAATATTTCTACTTTGAAATTCCTTATTTCATTCTTAAGGAAATATGTATAATTTTTTTTCCAAATCCCAAGATAATATTTTTGAATAGTTTAAACATTTTCAACCTCAAATGAAAGTCCTAATGTTCACATCGTTCAACAAGAAAACTTGATAAATTTGTAGCAATAACTTCATAGCAGTTAATGCTAAAATTACACTAGCAAGCAAATTTACTATTTTTCCTCTCACTAGAAATATGACACTTTTTAAGTCCTTGAGAATCCATCTCAATCCAAACAATATGAATCCATCTCAATCCAAACAATATTTTCATTATAGCATGGAATGGTTAGACAATCCATTCTCGCATATTTACCTTCACAAAGTGACTCTATCCAGTTTTATAGACTTGATATCTATTCTCAATCCAACTCATAACCATTTGATTCACTAATAATTCAACTTTCTGTAAACTTTTAGCGGAAATCATATTTATCGCTTACTCAAATCCAAAATGATTTAAACAATTTAATGTTTAGCTTAAATATTTCTCACTTATTTAAGCTTACCTGGATAAACCTCAGAATCACCACAGATTCAAAAATCTCCTATGGATCCTCATCTGATTCGACTTTCTTTTCAACATTTTTAACTTTCTAACCTTTGTCTTTAATTCCAATATCTAAACATAGTAAGAATCATCATACATAGTAAAGAGTAACTTTACTCCCTATAAACATCATCACAGTATATATACAACTATCATTAACTTTTGACATCCTAGTGGCATGTATACCCTGTTTAACTCAAAATAACCTCGGTTTAGTCTTAGAATCGGCTAAACCTGTAGCTCTAATGCCAATAAATGTAACAACCATAACCCGTATATTTATACCTATACAGATTATAGATGTTATCCGAATTTGTAAAACCATTTGATTTCAAAACTCGATTTAAAATTTAATTTCTTAAAAAGGTAACTGATATTATACAAATATCATTCCATATAATTTATAATTTATTGTAACAAATTTAATTCAAAAGATTTTTTTTTATTATGAACAGTACCCGTGAACAGGGAACAGTGTCGATGAACAAGGGAGGAATCGGTTCCCTGTTGGGTGGAAACGGTACCCCAAAATCATTCTGGAAAATTTTTCTTAAAACCGTGGTTATTGTTCATGCTACAGTAACTGCTACTGTAACTTCCAAAAATACATATAAATTCATAAAAATTAACCTTTCATCACTATACAAATTTTCAAAATTTATTCAACAAATAAATTGAACTTTTTCAAATTAGATGCCACTATCTAAAATCAAATTCCATGGTAGGATGTCTTACTGATATTGAAATATACCTCTCGATACTTGATGCTACTTTGAACTCTTTAGTCCACTATTGGATTTTTACCTACGCGTGAACTCTTTCTAATTCATTTTGTACAATATATGGTGAATTTTCAAAGTTGACAAACAAAATCTGTTTTGCAGAATCTGCTATCCAATTTTTCTGACCTTTCCTTCGTTAAAAATTCATATCTTTTTGTATACAACTTAAAATTGGTCCCCGTTTGTTTTAAACTAAATTAGATCGATATATGAACATAATAATATATAAAAAAACCTCCAAATTATTTTTATATAATTTCTGGTGAATTTTCGAACCTACTGCCAGATTCAAAATCGAAACTGTTTTCTTTAACTTCATTCAATTCTTACAACCAATTCTTTCAAATCACTTAACTCTTCAAAACCCATAAAACACAATAACTCAACCATTTAACATCTCTACAATCAAATCCTTAATTAACTCTCATCAAAACACAAATTTCTCCAACTTATGATTTGGCCGAATTTTGAAGAATTAATTCTAGGAAGATTGAACATGTTATAACCATCAATCAAACTTGAAAATGAATCTACAACCTCTAAAACATCAAGATTCATCATCAATTTCATGATAACTTATATGAACACAAAACCCTTAGATTTAGGATCTTTGAAATCCAGAAAAATTAGAAAGCAATATTGGTACCAAATGATAGCGTTTTTCTCTTAGATCACTTTATTGTCTCACAAAATAACTCAAATTCCAAAGGAATTAGCTCAAAATTGAAGATGAAATATTTTTTTACCTTCAAGCTTTCTCACGTTCTTGTGCTGGAGAAGAAGAAGAGCTGGAAATCTCCAGCATCATTTATATTCTAATGTTAAATGAATATAACACATGGCTTAATATAATAAAATGGAATTTTTTATTCAATTCAATAGGAAATTCCATTTTTGCCATTAATGAATCTTCATATAAGTTGCCCATGAATTTTCAAAAATTCCATTTTAGTCACTAAATTCCACTATTTCGGTCAAGTCTGAAAAATTACACATTTCCTAAGCAAATTTATCTGATCCAAAATATTAAAATAATACTTCCAACCAATTTATATCATCCTTCCAATTTTTGTAAAATTCCAATTCGATCTGAAATACCGATTTCCTTACCGACTTTAACCCTTTCTAATTTTCCTTTACTAAAATTCCAAATCCAAAAATATGATTTCTATAAAACTCCACTCTCAAGAGTAAACCATATATTTATGGAATAATTTTTTTTAGGAAATTATCACTTAATTCCCTAAATATTTTTCCAAATTTCTACTTTAACCATCAAACTTTCAAAATTTGCATTTTGGTCATTGTCTAAATTTTTGGGGTATTACACCATGTGGCGCATGTTAGTAACCCCAAGTCAATTTTTTGGTTTCCTCTTCTGTCAAAAATTCCAAGTTTGGAGTTAATTTTGTTTCAAATTTTTTACATGGGCCCCACTTTATCTATCACTATCTATACCTTTACAATTTTAAATCAATCCTAAAAATTTTTCATCCCACCTTTTCAGTTTGACTCAAAATCAAACTATTCTTTTTCTTTCTTTTTTATTCCCCACATGACAAGCCCCCCTAAACAACCCAATAATTTTCTTTCTTCATTCATTCCAGTCGCACACCCCTCCACCTTTATTTCTTTGATTCTTTCGATTGGCCACCACACCATAAACTATACATCGCTGCAGGTCACGCTTCGTCCATCGTTCATTGCTTGTCGCCTCCCTCACACGCCGACTACTCTATTTCATTTCACCATGGTACGAACACGTAACCAAGAGAGCCAAGGGGTTCCGTCGCCGCTCAACCTTGGAGGACAGCGCCGCCACGCCGTTTCGAATATCATCAGCATTCCAAGTGATTCCGACCCGCTGCCCACGCTACCCCCTCCTCAACGTGTTGAGCGACGGCCACAAGGATCACCACCGAGGATCCCAACGCGTGTATCGAAGACCGATGCTTTTCCTCCATCGATCGACTGTTCTACCTCTTTCCACTGTCGTGTTGTCGGACCGAGCACTACACGACCATCCAAACCTTCATCACCGACGACCCCTATATTATACTCCATGTCATCGTTTTAAGGAATGTGTTCCATGCCGAATGTCGAGTATCCACCATTTACTACACTTGGAATACCCGAGGTAAATTCTGAACCTATCGATAATGAACTGTTACTAATGTGGCACCCTATTTTTGGCTATTCTGAAGATTTTTGGAATGGTTTCAATTTCCCAGGTGATGTACCACCACAATCGAGCCCTGCATCCTCACATAGACCCACGCCTTTATTGCCTCACCGCTAATCCTGGTAGCCACAACCTTCATCCTTTGAAGCATGCTCGGATGAAACCGAAGCGCCACCAGACGAATCGTTCGATCTTTTCGATGAAAGGAATCAAAGAAGTTGAACTTATTCTGTACCACCTGAGGAGTTGTTGCAAGGTTATCTTGATTCGCATATTCTTGAGTAAGGTTGAATTATTTTTCTTATGGTGTATACAAATCGGAACGAAGGAAAACTTAGGATATTGGTTCGTTCGACCCTTCGCCTGAGTTGTACGAACCAATCGACCCATGATTCTTGACCTTATATTACACATTTATCATCTTATTTGTTTCCATTGACCTTTGACACTATAAATTTTACTCATTCTTTTTCTATGGATCCACTTGATGCTAGGTGTTTGGACTCAATGGGACTTCTCGCAGGCACGGCTGATGCGCCCCACATTAGACTTTCCGGTACCATCACACCTCGTAATGGGCACGTATACATGAGGCAGACTGAACCACCTCTGACAGCCAGTTCCCAACCAGATATGCGAATCGAGATGCAAGGCATGTATGGTCGCCTTAACACTATTGAAGCTAACCTAGCCAAGGTTCTTTCTTACCTTCACCAGCGCTCGTCTCGACGTGGCCGTGGCCGCGGTCGCCACTAGATTGGGGAGTATTCCTTTTCCCTCTCTTTGTTTTTTAATTTGATATACGTTTTGGGACAAAACAAATTAAGTGAGGGGGGGAATGATAAGCATGTCAAATTCTTTCCTTAACTTACTTGATTGTTTGAAATTGAGATATTTTGATATTGATGTGTTGAGATCATTGGTTGCTATTCTTGAACTTCACTTTATACTCTTGCTTCATTTTGGATTGTGACCATGTTTTGATTGAATTTAAATTGCATGATTGGTAATTGGTATAGCTGGTGAATTTTTTGTTGAGTATTGATATTTCATGCTTTTGTTGATAGAGATGAACTTGTCTCAGTGCATATAAACTTTTCTTGTGAGATTTGAGCCTAACGAGCATACATTTTCTTTCTTGCTCATTGTTTGACTTGAGTGTGTTGGACTAATTAGGATATTCTAGAACATGTAATCATAATGCATATCGAGATTACATGTTGAACGTAATGTTTTAATGTGATAGGGGTACCTATGATAAACCCATTTTCCCAAAAAGCCTACCCGTTTACATATCCACTAGTGAACCACATTTGAGCCTATTTCCCTTTATTTGTTTTACACCGCATAGTTAAACCTGAAGACTTTCTTTTTATTTTCGTCTCTTTTCACACCCTTGCAGAGACTTGAGATCTTGTATCATTCTTGTTCCACGAAAAAAAAAGAAATGAATTTTTTTTCATTGTTTTGAAAAAAATGAAGTTGTTCACTATTTCGAACAGAAGAAAAAGAGAAAAGAGAAAAGACCCTTCGTTTGAATAAAAAAAAGAACAAGAATAAGAAGGAAAAATTGATCGTTTCAATTGCCTTTCATCTATTCTTTATCCTTGTTTTGTTTTTCATTGTGCTTCATGTTAATTCGTGGATTGCTCTTAATTATTTTGATCTCTTGTTTTGGTATTTTAAACCTTCCTTTTTGGCCTTTTCCCTACCCTAACTTAAGCCCTATTACAACTTGTTTAAGACCCCTTGATTATTACATTATGTTCATTTTTAGTAGTGGATACTTGATTGGATTCCATGTCCATGGTAAAATTTTGGTTAATTTCGGGTTGAGTGATTTCATTTACCCCAAACACTTTAAGCGGATATGTGTAAATCTTTGTGAAGTATTGAGTAGAGAGTCCACGGTTATACCAATCTATAAGAATAAAGGAGATCCCCAATGTTGTGGTAACTACAGAGGTATTGAACTACTCAGTCATACCATGAAGCTATGGGAAAGGGTGATAGAGGCTAGGTTGAGACAAGTTACTAGGGTTTCAGAAAACCAATTTGGATTTATGCCAGGCAGGTCTACCACGGAGGCGATTCATCTACTTCGATGACTCATGGAGAAATATAGGGAAAAGTCTAGAGATCTTCACATGGCGTTCATTGACCTTGAGAAGGCTTATGATAGCGTTCCCCGAGATACGATTTGGAAGACTTTGGAAACGAGACGGATCCCAACTGCTTATATCCGGGAGATTCGTGATATGTATTGTAGATCTACTACACACGTCAGGACTACAGTTGGCGACACCGAGGCATTCCCGGTGGAAATCGGACTCCACCAGGGGTCGGCTCTTAGTCCTTACATCTTCGCCTTGATTATGGATGACATCTATTGTGCGACACCAGACGGTGTACCATGGTGTATGCTTTTCGCTGACGACATTGTCCTAGTTGCTGAAACAAAATCTGAGTTGAATAATAGACTGACTACCTGGAAGACTGCTTTGGAAGAAAAAGGTCTAAGGATCAATATTGAAAAGATAGAGTATTTATGTTCAAACTTCAGTGGGGACCAAAACGATGAAGATGTAGAAGTATGCATAGAAGGACACGTTCTCCCCTCAAATGATTGTTTCAAGTACCTAGGGTCTATGATAAATAAAGATGGGGGTGTAGATGATGATGTAACACACCGTATAAAGACGGGATGGCTAAGGTGGAGGGCTTCTACTGGAGTTTTGTGTGACAAGAAGGTGCCTCTAAAACTTAAGGGAAAAGTTTATAGAATGGCAATAAGACCAGCGTTGTTGTATGGATCAGAATGTTGGACAACCAAGAAGGATCATGTAAGGAGGATAAAGGCTGCAGAAATGAGAATGCTTCGATGGACATGCGGTAGGACTCTGTGGGATATGAAAACAAACTCTACTATTAGGATGTCCTTGGGGGTGGTGCCTGTTTCTGAAAAATTGAGGGAGGGAAGACTACGGTGGTTTGGGCATGTCCTTAGGCGACTACCGTCGAATGCAGTCAGGAGGGTAGAGTCGATTACAGTCGACGGTGCCAGAAGGAGAAGATGACCAAGGTGGAAGTGGGAAGACTGCTTGAGATCTGATTTGATGGATTTAGCCCTTACCGAGGACATGACCTCTGATAGGAAAGTATGGAGACTAAAGACTAGGGTAGTCGAGTAGCGTGGGTCACATCTCTAGGGTGTATCATCTCTGTCTTTTTTTAATGCCTTTGTAGTAATTTCCATGAATTCTACTTTTTTATACGTTTCTGTTATTGGTATTTATGAAGGCTTAGAACTGGGCTTGCTATCGTGGACTTCTGTGTAATATTCTCTTTACTTTTAAATTTAGTCGGGTCTTACGTTTCTGTCTATATGCAGAGATTTTTTTGCAGGGATTTATTTGCAGGGATTACTTCCCATTTCAAACGCGCATATAATATTAATGATATTTATGACTGCATATGAATATTGTTCAACTATGTATTTATGTATTTATTTATACATGCTTTGCATTTTATCTATATTTTTAATTTTTTGACTGCCGGAGGTCTTCCACGGAAGCTACTCTCAACCTGGCGTTGGGGTCAGCCTACTACCCTACCTCCCCCTTACCCCATTGCATATGGGAATTGGGTTTTGTTGTTGTTGTTGTTGTTGTTTGTGAAGTATTGAGTCATGTTTCATTGAAGTTCGCAATTAATTGGGATATCTTGCTTACTTTAAATTTTCTTAGTTGTTTCTTTGCTTGATTGTAACTTGAATTCGACAAATGTGATAAACTTAGTTCAATTGGAAGTTTGAGAAATAAATAGAAATTGAAGATGTCAACTTATGATTTTGATGTATTAATTGATGAATGCTTGAGGATAAGCATTGAATAAGTGAGGGGGAATTTGATAAGTGCTTTATTTGGTTAGTATTTTTGCTTTTAAATTACTCATTAATCATTGGTTTTTGTGGCTTATTTGTTCGTTTTGATTCATTTTTTGTGCAAGATGTTAGATTTTGGAAATTGCACTAAAAGGACAAAATTCTACATTTTTTAATTTTTGAAATCAAAGTTGGATTAGTGGGCATGACTTTGGGAATGAAATATTTGACTAGGCGATGACGTTAGCAACTTCTAGAAGATCCATTCAGCACTTCTAGAAGAACGAGGTTTTGTAAAAATATCCGCTAATTGATGCAAAGTATCAACAAATTCTAGAACTACATCTTATTTAGCGACATGATCTCTAATGAAATGATGTCTAATTTCAATGTGCTTAGTTCTAGAGTGTTGGATAGGATTTTTAGTGAGACAAATATCACTAGTATTGTCACACTTGATAGGTATGGTACCTACTTCAATTCCGTAATCTAAAAGTTGTTGTTTCATCCATAAAACTTGTGCACAACAGCTATCTGCTGAAATGTATTCTGCTTCAGTGGTAGTAATGTAACACAATTTTGTTTCTTTGAAAACCATGAAATCAACATATTTCCTAGGAATTGACAAGTACTGGAGGTGCTTTTCCTATCTATTTTGCATCCTCCATAATCCGCATCAGAGAAAGCATGCAAGATAAAGCTAGAGTCTCTAAGATACCAAAGTCCTAAACTAGGAGTCTCCTTAAGGTATCTAAAGATTCTCTTAACGACTAGTAGATATGATTCCTTAGGGCATGATTGAAATCTAGCACATAAGAAAACACTAAACATAATGTCCAGTCTACTTGCGGTTAGATAAAGCAAAGAGCCAATCATTGACCTATATAATATAACATCCACACATTTACCTCTTTCATCTTTGTCAAGCTTTGTTGATGAGCTCATTGGAGTGGCATGAGGTTTCCCATTTTCCAATCCAAATTTCTTGAGCATATCCTTGACGTATTTTGGTTGATTGATGAAGATACCTTCTTTTCTTTACTTGATTTGGAGTCCCAAGAAAAATGAGAGCTCGCCAATCATGCTCATCTCGAATTCACTCTGCATTAGCTTAGAAATTTTTTGGCAAAGAACATCATTAATAGAACCAAATATTATATCATCAACATAAATTTGAACTCATAATAAATCTTTACCTTTATGCTTTAAAAACAATGTAGTGTCAATATTCCCTTTTGAAAAACCTTTTTCAATTAAAAAGTTTGACAATCTTTCATATCAAGCTCTAAGAGCTTGTTTTTAAACCATAAAGTGATTTTGTCAATTTGAAAACATGATCTGGAAATTTTGAATCTTCAAAACCAGGAGGTTGTTCCATATACACTTCTTATTTTATAAAACCATTTAAAAATGCAATTTTAACATCCATTTGATATATAATTTAAATTCATTGAAACATGCAAATGCTAATAACATTCTAATTGCTTCCATCCTAGCTACGGGAGCGTATGCTTCATCATAGTCTATGCCCTCTTCTTGAGTATAGCCTTGAGCAACAAGTCTAGCCTTATTTCTCACTATATTGCCACTTTCATCATGCTTGTTCCTAAATACCCATCTAGTACCTACAGTAGATTTATTACTAAGCCTTTCAACTAATGTCCATACTTTACTTCTCTCAAATTGATTTAACTCTTCTTGCATAGCCATAATCCAATGTTCATCATTTAATGCTTATTTAATATTCTTAGGCTCTATGCATGAGATAAATGCAACATAATTACATATATTTCTAAGAGAAGATCGAGTTGTTACCCCTTTGGATTGATAACCTATTATCTCACCATCCTTGATATAGTTGTATTCTCTTGGGTAAGAGACTTCCCTTTCTTCAATGGTTGGATTCTCGAGAACATCATGAGTTTCCTCATATTTCGTTTCTTCCTTTGATTATGATTCTCCAACGTCATGTCTAATGTCATTTGTTTTTACAATACCTACATCATCATTCACACAAGAATCCTTCCTCGGAAGGGGATTATCATCTAAAACAACATGTATAAACTCTTCTACAACTAAAGTTATTTTATTAAATACATTTTAAGCTTTAGAATTTAAGGAATAACCCAGAAAAATTCCTTCATCACTTTTAGCATCAAATTTGCCAAGATTTTCTTTACCATTGTTTAAAACAAAACATTTACATCCAAAAGGATGAAAATAGCTAATGTTAGGCTTTTTATTTTTGAAAAGTTCATATGGAGTTTTCTTCAAAATTGGCCTAATCATTACTCGATTAATAACATAACAAGCGGTATTTGTGGCTTCTGCCCAAAAATATTTTGGCAAATTATTTTCACAAAGCATGGTTCTAACCATTTCTTCTATAGTTCAAATTTTCCTCTCTACAAATCCATTTTGTTGAGGGGTTCTTGGTACTGAAAAATTATGGCTAATACCATTAGAATTACAAAAATTAGTAAATCCAAGATTTTCAAATTCAGTACCATGATCACTCCTAACACTAGTTATGGAGTAACCTTTTTCATTTTGGATTACTTTTGAAAGCGTGATGAATATTTCTAATGATTCATCTTTAGTACTTAAGAATAGAACCCAAGTATATCTAGAATAATCATCTACCAATACAAAGCAATATTGTTTTCCACCCAAGCTAACAGTTCTAATTGGCCCAAAAAGATCTATATAGATTAATTGTAATACTCTACTAATTGATACATAATTAATGGAATTAAAGGAAGCTCTTCTATGTTTTCCTTTAGCACATGCATCACATATTTTATCATTATCAAATTTTAGCTTTGGCAACCCTCTTACTAAACCTCTTTGAATTAGTCTTTGTAAAACACTCATGCTAGTATGTCCTAGTCTCCCATGCCATAACCAACTATCATGTTCATCCTTAGAAACTAGGCACAACTTAGTTATATTTATTGAATCTAAATACACCATGTAATGTCAATGACTTTACAACCAATTGTTTCGAATAAAACATTGTATCCTTTATCTTAAAATTAACAAATACTCAATAGATTATGCTTTAACCCATTCACATATAAAACATCTTTAATTTGTATGGAAGAGATATTACCTATAGTACATATACCTTCAATGTAACCTTTTGAATTATCACCAAAAGTCACCTCTCCTCTAATTTTGTCGTTAAGCTCTATGAACCAACTCTTGTCTCTGGTCATGTGTTTTGAGCATCCACTATCAAGGTACCATGAGTTTGAACTTGTTTCTTGTGCCTTGTAGCAATGCTCCTTTACCTACAAATATAGATTAATTTTTTATTTTTGGCCCAATTTCTTTTGGGTCCATATTCATTAGTCTCCTAAATTCTAGTCCCCTTGGGTATCCATTTGTGTAGGATATCCTTATCTTTAGTAGTAATGAGTTCTTTAAAAACTCATATACTTCTAACGATTTTTCCATTAGAGGTTCTTTGGGGACCTCTATTATTGTAGTTTTTAAAAAATTTTCTAACAAAGCTGGCTTTTGAACTTTCTCCATTTTCAAAACGTTTTGTTCCAACTTTATCAAAAGAAGCTTTAAGATCATCAATTTTCTTTTGATGATCGTCATTGAACTTTGAAAATTAATTATACAAATCAAAATTTTTCTTTTCAAACTCATCCAGTTTGATTTGCAAATATTTGATTTTACTTTCAAGATCATTGTTGGTCTTGGATATGAGATTATTTTTGTTTTTCAATTTTGAAATATCATTTTTATATTTTAAAAATAATTTATCATAATCCGAAGCCAACTCAGTATATTCCTGTAATAACTCATCAAAAGAATAATCTTTGAAATTAAATAAACTAGAGGTTACTTGAGAATCCTCCCTGAAAGCCATTAAGCACAAGTTTGCTACTTCTTGTTCCTCTTTATCGGATTGTTCTTCATCGCTCCATGTAGCCACGTGAGCCTTGTGTTTTTTCTTCGATTGACCCTTCTTCTTCAATTGTGGGCAATCGTATTTGACATGACCCAACTTTTTGCACTCGTAGCAAATGATAGGGTCTTTCTTCTTCGGTTCACTTTTGAAGCCTTCATTTCGTTTGAATTTTCTTCCTCGGTTGGGCTTCATCAATTTTCTGAACCGTTTGGCAAATAATGTCATTTCCTCGTCATCGTCATCGTCATCTTCATCTAAGTCACTCTCATCTCTTGTAGATTTGAGAGCAACTCCCACGTTCTTCTTTTTCTCCATATCCTTCTTTGTGTCGTTAAGCTTCTCAAGGTCTACCTCATCTTGAAGCATCATTTCATGAATGAGGAGAGAACCAATTAACTCTTCGAGAGTTAAAGACTTTAAGTTTTTAGCCTCGATGATTGTCATTTTCTTTGATTGCCAAGCTTTTGGAAGAGAGTAAACTAACTTCCTCACAAGCTTCTCATTTGGAATGATCTCTCTATATGATTTGAGACCATTGACAATCGTCCGGTTTCATCTTGAAATTTTCATAGCTATGAGTTAGAAGACTAATTTTAGATTCTTTTACATCATTTGTGCCTTCATGAGTGACTTGAAGTTTATCCCATATCTCCTTAGCGGTTGTACAAGATGAAACTCTTTCGTATTCATCTGGTCCAAGAGCACAAAAAATAATATGGCTAGCCTTTGAGTTGAGATGGAACATTCTTTTCTCTACTTCACTCCACAATCTTGAATGAGTGGAAGGAATGAAGTATCCGTCTTCTATGATATTCCATGCTCCCATATCACTTGCTTGAATGAAGTACCTCATTCTATTTTTCCAATAAGCATAATTAGCTCCATTGAAGAAAGGAGGCTTGTTTACGGGCATTGAATCAAGACCAAGGTCGAAGTTTGAAGTGGATGCCATTGATGACTTGAATATTGATATAACTCTTCCCGAATCGACTCAAGAGGCGATTAAACCTTCAAATGAGTAAGGCTTTGATACCAATTTTTGAGTTAATCGATCGACGAAATAGCCAAGAGGGGGTGAATTGGCAATAAAAATTTTGGTGGAAGCTTTTACAGAAAATAGAAAATAATTGCATAGTGATTTAGAGTAGTTCGACTTTCTCAACCAAACTCTACGTCCACTACCTTAGCTATCCACACTAAGGATTTTCCACAAGTTCACTAATTTGTCTTTCTTTTGAGGACAAATAGTAACCTTACAAATCCCTCAAGAATTATACCCCAAATTCTTGAGAACACTCTCTCCCAAAGAGAACAATACAAATTTTGCAAACTTACAAAAAAACCTCACAAGGCAATATGTTTGAACAATTCTAGAACAAAGAAATAACACTCAAGAATAATACAAGTGAGCATAATAAGTGTTCTTGAAAGCAAAAATGAATATTTAATAAAATAGGCTTGAAAATGCTCAAACTTGAGGTTTGATGCTTTCTCTTTGTTTCTCTCACAATTGTTGTTGATCAATAGCTCCTCAACTTGTTTAAATACACCTTGGATCACTTGTGAACGTTGGGGATCATTGGATCTTTATTCATTATTGTGTAAAATATAAATATTTCAATTGTTATAAGACTTAGTGCATCGGTACACTAGGGGTGCATCGGTACACTAGGGGTGCATCGGCACACTAGGGGTGCATCGGTACACTAATTACATTCGATGTTTCAAAAGAGCTAGGAGTGCATCGATGCATGGTCTGTGTATTGGTACACAAAATGCATTCGATGTTTCAATAAATTCAAGAGTGCATCTATGCATGACTGTGCATCGGTACACAAAATGCATTCAAAATAGGGTGTGTATCGATACATCAATGAGTGCAGCGGTATATCCCTTCATAAAATTGATTTGTGGCTTGGTTAAGGTTCGAAATACTTTGTAAAAATTGTTTCAAAAAAATTTTAAGTTTAAAACACAATTTTACACTTTAGTAAGGTTTGAAATTAATATTTGAAAAACTTGGAGTAATATTATTGATATTTGAATAATTGAATCGAAAATACTCTAAAAATGATTTATAAAATCTTAAAATTCAATAACACTTAATTTGTTATATCAAAACTTCAAAATGTTTTCAACAAGAAATAAGACCACAAAATGAAGCCTTCTCACACCTTGATTATGGATTCGGGCTTCAAATAGCCTAAAATAATAACTAACGTGAAACAACGCGGGGGAAGCTTGAGTATCCTGCGTACATCATATACGAGATCAAATCGACTGTTGGATATTAATCGACTGCGACAGTTTTTGGATTAGGTTTTTACCCTAATTTTGGCGAATCAGTGTCATTAATCTTCAACCATATATAACGAATGAGATTGGACTGCGTATGTGACATCAGGGTTTAACCCTAAACTTCATTCTAAATAAAACCGAACCCTCAGATCGTCACTTGATCCTATGATTGAGATGTTGGTGGTGTTAGATGCTAGGGTTTCATTAACCCTAGCCTTGATCTTAAAAAGCATAGACCTACTCCATTGGGTTATTCCACATAGGTTTGTAATATGTGCTTCCATGTACAAAATGTTTCGGGCTTTACTTGGGTCACCTCCTTGTTGAACCTGAACTGGTGGGCCTGTTATTTGGTTCACTTGTATTGGACTTTTGGACATGTTAAATAAATAAATATTAGTATTTTTATTTTATTTAGAAAGTTTAATTATATTTATAATAACCATATAATTAGAACTTAATTGAAACTTAATATTTAACTATAATATAATTATAACTAAACCTCTAATTAATAACAAAAAATTATATGTATATTTAATTGAATATAATTGTAACATAAATCCTTGCAATAACAATTACTAACCTATGTAATAATAACAATAATTATAATTGATAATTAAAACTAACAAAAATAATAATAACTTAATTTAATCCTAATGTAATAATTAATAATTTTTACTAATATAATTTATTTAAAATAATGAATAAAGATATATGATTTTAATTGGAACCCAGACGATAATGGATGTCTACAGCTTCCCTTATTTGTTCATTTTCATAAAACGGGAATAGAGCAAAGACAAATAAGAAACAAATTTTCGTTTGGTATCCACTCTTCTTCTCATTCAGTCTACCCTAATCCCCTATACGTCAGACCTGCAAAAAAATCATTCATTAGCCTATCTTGGGATTTATATATAGTTTTTGTTTCTTGTTTTATAGTGTTAAATTTGATATGGGTTATCGACTCCTTGAGTCGGGGATATCAAATTTGAAAACAACATTGTTCCTTTACGTTGAGGAAACTAGTCATATTTCAATGATTCACTCTCTCGTTTGAGGATGCCAAATTTAAAGATGACATTGTTCATTCATGTTGAGGATGTCTAGTCGTATTTGAATGATTTTATCCTTCATTTAAGGATGCTAAATCTAAAAATGGTGTCGCTCCTCCACGTTCAGGAGGTATAGTTGCTTGTGGGTGGTTTGCTTCTTTTTTAGAGGAATTCAAATCTGAAGACGACACAGCGCCTTCATGTTGAGGAGTTTTAGTTGCCTTTTCCCATTTTAATCATCATGCCCGGAGGTTTTATAGATGGCCCGGATGACTTAGTATTCTGCTAGGAAGACTTACAAATGGTCCGAAGGACTTAACATCATGCTTGGAATGCTTACAGATGGCCCGAAGGACTTACTAAGCGATAAATCTTATAAAAATTAGTTTCCATTTACTTTTGATAAAATGTTTGCACGTCACGCCTTCTATTGAGGCTATGACTCATCAGTTGATTGGGATCCTTTATCCTCAAAATTCTACCCTTCTGAGTATGATTTCCTCCATGTTTGGGGTTTAAATTTTTCTTAAGACTTTGCCAGCACAAACCTTATTTTTTGTTTTAAAGATCTGTAAAAATGTGCACAAATGTATAAAAGCATGGGTGCATTATATTGAATATATATTAGCAATGTGATGTACCTTTTCTATGAAAATGATGTCTTTGTGTATGCATGCACATGTGTTGGTCGTTAATTTTCTTTTATTGGAGACCTCAGTCTTCCTCTATTCACCATGCAAGAACCTGCCCCAGTATCAGTATGGTTGCCTGTCAATTCAAGTTAGTACTTTTCAAAGAACAATCTTATCATCTAATGTCTTCTATGTATTCTGGTTTTGTATCTTCATTTAAAAATCCCAAAAGAAGTGTTTTCTCTATTTTTGGAACACCCGATCTGGGTTCTTATCATAGTCGAGTATAGGGCCTCGATGCCTCTTCACTTTCCACTAGGGTTGTTGTCTGGGGTCTTTACTGCAAATTGATGTGTGTTTGCCCTTATACTATGATTGTAATTTGGTTTTTAAGATGACATTTTTCTTTTCTTCATCTTTGGTCCCTAACTATCCATGCAATGAGATTCTTCTTTACTGCAATGAACCTCTTTGACTTTTATACTGATCGAATTTAAATTCGTTGCATCATCAAGATATGGGTTTTTAGTAATATCCCATTGTGAGCATTATTTCATGTTTTCATGGCTCATCATAATATGAGTTTCATTGTTCTCCCTTTTAAAAGGTTTTTTTATCGTACCATTTTTTCGATAATAAAATATTCAAGTTGGGTTATCAAAAGCACAGACATAGAACACTCTTTATACTTACCTGGTTCGATGGTAAATGGTTTCTCTCGATGAGATCTTACAACAAATGTGGACACTAGCTTCGGGCCCTACAAAATGATTAATAGTTCTTGCTAACTGCAAGTGTAAAATTGTCTACTGATTTTTAGGATTGTGTCTTTTTTATGACAGAAAAGCAATTAGTATGTCTACTACAAAAGTGTATTGAATCGTGGCTATGAGCTTTGATACTCGAGTATCTCATACTAATGCTATATTTTCTTGTTAAGACGATCATTTTCTTCAAGGTTTGTTTTTTATATTGATGACATCACAAAGAAGTGTGAGACATTTTACAAGTTAGAGTATGACTTTGTTGCTTTTGCGTTACTTCTTCTCCTTGCTCTTAGTTTGCTTATTGCCCACTTTATTTTCAGGCAAAAGAGATAAAATGGATTTTGTCAGCTTTGTGTACTTTTATTCCTGAGAGATTATTTTGTTTGGAAATGTTTTTCACCTTTTTGAATTCGATAGAATAAAGGAATTTTGCAAAACAAAATAGTGCCCCTTACTCTAGGCTTATAATTGAAACAAATCACTAATTCAATGAAAATAGTGCCCCATACTTTGAAAATATAAGTAAAATGCACTCACCTGGTAATGCCTCACTAGTAACCTTACTTGGCGTTCCTAGCTTCACATTTGAACTTTTTCTTTACCTTTAAGCTTTATTTGATCTTGATCTTCATGTTCATCATTTATACATCACATACATTTCAAAGCATATATCAGTATTTTAATAACATAGGCACAATCTAGTAGTAATGTTCATAAAAATTCTATCGATACTTATTCGATACTAAATCCATTTCAAAACGTCAATGCTAACCATAACACTTAAAATTTAACTTCAATCCTCTTAGCATTCATGTAAACTCACAACTCAATTAATCCTTTCAAATTCCACCATCTAACCATTAAATGAATTCTTTTAGAATTCTTCTCAACATTTCCAATTTATTCAAAATGGTACATTTCCATTGAAATTCAATTATAATCATCCAAAAATATACTTAAACTCTAAAACATTACTCTTCAACTTCTATTCCATTTCCAATTCAATTTTGAAATTTCCATATTCTGACAACTTGCACTACCTTTAAAGAATCATTATTATGTATTAATCTACACACTGGAATTTAATTATGTTTCTTCCGTTTGAAACTAGACTCGAATACAAATCTAACCATATAAATCGCTCCTTATAATTCGACTTATACAAGCAATACTGAATTTTCTAATATAATTTCCAAAAAAAAATTGAGTAGAATTTGCTACCCTATTTTCTGACTTAACATCGATAAAAAATATTCATATATTTCATAATACAATTCGAAATCGATCGCTTTTTTAAACAAAACTAGATTGATATACAAAAACAAAAATATAAAAAAGTCACTTCTAAATCATTTTCAAAGAATTTTTGGTGATTTTTAAAACTCACTGCCATATTCAAAAATCTAAATAGTTTTCATTATTTTGCATCCTTAATTTCTTCATCAATTCTTACAACTTGCATATTGGTCCTTCATAATTTTTACTTATTTAAGTCAATTCCAAACATTCAAGCATTTTAAAAATATATTCAATTCAATACCTTCACATTTTCATAATTACAATTCATTCCTTTATTTCCTGATCCATTTGAATTCAATCGTCACACTTTACCAAATTTGCAATTTGATATTATATCAACATTCTAACTTAAAATTAAACACCCAAATATTAAATTTCAATATTGAATACTCATAATTGAAAATTTTACTTCAATATCTCATAATTCTCAAAACTTCTTCTTTTTTACGTTTTGGTCCCTAAACCTTCCTAAGCTTCCAAATTGATCCAAATATCTTTGTAAAGCTTGAAAATTATTCACTCGCCAATTCTAACCTTAAAGAATTTTTACATATTTTCCCTTATGTATTCACCATGGCCGAATATGAAAGGTCACTTTAGGCTTGTTTTCTAACTTGATTCAAACATGAATTTAAGCTCCTATGATTAAATTCATTCAATTCTAATCATCTAAACATCAAAGTCAATAAAAAGTCAACCAATCTCTATGAATCCCAACTTGGATGAAACTTATATATGCATCTCTAATTGGTTTAATCATCATACAAACATGAAAATAATTTTCCAACATCAACTACATCATAATCCATCCATAATTCATCAAAATCTAACCTCCCCTTAATCCATCCAATTCTTAAAATTCATCACCCCAAGCATGATTTCCATGAAATAAATATACCAAATGATAGAGAATTTCGAGTAGATTATTTCTCTATCTAATAGCTTAATCCAAAAATCAATTAAAATGGCTTAAAATGGAAAATAAATTTTTTTTACCTTTTAGATCAAACCCACAACACTTGAAGAGAAAGATGAAGCAACTCCTGAAATTTCTTCATCTTTCGTAATTAAATAAATGAATTAAAAACTCATTAATAAAAATTACTAATTTACCCTTAAAATTAAATATCTTTACCAAGTTACCCTTGAATTTACTGATAATTACTAAATTACCAGGCTTTCATCATCCCTTATATCATGATGAACGAACAATTTATCTTCTTCCAATCTTTCCCTTGCAATTTTCCAAAAATTACAATCTAGTCACTTAAATCCAACGGTTCATATTCAACATGGAAAATTATCTTAAATGTGATGATCAACATTTAATCCTTCCAAATTAAGATATGGAAATGAAATTATTGACCTTGCCTTATCATCCTTCAAAATATCTCAAATTTGATTATCTGGATTTTTTCTAGAACTTTATCGCTTTATAACTTTTAATACAAAATCTGTACGACAAATTTGATTCCCGCATAAACTTCATTCTTGCAGTGAACTATTCATTTACAGGACAAGATTACATAACTTTTTAAAATTACACATTCATCCTTAAACTTTTCCTAAGTTGATGCTTTAACCATTAAACTTTAAAAAAATTTATTTGGTCACTGGCTGAAATTTTGAGGTAGTACAATTCTCCCAATAAGAAAATTCATCCTCGAATTTTCAATACGTACCTGATGCAAAAAGATGAAGGTATTACTCTTTCATATCTCATTTACTTTTGCACATAACTTCCTCGACCTCAAAATTCATCCAAAAAAACCTTAACCCAACAAATCAAATGGTTAATTCCTTAGTTCTTTAGCTCCATATTCTAGTATCTTAACCAATTTCTTTAACCAATCATATCCAGTTTAATCTCAATTTCTTTTGGATAAATAACATGTGAAGGATTCCGAACAATACCTTCAAAGTATGGATATATGAAACACATTACAAATCTTATCCATTTTTGGAGGTAACAATAACTGATAAATCATCAGACCATATGTTTTCACTATCTAATATAAACCCATCAATCTCATGCTTAGCTTTTTTTTCATCCAAATCGTAAAATATTTTTCTAAAGCGATACTTTGAGAAACACTTTGTCACTTATCTGATACTTAATTCATTTCTCTTTGAATCTGAATAAGACTTTTACCACTCAGCTGAAATCTTAAGATTTTCTCGTATAATCTTCACTTCTCTTTTATAAAAGACTTCACAAGAGGCCATTTGATAATTGACTGATAATTATTATTATAAAAACCCTCAGCAAAACATACATACTTTTTCTGTGATCCTTTAATTAAAATTATACATGCCCTTAACATATATTTCAAAAATTGAATAGTTTGCTCTGATTGTCCATCTATACATGGATGGAAAGCAGTGCTAAAGTTAAGTCGAGTCCCTAAGGGCTTATGTAAAAACTTCAAAAATCTTGAAGTAAACCTTGGATCTCTATTAGATACAATTGAGATAAGTACTCCATATAGGCAAACAATTTCCTTAATATACCATTCAACATACTTATCCATAGAATAATCAACTCGAATTGAAATAAAGTATGTTGACTAAATCAATCTCCTCACAAATATTCAGATTGAATTCTTTTTATTGGGTGCCAAAGGTAAACCTGTTACACAATTCATATTAACTCTTTCTATTTCCAAAAATGAATAGAAATAGTTACAACAATCCATTTAACATCTGAAGTTCTATTTTTATTTGTTTTAGCATATCAAGCATTTAGAAACAAATCTCAGCTATAGCTATTCTCAAGTCTGACCATTACTATTGACTCTTCAAGTCATGATATATCTTATTTCCTCTAGAATGCATTGTTAAAGTTTTATAACACGCCTCAAAGAGAATTTATTTCTTCAATTCCTTTGATTAGAATACAAACTTTTCCTTAATATTACAAGCATCCATTGGACTTAACTTCAAAGCCTTTGATTTTACCTTTTTTCTACCTATACCTTTTATATTCTTTTATCTATTCTTTGAATATTCTTTATTTGCCTCAAGTTTAAGTCCTTTTGAGGTAACAAATAATTCAAACTTTTATGAATGATATACATATAAAAATTTCACCATATAGGAAATGACTTCATATCTTTAAGGCAAATACCATTACTGGAAATTCTAAGTCATGTGTAAGAAAATTCCTTTTGTGTGTCTTAAGTTACCTCAAAGCATAAGCCATGAATTTTTCGTCTTATATTTATACGCTTTTGTTAGCGTTTTGTTGATACTAAATATGGGCGTGAAGTATGTGCAAGTATAAACAATCAAACTAGTAATATAATGATGAGTGAGTATTATCTCTACAGGGATTGGAGGAAATTTATGAGTTTAGCCAAAGCAAAGAATGACTAAATTTGAGTGTAGTTAGTGTGATGATATGTACCAATGAAGAATATCAAGGCAATGTGTATTGGTGGGGATGGAATGATAGTGTGATGTGGTAGCAGATAGAGATGTCATGGCAAAATAAAGTGTGTAGAATGAAATCAAATGAAAATGTAATGATAAAACAAAATATAAAAAGGGGATAGAATGAAATGACTTGATAATCCTCACACAACAAGCTACTATGGGAATGAATGATAGAAGTCATTAGGAAACTTAAGTCTAACTTCTCAAGATGTTCTTACTTCTATGTTTTACTTTCCCAAAAGAATTTACTAAAGGTGCCCTATGCTATCTATAGTCAAGGGACTCGACAAATTTAGAATGTCACGACAATACTTCTTGGCGTTAGCAGGTGCAAGGATTCCATCTGTGGAACAAAATATGTCACGACAATACCATTTGGTATTCGCACTAACATCTACCTTCTCGATTGAGAAATATTCCTTTTCGTCTATTAAAATCATAACCTTATGTTTAAGGGTGGATTAGGCTTAGTTACTATCTAAAACCTATTGCTTATGTTGATCCTTTTTATTTTCTTTCGAACACTAAAGATTAGCTACTTAGTTTCTCTTAAACACTAAGTATTTTCCTAAGAAATGGTTACTCTTGTAGCTCCTACAACCATAAGACATTAGGAACCATAAACAAAATAGAGAAAATCATAGAAAAAGAACAATCATCCATTAAAGAAATAACTTAAACATCCATAGTGAACTCCCACCAAATAAAGCTAGTTCATAGTGGGGTTCGAAGAATCCATGAAAAAAAAACATGATATTCATTTGTTCCAAACAACCCAAATACGATAAATGATAAAGAAAAACAATAAAGGGATGGAGAAAGAGCCTTTGACATCCACTATCGGAGCTCCCCTCAACAACCATGAATTGCGTTAGCTCGCTAGCTCTTCTTGGATGCCTAGCTTGCCACTCCCTCGAGCATTCTAATAGAGGAAAACCAATAAAAATGGAAGAAGAAAAGTTATTATGTGTAGCAGAGAAAATAAAGAAGATGATTATCTTTTCTCTTTTTTGTTAGGTGTCATTTTATAATTAAAATATCTAAGGGTATTCATGGGATTTTGCACTCAAAATACCCATCATACCCCTAAAGTCACTCCTTATGCGTGATGTCTATCCTCAGAGGTGGTAGTAGTCCCAACTAGGTGGTTATAACCATCACACATGTCCATTACTAGCTGTTATTGCCAACTATCATTTGTAAAAATATCTTTTTGTCCTTTTCTGTGCTAGAAATGCCAAGGAATTTTAATCTGCTTTAGCAACGTGTGATTTCATGACAGTCTTTCCCAGCTCGCCTTTTTTCTTGTTATCTCGTACTCCTCACTAAAATCCACACCTTTCCCATCATATTGCACCATAACTAGATAAAAATGACACACCCACCACAAATGACACTATATAATCCTAAAATGACCTATATAAACCCTTAAACAAACAATAACTTAAGTGAAAAAAGGCCTTAAAAATAGCCTTTTTACAGAGTTATCACACCCCCTAACTTAAGCTATTTCTTATCCTCAAGCAATGGATAACACTTAACACAATCAAAATGTCATGGCAATTTTCAACAATAAGACAATCAAGACAAAAATAAAATTTCAACCCTAAGAAAAAATTGGCTTCAACATGCTAGACATATCAAGAAATCAAATACTTTTCCATAGGTCAAGATTCTTCCTGGTTGTGTGTACGTGTGATTGTATCTAATCTATACTTAACGAATTTAAGTAGTTTTTAATTGAGTTCCATAATTTTGTCATGGCATTTACTCATTAATTAAGCACATTTATACTCCCTTTTTATTTAATACATTTTTCCTTTTTTTCTTCTTTTTATAATACTTCTACGAGGAAAGTAAGCCCATCACACCTACCATCCTACACTATAGGTGAAAAGGAGCATACCTTCCACCCCCGAGCTAGTTAAGTAGAGGCATCCCATGACTGCTTTCATTCACTCATATGTACATGGTTTTCATTTATTAAAGAGATTTCCAGAGAATGCCAAGACAAAGAGGAGTGTCCCTCTACAGCTATGTTGTAGTATTTATTCATGATTAAAAATAACTCAAACATAAGGGAGTTTTTTAAACAGTGATTTATCATTTAAGCATAATACCATATTTTAATGCTAGTCTGACCAATATTCTCTCATAAAAACTTCTTAAGTTCCTTAAGTATATAGGACATACAAATCATGTAAGAATAATTCACAAAATATAAAGTGCTAGAGTCAGTTATATCATTCTCAATAGTCATTTACATTCAATTTATAGACTAAAAAGTTAATCATTATCGGGTATCATCAAGACATTTCATCTAATTGTCCTTCCAATTACTGATACAATGGCATAATGTTATCCTAATAGTATCATGCATATGTTCTACAAATAACACTACCTCCCCCAAACTTGAGAGAAACATTGTCCTCAATGCTAAATAAAAACTAATTTAAATTAGATTACATGCAATGCAATGCAATGCAATCCAATGTAAGGTACCTTAACTTTTTATGGTGGAGGTGTTGCAACTGTTGTGCGACATGGGCTCTTGCACAATGGTGTGGGGTTGGAGTGTTTAGAGTCTGTTGGTGGTGTAATAAGGGGTCTTAAAGCCTATGGGGATTGGGGTGAATTAAGGCTCCTCTCATTCAGACACCTTCTTAAAATAACGTCGACTCCTGCTCAGAGGAAATTATTGTGGTATTTCTGATTGTGCTGCATCGTGCGGTTTTATGGGCTGCAGTGGTGTTGTCAATGTCAGAGTTAGGGGCTCAGTATCTTGTCTCTCGGTTATGGGTACTATGTGGATTGGGTTAACATCTTCTAGTTCATCCTTATTATCTAGTTGTTGAGCATCTTTCGATGTTATGGAATCCGTATATGTTGGCAATAGTGTATTAGGGAAGGATGGGAGATCAAGAGCTACATTTAGAAGGAGCTCCATGAAGGTTGTTGCCATAACCTTGTCCCTTCGCTTGACATAGGCAAAGAAGGTCGTTAGGTTGCTGGTTATATTCGCCACTTGGTCTTGGGTTTGTTGTCCAAAAGTGTTGTAATTTAATGTGGCATATGTGCAGATGGGTTGGAATCATCAGTAATGTCATCATTTGTGCCAACATCAATTGAGTCTTCTTTCTAAGTGGGTGCAACTACCATAGGGTCTTTACCATTGTCCAAAAGTTTGGGAGTTCATTCTTTATGAAACATCCTAAATTGTTATGGCAATTTTGTCGCGTTCAATCGGAGCACTAGTATAAACCAAAATCCCCCACACATATAACAGTTCCACCTTCAAAATATTTTCCCCTGACATTTTGTGTCTTTCACATGTGAATTGTAGGACCTTTGCAGTAGTCCGCTCTCCTTCAAACTATTCTCTGCATAAAGCTAAATGGTAATGGAATGAGATCTCTTTTTGCTCCTCTTTAATATGGCAACTTTTAATCATTTGGGCAGAATTTTTTTTTTGAAGAGGTAGGGGTCATCCCAATGACATTAGCATATTTGGAGATTTTGATGCTACTCCTTAAGGTGAATGTATCACAATGATCTCTGTCTTAAGCCTTAATGAATTTAGTATCACTAGGTACACTGCCCTGTGGAAAATAATGTAATGACATGGTAATTTGGCCATCCTGACCCTCCAAGGCCTTCAAAGATGAGTTGTGAATTTAAAGTAATGCTCATTGACTGTACAATAACGTTTCTTGGTTTTTGATGGATGTAGCATGGTCTTGTAGCATTGTATTCATGGTTGCTATAAAATCTTGAATCGTTCTCTCCAAAGAGCTTGTGTTGCATGGAGATGGTATTCCATTATTAGAATTATGTAGTGGCATATTCATTTGAAAACCTTAGGAGTCAGTGAAATTCTGTTGCCTAGCGGACTGACTTGCATTGCTGGTTTCTTGATTTTCCCCAAGAGAAATTTGGATGTTGACGCCATCTAGGATTATAGGTGTTAGAATAGGGATTGTTATTTCCTCGAGTGTAGTTCCTTACATAGTTAATGGACTCCTGATTGGGTGGACACTCACTCTCATGGTGATTACCATGACATAATAAACATGCTTAGTTGGCTGCCTTCACTTATTTCACCTCACTTGATCGTTGCAATTTCCTTAACATATTGGTGATGGCAGAAAGTTGGGCGGACATGGAATCCTTAGTATCCAACTCAAATGTCCTAGGCATTATTTTTCCATCTCCAAGACTTGAAGATGAAAATGTTAATCTTTGTTGGCAATCCTATCCAGGATATCAAATACTTCCTCGGGTGATTTGTCCAGTAGAGTACCATTCGCTGAGGCATCTAATATCATGCGAGTGGGTGCATTTACTCCATTGTAGAACATCACAACTTGAATCTAGTTGTAGAATCCATAATTATTGCACTTGCGAAATAAACATTTGTATGGGTCCCAACACTCATACATAGACTCTTCATCGCCTTGGCGAAAAGCTGCTATGAGATTCCTAAGATGGTTATTCATATTGGGTAGATTAAGCCATAGCAAAAAAGTTTTGCACAAGTATACTCAGGACCTTATTGAGCCAGATGGTACTCCATTAAGCCATGCCCTGGCATGATATTTCAAAGAATATGGAAATAACTTCAATTTTAGCACATCTTCATGCACATCTTATTGTCGAAATGAGCCGCAAACTTCAAAAAATGCTCAAATATGTTGTATTGCATCCTCATAAGGAACACCACCAAACTGTCCAATCAAGTCCAATATGTCAAACATAACCAGTTTAAGCTCGAAGTGGGCTACCTGAATCTTAGGTGCAATAATTCTAGGATTTAGGTCATCCAAGATAAGGTTGAAGTTATCTCAAATAGTACGAGGCTTAGATGATTTCCTAGTATTTGAAATTGCCTCGACATTTTGATCTTCCTCTAGACCAATACATTGGTTTCCAATTTGATACATGTTTTCTTGAGCACGTCTCCCATGTTTAAAAATTCATTTGATCTCAGGTTGTAGATAACACTAATAAGAAACTTAACTATGTCAGTATACCACGACACTGTCGTGACACATAATATCTTCTCGTCAAGGAAATCCTCATGGATTTCTTTCATGTCATGACAAATGTTTTTATTCTCTAGACTAGTTATGTGATCCGCTTCTTGGTTTTCAGTACCCTTCATATCTCTTACCTCTAAATCAAATTCTTGCAGCAAGAGTATCCTTCTAATAAGCCTAGGCTAGGCATCCTTAATGGTAGAGTGATGTGTATGTACTATGACCTTGGTTCCTATAAGGTATGTCCTAAACTTATCAAAGGAAAATATCACAATAGATAATTCTTTTTCAGTGGTGGTATAATTAAGCTGTGCATCATTAAGGGTATGACTAGCATAGTAAATGACATGGAAGATTTTACATTTTCTTTGCCCTAGCACTGCCCCTACTGTGTAATCACTAGCATCACACATCAGTTCAAAAGGGGCGTCATAGTCAGGTGGAACACTAATTTTTTTTGAGGTAATTTTCTTCTTCATATCAGTGAATGCATTGAGGCATTCATCTTTGAAGAAAAATGGTTGGTTTTGTTGAAGCAACAGGCACAAAGGCTTTAAAATCTTTGAAAAATCCTTGATGAAATGTTTGTAAAATCTTACATGTCCTAGGAAACTTTTGATGCCCTTCATAGTGGTTGGTGGAGGCAGATTCTCAATTACTTCCACCTTGGCTTTGTCAACCTGGATGCCTTGGCAAGAAATTTTGTGTCTCAACATAATTCCTTCTGTCACCATAAAGTGACATTTCTCGTAGTTTAGCACAAGGTTGGACTCCTCACATCGCTTCAACACTTTAGATATATTGCTGAGGCATCGATCAAAGCCATTGCCTGAGATGGAAAAATCAACTATGACTAATTTCAAAAATTCCTCCACAATGTCAGAGAAAATAGCCACCATACATCTCTAAAAAGTTTTCGGGGCATTACATAGCACGAACGACATTCTCTGAAAGGTAGATGTTCCATATAGGCAAGTGAAAGTAGTCTTCTCATGATCTTCAAGTGCTATGGAGATCTGTTTATACCCATAATATCCGTCAAGGAAACAGTAAAATGTCTTTCTTGTTAACCGATCAAGCATCTAATCAATGAAACAAAGGGGGAAGTGGTATTTCTTTTTCGCCTTGTTGAGATTTCTATAATCCATATAGATTTGCCAGCCTGTGACATTTCATATAGTCAAAAGCTCATCTTTTTTATTCTTTACCATGGTCACGCCACCTTTCTTCAGCACACATTGAGCTGGACTAACCTAAAAGCTATCGATATGGGATAGATCACCCCAGCGTCGAGCCATCATTATCACTCTCTTTATTATAGGATTAAGTATTCTTTAGGGTTCTACAGATTTGATATGACACTCATATAACTAGATCTTGGCATGCATATGGTAGGGTTGATTCCCTTCAAGTCTGTCATAGTTTACACGAGAGCTTTTTTATGTTGTGATAAAACATTCAACAAACTACCATCTTGCTCGGGGGTTAGACTAGTATAAATTATAATTGATAAAGTATTGTCACTCCCTAGATAAATGTATTTCAAATTGATGGCAAAGGTTTAAGTTCTAAGGTAGGTGCATGTTGTAACGAAGGTTTTGGTGGAATAAATTCATTGAAATCAAGGGGTTCCAATCTCATACCTGGTCTAGATTGAAGTAAGATAGATTGTTTCACTTCCTGTGAATAATCCTTCGACTCTTCATTTGTTATATCTTCAGTAAATCTTTCATTTGCTTCAATCAAAAAATTTTGCCTGAGCAAATAATTTTTCCTACCTTATTACGAAAAAATTTGCCTATGCCAAAAAATTTCCTACCTTCTTCATGGGGATCCGTTTCTCTAATGCAATGTCATTCTTCAGAATCATCAACATACTTAAGATCGTAGAAGACATTGATAGTGACACTTTGATCGGCCACCTTTTCTATTCTTTGGCGAAAGTTTGCTTAATGCTAAACAAAATTATGTTACCGTATGCAACACTTTCTATTCTTTCCACCTTTCTTTTCTTCGTGACAATATCCTTCAAGAATTTGGCGTAAGAAGGCATCTGATCAATAGATTCGAGTAGTGGGACATTGATACACAACTTATCAAGGACATCAACAAATTGTTTGAATTGGATCTCATCATAACGCTTCTTGAACCGCTGAAGGAATGGTGGTGGAGGTCTGATTTCATCTGCTGTAGATGGGGGTAAAACTTTTGCCTTGGCAATAAATTTTCCACCATCACTGGGTTGACTTGTTGACCCCACGTCCTTTTCATTCTCTTTAAAAATATCTTTGTGTTTAACATGTTCAGCTTAACCTTCTGATTCTTCCTGTGCAGTGACTTGGCATGAAATTTTTCTCTTCCTTCCCCTAAACTTATCATCGAGATTAATCTGGGAACTACTTTTAAGTGTAAGCATACTGCATTGATCCTTTCCAAGAGGCTTAGTGACCTCAGTATCAATAGGGAGACTTTCTTGCGGGCAAGAATGTATTAACATGGAAATTTGGCTCACATAATTCTCTAATGCTCTCAATGATGAACTATGGCTTTGTAATAGAGGTGCTTGGCTTTGCAACAAAGCACCTTGATTCTTAATTGTCGATGAGTGCTCATGTATCAAGGTCTTTATTAAGGCAATGAAATCTTTTTTTCAAGGCCATAAATTCATGTAGTGAAGCTTCAAGGGAGTTAGAATTTGACGAAGATGCATTACCTTTATTGTTATTTTTCTAGGGAATTGTTGATATTGCAAACTTGAATGTTCATAAACATTTTGTTGTGGCCTATTAAAATTGTCTGCATAGTTTCTATTGTTGTTCCCTTGATTACCCCACAAAAAATTTGGATGTTGTTGCCATCGAGGATTGTATTTATTATAGAAGGGTTGTTGTTGCTTCTGTTAAAATTACCCACAAATTGATGGACTCCTAGTCTTCTAGGTATTCACTCCTATTAATTCTCACTAGAACACTGCAAATTTTTCAGCAGGTTAGTTATGGAAGAAAGTTAGACAGAAACTGAATACTTACCATCAAGCTCATATGCCCCAGATATTTTTCCTGTCGATTCCAAGCCTTGTAGAAGGGAATTAATATTCGTTGTTGGCTATTAGATCGAGAATATCAAAGACTTGCTCAGGTGATTTTTCAAACAAATTTTCATTCACCGAAGCATCCAACATCATGCGAGTAAGTGCATTGACACCATTATAGAACATGACGACTTGAGTCTAGTATTGGAAATCATGGTTGGTGAATTTTCTTAGAAAACTTTTGTATCTATCCCAACACTCATACATAGATTCGTCATCACCTTAGAGAAAATTTGTAATGTCATTGCGAAGTTGGGTGTGCATATTAGGCGGGTTGTTCCGAAACAATTTTTTTTTCATAAGTTAGCCCAAGATTCCATTGAGTCGGATGGGACTCCACTCAACCAAGCTTTTGCTCGGTCATATAAAGAGTATGGGAATAATTTTAGTTTCAACACGAACTCGTTCACTCCTTGTTGTCTAAACAAGTTACACACTTCGAGGAAAGTACGCACATGTTATCTAGCAGCTTCGTTAAGCAAGACACAAAATTGATATATAGAATTTAGCATGTTGAGCATTATCGATTTAATTTTAAAGTGGGTTGCTTGTACTTGCGGTGCCACGATTCCAATGTTGAGATCATCGAGAATAGGATTTAAGTGATCTCGTATAGCTCGTGGTCTTGCAGTATTTTGAGGAATATTCTTTGTCGCGACATCAGGATATGTCTGATCTTCCATAGAGTTATCAGCTTGAAACAACAGTCGATTCATATAGTGTCTGGCACGCAGATATCCTGGTCATGCAACTGCAAAAACCTACAAAAGAAAATAAGAAAACAAACAAGTAAAACTAAAATAAAGAAATTGTGACAAGAAAATAAAAGTTGATATGGAAAAAATTATCAAAATCTCTTCAGTTGGGAATCCCCAGCAAGGGCACCAGAAACTTGATCGCGTGTAAATATGTGTCTTTTGGCATGCAAATATGTGCAAGTATACAAAATCGATGCAAGTAATATAATAGTGTGTTATTGTCTCCACATGGATTGATGGGAATTTTTTATATTTTCAATAGCTAGAACTAGGTGTTACTAGCTAATCATGTGATTCTTGTCTAAAAAGAAAACAATAACACAATGTATGACTAGATGGAAAAGTATTTTCAAGGTAAGAAAGATTGTAACGTGTAGTGATCAGAAAATTTTGGTCGATGAAATAAAAATATGCAAAGGTAAATAAATAAAAGTTATCAATACAACAAAAATGTTCAAGTATCAAATATTTAGAAAACCCTCACATAATCAGACTTCTAAAGGAGCACTTGGGTTGGACATGTTACGGTTACAAATTATTATACGTTTATGAATATTAAGAGTACCATGCTTGTGCAGCAAGACAGGATTTACTATAGTGTTTTAGGTCTTTTGCTATGGCTATACTACTCATCATAAACTATAATCCTTGGTTTGTCAAATTGTTGTTGTGGCAATACCCCTCAGCGTAAACTGTAGCTTTTCGCCTATCTTACATAAGTTTTTACCCTTTTTAGTCGAATAATGCCCTCTCCTTATCACTAAGACGGATTAGAACTTCACCATATCGGATTAGTTTCCTTGTTCTTATAAATCTACCTTAACTCTCTTTATATTAGGCATCTACTCCTAGTAAAATGGCAATCTCTCGAAGGCTTACAAAGAATAGGAATGTTTTGTCATGGCACCATGCATTCTCTCGAAGGCTATTACAACTTCAATGTGAAATATTAAAACAATTAATAAAACAACACTTATCATTGACAAAAACAACATCATTCATTAACAATTGAACAAAGTACCATTCAAGCGTCATCCAACACCAAATCAAATAATCATGGTGTGGCAAATATTATCCAAAAATCATATCATTCAAGCGTCATCCAACACCAAATAAAATTGTCATAGTGGGGCAAATATCATCCAAAAATCAATCTTTAAGTATAACCCTTTAACTAATATGGAAATGAAAAACAAGGGATGAAAAAACTCCCAAAATTAGAGCTTTACCGTGACATTCTGACCACCACCATGCCTGCTCTGGCGACCAACCTCTCTCAAGGGTCTGGTCACTACTCCAATGAAGTTCGACCATGGAGGGCACAAAGGACGGTCGAGTGGGGGACGGTGTGAAAGTGAGTGCGGCAGTCGCCTACTCCAAGCCTTGGTTATATTATTATATCTTCTTTTCTCTTCTCAAATCCTCTTTTTGAAGAATCATAATGGGGTATTTATAATGGGAATTTCTAGGGTTTAATGCTCTTGGAGATTCCCTAAATACCCTTAATGTCATACCCATTTTATAAATGATATAGCAGCAAGCAGTGGTCTCAATTAACTTAATAAGGGCATGATTGCACATGAGGTTGAAGTTGGGCAAGTGACGTTAGTAGTGTCATTGAGTTGCGTCTAACTTGTAAGATATCTCTTGCCTAGGTAAGAAAATATGCTCCTCGCTGTCATCTTCTTATGCTCCATTGGTCCTAGCAAATTGATTTGTCTCGGCAAATAAATTATTCCTTCATCGTTTACTACTTCAACACAACCAGCAAATAACATTCCTCCTCAGTAGCATCATTTAATACCAAATAAAGTTTACCTAGACAGAACTTATCCACCACATGTAAAGATGTCCTAAATGCAACTATATGCAAGTAAAATGCTATGAAAATGGGTTTTAGACAAATAATAACTTAAGTAAAAAGACACAGAACAATGTCTTTTACGGAGTTATCATTGGGTTAGGTGGCCGACAGAGATGTTGACCAACCGATGTCGGGTTACGGTTGTGGTGCATGGTGCCTGATGGTTCTCAGGGTTTAGGGTGATGATAGTTTCAGTTTGGGTAGCATAGGTTGGCTAAAGTTGGGAAAATCCTTTTGGATTTTGGGTTTAATTTAGATTTTGTTTTTAAAGATTTTTTTGTAGTTTTAGGAAATATGTTGAAGATTTTGGTATTTTAGGTGTTTTGATCAAATAAAGCTTGTTTAAAAATGGTTTTGGGTGTTTACATGGATTAAAATGGGTTGTTGGGAAATAACATGGGAATAACTTCGAAAAAAGAGAGGTTTGATCTTGAAAAACAATTTTTTGAGTGGGTTTAGATTTGTTTTTCAAATCTAGACTTTTGTTTTAGGTAAGAACATGGATGAATGTGGAATGAACATTTGAAGGAGTTTAGAGGTTTTTTCTTGGATATTTTCGGCTAGAGAGGATGAAGAGGAGGATAGAAATTTTTTAGGACAAAAATGAGGCTTGTCCTAAATTTTTTGAGTCTGGTAGTGTTTAATATTTTTCCTAATTGTTTCATTAAAACCCCCAATGTATGCATGTTTTGCTTTCGGGATGTGGCTTTTATTTTATTTTATTTTAGTCACTAAATGCTTGTAATTTGTTCCCTAAATTTTGATTTAGTTCAATTTAGTCATCAATTTCATTCTAAATGCTTTAATTATTTTAGTAAATGTGTTTAATAATTGATATTAAATGCCAATTCTTGAATCTTTAAAATTTGTCACATGTATAACATGGAATAAAACCTTTAGATTTTTAAATCTTTTAAATTTAACCACTATCATTAAAATTAAGCCTTAGTGTTTAATTAAAACCTTAGACTTTAAGTTCTTTAGTTTTAGCTTTAGTTATTAGTTAGAGCCTTAGTTTTAAGTTCTTTAATTAGAAATTAATTAGTTTAGAATTATCCTTTTAGGATTAGTTTCTTTAATAATTTTAATTATAAATAAATAAATAAGTTCATAATTTGATTAAAACAGAATATCCATTTATTTTTAAATATTGAAAGGAATTATCTTAACATAACTAGACGTTTCTTTTTCAATATTTTTAAATAAATAAATATTCTGCCATTTGCCACTTAAAATTAAATAGGTTCATTAATTAAAACAAATGGGTAGAGGTTTGTTCCTACGTTTAAATTGCTAAGGGCACACTGTTTGTTAACGTCAAAGGCTTCACATTCGTTCTTTAAATCAAGGAACATCCGTATTATTTTAAATAATAATTTAATTAACTTGTCACCTTTAATTTTATTTTAAATATATAATTTTTAAGGATGATAATACATTCATTATTTCGATTAAACATAAGAAATAATCACCTTAATTCCGATTAGGGGTTAGTTTCTTTTTTAATTTGAAATAGATACATATTGTGCGACTCTCTATAATTCTTTAATTAGGTTAAATATTCCTATTTTAGGGAATTAAAGGATCATTAATTAAATAAGTACTCGAATTTCTTAATTTCAATATAGGGCAAAATTCATAATTGAAGGTACCAATTTTTTGGCGTTGTGGAGGTGCTAATCCTTCCCCAAGTATAACTGATTCTCGAACTCATAATCTCTTAATCACAGGCCAAATTACAACTTTTTTATTTCTTATTTAAAAAATGTTTATCCCAGGTTCTTCATGACATCTTGGCGACTCCGCTGGGGACTTGAACCAAAATCCTTGGTTTTCTTAGAGAATCAAGCCCTAAAACAATTATACTTTTTCCATGTACTGTAAAATTAGGAAATTTTGGTTTATTTCATTCTCGATCCTTTTAATTCCCCCGTAATTTTCCTTCCTCTTAGATTATTCCTTCTAATTTTCTTTAAAATTCATGCTTCCCCTAATTCTTTTAACCAGTTGTACTAATGTGTGACTTAAGTGACTTTTTCAGATATTAAAATGTTTTCAAGACTGCTTCTTTTATTTAGTTCCTTTTTTGCTAGTTTGATTAAAGGTTTAAGCTCTTCTTCCCACACACAACACGTCCACATTCATGACATTCTCTCTATACCTGAGTTGTCCTTTTTAAGTGAGAGTGAAAGCAATATCTTAGTAAGAATTTAATCTCTATAAAGACCTAGCGAGTAACTTTCAGGTTCTAATGTCTTCGTAGGGATTTATTTCTTCTGTCAGGCGCAGGGAAATGCTCTTTCTCGAAATTTAACTCGATCCATAAGCCTTAATGGGTGAGGATCGAGGGTTTGACAAGACCAAGGGGGAATCAACTAGGATACTTTTGAGTACCTTATCATTTTAGAGTCAAAACCATGAATTTAATTTACCTTAGATCTACCTAATGTAAAAGTCTACTGAAATTTCACCCTAGGTACCTGAATAAGTACATAAGGGATAAATCCACTCTAAACCTTTTTCTTTTTTTTCTATGACATTGCATGCAAACTGTAAAATCATGCAGACTAGGTTTTACTATATTATGAATTTATTATTATTATAATGATACTAATCAATGTTTTTCTTTGTTTTTGTCATTTTCCTTTTATTTTCTTTGCACTTATTACATCATTCATAGGTTGAGGTATTGGATTTATAATCAGCTGTTAAAGTAGAAGACTTTCAGTTGATAGAAAACAAAAGCATTCGTCAAATGGTTCCTAACTTGGAAGTACGCCCATGGTCTGAGGTTTTGCAAAAAGAAAAAGGGGAAAGTTTGCCGACTGATTACGTGTTCAGCTTAGTCGGGTATGCGCCAATTTGTTTGAAGAGAAATGACGTGTATGGCTTGCATGAGATCTGAAAGAAGTGAGAGCCTGAGATGAGGCAGAAATTCCAATAGTGTTTCGACTACGTCACTTACCTCTTGGCTGTCGAGGTAGAAGATGCTTTATTGAGGGATTTGTTTCAGTTTTGGAATACGAGCTACTATTGTTTCACTTACAACCGAAAGGATTTAGTTCCACCTTAGAACAGTATATCACTTTTGTCACAACCGTCTTTCAGTTGGGTCCCGAATTGGGCTTCGACTTAGAAAAATGTGGATCGGAGTCGCCACCGATCATTTATTTAAAAATAAATGGGTTGATCGGATACCTTGTTTCTTACTTGATCTGCGTCTTACCAGAAATATGTCGGGCTCGGGAGTCGGTTACGGTCAAGGAAGGATTAGCACCCTTGAACCGCCCTTTCGGTACTACGTAATTTTCAGTTGTCTTAATTAAGAAAAATAACAAGTTAAATTAAAAGGTAAAGTTTCGATCCTAATTACTTACCCTTGATTGATTTGAAAATATCCTTTAAAAAAATCGAGAAATGTGTTAGATAAACAAGGTAAAGAGAACAAATAAGATACAAGGGAAAAATAAAATAAATCAAATAAATAAGTAAGATAAGAAAAAAAATAGTAAAATAATAATTATATATAGTAATATTTGAAAAAGGAAAAAAATATAAATATAAATATATATATATATCAAAGTATTAATAAAATAAATAAGCTATATATATATACCAAATACTTAAAAATAGAAAAGCTACCCTCCCAATTCACCGAAAGTGGGGGGCTTTAGTAAGAAATAAGACAAAAAAATGGGCCCCTAGGTTAGTAGTATATAATATAATGTTTAATAATAATAATGATAAAGACACAATTTTTTTTAAAATAATAATATAATAATAATGAATAAAAAAATGAAAATAATAAAAAATAATATAAAGTTATAAAGTTATAAGATATATTACATAAATAAAGAAATAATCAAATAAAAATAATTAAGAAATATATATTTAATAATAGGTATATAAATAAACTATAAAAAATATATACGACTAGATAAAGATAATTACAATATATATAGTAATATTAGACTTATAAGTAAAATATTAAAGAAATATATATATAATAATAATAAATATAGTAAAAAAATAAATGAAAATAATTTAATATATATATATACATATAATAATAACATGAATAATAAAAATAAATGAATAAAATATCCATATAATAAATAAAGGGACTAATATAGATTTTTAAAAAGCTCTTCCCCTTCTTTAACCGAAAATCAAACCGGTTTTTAAAAATAAGCCTCGGGGTAGATTTAGGTTCGAAACTTCGAAACCCCACCCATTTTGGTCATCGGTGCAACCCACGTTTTGGGTTATTCGAACCAAATCTCAAGAAAAATAACGTGCACATGCAAAAGAAAGAAAAAAATGCTACCTTTTATTTCCTTTTCGAATACTTTGCAATAGTTTTTCCTTTGTATCATCCCGTGCTTTCCTCTATGTTTTGTGTGTAAATCGTGTGTCACAATGGTGAGTTACAATGGCTATTTATAGTGCTTGTGGATCCTATCTTTAGGAATTTAAATCTTAGTAGAACTCTATCCTATTTTTAGGAGTTTGAATCCTAGCAAAATTTTATCCTATTTTTAGGAGTTTGAATCCTAGTAGGAGAAAAATATGTGTTGACAGCTGCCCCTCTTTGCCTATAGTCGTGTAACGGGGATAGGGAAAAGATTAAAAGACACACTTTTCGTTTAGTGTAGTTGAAAATTAACTCTGATGTTTCAATAACTCCCTGTCGAATTGAGTTACGGATGACTCCTCCATCGTGAAGTCGAGTTCATCTTGAAATGATATGAAATTGAAGCCGTAGTTCGAAATTTGAATCAGCACGTGGCTTCCCGTTTCCCTTTGGTCTTCTTCTCGGTTTAAAGACCTTGGATCATAATCGAACTCAGAAATCTTCATTGACAGATAGTTTTTTCTTGACTTAAGCTATGTTGTTTGAAAATGGTTGCTTGTCACTAAGGCATGGCTAACCTAGGTCATCTTCTAGACTTGAAAACCTCGACTGCAACCAGAAAGTAGTGTGATTGATGTGTCATCGAGCTGAATGGAGTCGAACTCAACAATTTTGATGGCAGATAATCCTTCTTTGAGTTGGATATCCTTCATCGTGAAGTTGAAATCCAAGTAAGTAGCATTGTTCCGAGTCCAATATCCTTCGTCGTGAAGTTGAAATTGGCTCTGGAACCGGGAAATTGTTTGTTGACAACCAGCCGTCCCTTCGTTGTCAAGTTGAACTTGTGTTGTCTCGAGTCTAATATCCTTCGCTGTGAAGTTAAAATTGACTCTGAATGAAATTTTGTTGACAAGCAGTGGTCCCTTCGTCGTGGAGTTGAACTTGCGTTGTCTGGAGTCCAATATCCTTCGTTGTGAAGTTGAAATTGGCTCTGAGATTGGGAAGTTGTTGTTGACAAGCAGCGGTCCCTTCGTCGTGAAGTTGAACTTGCGTTGTCTGGAGTCCAATATCCTTCGTTGTGAAGTTGAAATTGGCTCTGAGATTGGGAAGTTGCTGTTGACAAGCAGCGGTCCCTTCGTCGTGAAGTTGAACTTGCATTGTCTGAAGTCCAATATCATTCGTTGTGAAGTTGAAATTGGCTTGAAATTGAGAAGTTGTTGTTGACAAGTAGCGGTCCCTTCGTCGTGAAGTTGAACTTGCGTTGTCTGGAGTCCAATATCCTTCGTTGTGAAGTTGAAATTGGCTCTGAAATTGAGAAGTTGTTTGTTGACAACGTCCCTTCGTTGTGAAGTTGAACTTGTGTTGTCTCGAGTGTCACGATATCCTCCGTCGTGGAGTTGAAATTCGGATGTTTGGCTTCGAGCTAGACATCCTTCGTCGTGAAGTTGAAATCTATTCTCGAGCAAATTGTGTCGTTTCAAGAGAAAATGTCTCTAGGGAGACAAAATTTGTTTGAAGGAAAACATATTCAAAGATTTCGTTAAATTGTTTTCAAAGTTTATGTTTGGAGAGAAACTGTCTCAAGGGAGACAAAATTCGTTTCAAGGGAAACTATCTCAAGCGAGATAAAATTCATTTCAAGGGAAATGTTTTCAATGTTTATGTTTCAAGAGAAACTATCTCAAGGGAGACAAAATTTTCTGTTTTGAGGGAAACTATCTCAAGAGAGAAAAAAAAATCATTTTAAGGGAAATATTTCAATGTTTATGTTTAAAGAGAAACTATCTCAAGGAGACAAAATTTTCTGTTTCGAGGGAACTATCTCAGGAGAGAAAAAATTAATTTCAAGGGAAATGTTTTTAAGAGAAACTGTCTCAAGGGAGATAAAATTTTCTGTTTCGAGGGAAACTATCTCAAGCAAGATAAAATCTTCTTAAAAAAAGCATTGAGTGAAATTAAATGCCTTCTTTCAAGTGAAAACGGTCTAAAGCGAGACAAATCTTGTTTTAAGAAAAAAAATCTTGAGTGAAATAAATCTTTTTTCGAGAAAAACAGTCTCAAGTGAGACAAAGTATGTTTTAAGAAAAAACAAATTTGAGTGAGATAATCATCTGCATTAAATGAGACTTTCTTAAGTGATACAAAGTTTATATTGGATAATGTTGATCTTTCAATCTGTCGAGTTGGCTTTTAATCTCATCTTCTCCTGAAAGATCTATAAAATGTATATGGATGTAACTATCCTGATGATGTATGCTTGATGTATGCCCAAATGAAATTTATTTGCTGTTGAATTTGCCCTCAAGGGAGGAAAAATCAAGGTTTTTATTGCTCATGATGATGAATTCAAAGATGCAAATTTCATGCGTCATGTATGTACGCGTTGATGTATATGTTGAGATGTGAGGGGAATGGCTGCGTGTGCAGTCTTCATTCTGACTTAATTTGTCTTCATTTCCACCAGGGTGTACTCTTGCAGACCTCAAGATAATTTTTTCTTCCCTTATCAAATTTTGCCCCAAAGATGGTTTCCTTTGCCTCTGTTTCAATCTTGAGCTTCGGAGCGATATTTGTTGAATTCCAAGATATGCTTCCAGAGAACTTATCTTGTTTGAAAATGCTTTTCTTCTTTCGTATTTTCAAAATTTTGAAAAATATCAAAAAGAACTTTTGAAAAAGTTACCTCTTTCTAGGTTTCACAATTTAAGCAAATCATAAAACATGAGTTCATTGGATATCAAAAGAATCAAACACTCTTTTAATCTTTGATAGCTGCAAATCTTTGACAAATATCAAGATCGAAAAGTTGGTCTAGAGGTGGGTTTGTTTCATCGATTTGGTTATCGTGAAGATCATGGCATGCCCCTCTTTCTTGATTTGGTATTTTGATCAGAGGCGAACAAAATGACACAACTAGCATAATCAATGACTAGACCTTTCAGAACACTTCTGTTTCAGTTCTCTAAAATCTTCCATTTTTTCATGTTTCGTAAGCTCTTCTAACAAAGGTAGTGTAGAAATATCGGTCTAAAAAATGAAATTCTTGAGTGCTCGTGTGAATTTGACTATAACAGGTGTTTCTCAACTCCCTTAGTCTATTATTACCGAAAATTTCTTTTTAGATGAATTTGATTTATTTTGCCATTGTCTGGCTAGCCGAATCCATAAAGTCGGGGTGTTCAACCAATTGCTTTATAGGGACAGCTTATAATCACTTTTATCAGGTTTAACTGAAGGGTTCATCTCATCACAAAGTCTTTGACCTGACAAAAGCAGTGGAGCAAACACCGAATTGCCAAGTGTTAGAGCAATGTCATGATTTGAATGTAATCTATTCATAAAGCCAGGGCTTTCGATTTTCCTCTATAATCAATTGCCTTAGTGGAATAGCTCAGCTTTAGAGGGACAAATCACTGAAGGGTACGTCTCATCACAAAGTCTTTGGCCTGACAAAAGCAGTGGAGCAAACACCGAATTGCCAAGTGTCCAAGTAGTGTCATAGTTTGAACATAATCTATTCATAAAGCTAGGGATTTCGAGTTTCCTCTATAACCAATTGCCTTAGTGGAATAGCTCAGCTTTAGAGGGACAAATCACTGAACGGTTCATCTCATCACAAAGTCTTTGGCCTGACAAAAGTAGTGGAGCAAACACCGAATTGCCAAGATTCCGAGCAGTGTCATAATTTGAACATAATCTATTCATAAAGCCCGGGCTTTCGAGTTTCCTCTATAACCAATTGCCTTAGTGGAATAGCTCAGCTTTACGGATTTAATTTCTTAAGATTGTCAAGAAGAACCTGTTATAGTCTAGGTGTTTTTGAAAGTCAAGGGATCTCATCTTTAGAGTTCAATTTCCAAACAACTGACCTAAACTAGATTTGCTTACTCGACTATTCCATCTGTGAAGATCATTATCATCCCTGAACATCATAAACAAGGGTATAAATCAATTAGTTTTGCAATCTCATGTGCTAGTTGCCCTATTCTGTTCGCTCTTAATACGTGTCTGAATACCAAACCTTGGATGGACTCTTCATGAGAAGAGAAAACTTAGCTCGGTAAGAGAAAAATATGTAGTCTGATGTATCTTTTAAATTAGGACCAAGGGGTCTTTGTTTTGTAGGGTTCAATCTTGTTATTTGTCAAAGATTTACAACCTCAATTATTAAACAGTTTTTAATTGAGGTGATATTCAAGGAATTCAAGATTAAAATTTGCTTATCTCCTAAGAAGGAAGCATTTTATTTAAAATGTTTAAACATCAAGTGACTTAAAAATGTTCACGCATAAGAAGTATGAAAGAAAAACAAGTTCAAACAAGATGATATACTTGATAATGCAACAAAATTCCTAATGGATGGCCCATATGACTCTCGATCAGAATGCCCCATTCTATATTGAAAGTGAATGCCCCTGAATCGATCAGATCTTGGACCTTACGTTTCAATGCCCCACAATTCTCAGTGGTGTTCCCTGAGCTCCCAATATGATAGCTGCATACGGTGTTAATATTATGACCTTCAGGATATGGGGCCTCTCTAGGTTTGGATTGAACTAGAGTCACAAGATTTTTTCAACTAGCGTTGGGAGTAACTCCTCATATGTCATTGGGATTGGACTGATGCAAATCTTTTCTTTCCTTGGTCCTCTCTGAGTTTGTTTAGAAGTACTAGACGGTACAACTGCAACAGTTTTTGGACTTGAGACCGTAACACCTTTGTTGGCGTTGTAGGTACTGACATTGTTGATATCTCCCTTAATTTTTCCTTGTTTTATAGCTAGATCGATCATCTCTCCAGCCATAACTAGATATGAGAAAGTTCCCGATGTAATTGCCACCAGGTGCCCGAAGTAAGGTGCCTTCAGGGTCTGTAAAAATAGCTTTTTAGTTTCATTTTCATCCAAGGGTGGATGAACTTGGACAAACAAATCCCTCCAACGCTGTGTGTATTGTCGGAAACTTTTCATTGTGCTTTTTCTCCATGCTCTACAGCATAACTCGGTCTGGTCTCATATCGTTGATATGCTTGTATTGTTCCAAGAAAGACTTGGCTAAGTCTTTCCATGTCTTGATATGAGTTCGACTGAGCTGGTTGTACCACCGGATAGCTGAACCGGACATGTTCTCCTGGAAGCAGTGGATCAGGAGTTGGTCATTCCCTACATATCCTGTCATCTTCCGACAAAACATAGTGATATGAGCTGAAGGGTAGCTGTTCCCGTTGAACTTCTCAAACTCAGGAACTTTAAACTTTGGTGGAAGCACCAAATCTGGAACCAGGCTCAGCTCCATTGCATCCACTCCATAATAATCATGGTCCCCTTGAACCATCTTCATTTGATCTTCTAACATCTTGATCTTCTTTTTCATCTTCTTTTCCTTATCCTCCTCGTCAAAATCCAGGACATGATAGTCTTCCGGATGACTGTTGGTCGCGGAAGCTTGTATATTTTCACCAGATATAGCTTTCCCCTTGATAGCATATGAGTCCTCTTGTAATCCGGGAAAGATTTCAGGTGAGACAACCCCTTGTGGGGTAGGTGGTATAGTTACCCCTTCCGGTGAACCTTCCCCAAGCGCACTGGTCTGTTGTAGGCCAACTAACTTGGCAATGATCTGATCAGCCAAAGATTCTTGGTTCTTCATGATTGTATTCAGAGTACTCAGACTAATCTGGTTTATCTTATCTTCAAGTTTTTCTGCAATTCTGCCATGTTCTCCTCGATTTGAGCCATTCTGGCCTCCATTTGTTTTTTTCTTTTTCAAGCGGGTGTTATGCGGATGAGGTGTGTCCAATGCTTGAGGCGGTGTATCCAGTATTTATTCCTTCATTGAGACATTCTTCCGTTAGTTGATGTGAATGCAAAGAAAATAACAAAATGTAGAATATGTCTAAATGCATGATACATGAAATATCTGAGGCATTGATCCAAAATATGTGCATGTTATTATGAATAATCCTCATTGGGGACAAAAGTGTTTTATCTATTAAGAGACAAAAATATTCTGACATCTTTTGACATGTTGACTAATCTTCTGTATTCGTATGTCACTGGTTGAATAACATGTCTAACCACTCCGGCTTCTCTAGATGGGTCGTGCCAATGTTGAGTTACTTTTTGCACTGGCCCAAGAAGTCTTGAATGACTGCATCTCTAGCATCTATCTTTTGTTGAGCCTGTCCCCAACGAATGCGTCATTGGAGCCCTCGATTGATAGGAAATATGTAAAGTCATTAGTTTGTTCCTTGAATTCATCACCAATGATCTCCAATTCCAGCTATCGTTTTGTAATTGTTATCTCTGAAGGGACTCCTAAGATTAGTAACCTTCATCTTGCCCCTGCAACCTCTGACAGTCAGTTTTTCCAAGATAGTCTTTCATTGTGCTTGATGCAGACCCGATTCATTCTGATTCCTTTATAACGCAGCAAAGTGATATATTCCTCAATTGTGGGCACCACGCCTTCAGGATTGAATATGACACATAGTCGCCTTGTAGACTGTCCTCTGCATTTTTATCTCTTGTATTACAACTCCTTTATCCATTAATTCAGATTATTTATGTTTAACAAACACATTTTTGGTGGATCAACACCTCTTTTAAATGATGCAAGTGATGAAAACAAAATAAAAGAGAACAAAAACAAAAAGAGTTAGTGAGGTAAATCAAAATAATAATAAAAATGAAAAATTCTACCCCATATGATATCTACCCCTCATGCTTATTATTCTACTGGACATGATCTCTATCCCGTAAGTTGGTTTTGAACAAGTCCTAACCGCATAAATTTCTAGTTCACATGCTTTGAACAGAAAGTAAAGCAGGAAATAATTTTAGCATCCTAGGGTTTGAAATGAGGTCTTGGGGTGGGCCCTAACTCCTTGTAGTCTCCGGGTTTAGATTCTAAAAAAAAGGTACCCGAGTTCTCCTTGCTGGTGCCCCATTGGGCTTACCAGACCCTTAGTCCTAAACCCATCACAGGCTTGTGTGGACTAAGTTAAACTTGAGAGGACACATTCCCTTATGCCCATACGGAGAATAAATTCACACGAAGGCATAAGGTATATGAATCCCGAAGGTTACTTGCTAGGCCCATACGATGAATAAATTCACACGAAGGCGTCGCTTTCACCTCCACTTAAAATGGGTTCAGAGCTCGGGTATAGAGCCTTTAGATGAAAAAAAGAAAACTTTGAAGGCTGAAATCATGAAAAAATGATTAGTCCAACTATTTACTCGAAAATAATCAAAAGTAAGTAAAAAGGATCGAAATATTACCTTAAAATTTAAACTTACCCTTTTCGTTAAAAAGACAATTGGAAATTACCTTAACCAGACTCACTTACCATCCCCAGCGGAGTCCCCAAGCTCTCGCAACCGTCTTTCAGTTGGGCCCCGGAATTGGGCTTCGACTTAGAAAAATGTGGATTGGAGTCGCCACCGATCATTTATTTAAAAATAAATGGGTTGATCAGATACCCTATTTCTTACCTGATCTGCGACTTACCAGAAATATGTCGGGCTCGGGAGTCGGTTACGGTCAAGGAAGGATTAGCACCCTTGAACCGCCCTTTCGGTACTACGTAATTTTCAGTTGTCTTAATTAAGAAAAATAACAAGTTAAATTAAAAGGTAAAGTTTCGATCCTAATTACTTACCCTTGATTGATTTGAAAATATCCTTTAAAAAAAATCGAGAAATGTGTTAGATAAACAAGGTAAAGAAAACAAATAATATACAAGGGAAAAATAAAATAAATAAAATAAATAAGTAAGATAAGAAAAAAAAATAGTAAAATAATAATATATATAGTAATATTTGAAAAAAGGAAAAAATATAATATATATATATATCAAATATTAATAAAATAAATAGCTATATATACACCAAATACTTAAAAATAGAAAAGCTACCCTCACAATTCACCGAAAGTGGGGGGCTTTAGTAAGAAATAAGATAAAAAATGGGCCCTCTAGGTTAGTAGTATATAATATAATGTTTAATAATAATAATGATAAAGATACAAGGTTTTTTTTAAAAAAAAATAATAATATAATAATAATGAATAAAAAAACGAAAATAATAAAAATAATATAAATATATAAAGTTATAAGATATATTACATAAATAAAGAAATAATCAAATAAAAATAATTAAGAATATATATATATTTAATAATAGGTATATAAATAAACTATAAAAAATATATACGACTAGATAAAGATAATTACAATATATATATAGTAATATTAGACTTATAAGTAAAATATTAAAGAAATATATATATATAATAATAAAATATAGTAAAAAAATAAATGAAAATAATTTAATATATATATACATATAATAATAATAACATGAATAATAAAAATAAATGAATAAAATATCCATATAATAAATAAAGGGACTAATATAGATTTTTAAAAAGCTCTTCCCCTCCTTTAACCGAAAATCAAACCGGTTTTTAAAAATAAGCCTCGGGGTAAATCTAGGTTCGAAACTTCGAAACCCCACCCATTTTGGTCATCAACGCAACCCACGTTTTGGGTTATTCGAACCAAATCTCAAGAAAAATAACGTGCACATGCAAAAGAAAGAAACAAGAAAATGCTACCTTTTATTTCCTTTTCGAATCCTTTACAATAGTTTTGCCTTTGTATCTTCCTGTGCTTTCCTCTATGTTTTGTGTGTAAATCGTGTGTCACAATGGTGAGTTACAATAGCTATTATAGTGCTTGTGGATCCTATCTTTAGGAATTTAAATCTTAGTAGAACTTTATTCTATTTTTAGGAGTTTGAATCCTAGCAAAATTTTATCCTATTTTTAGGAGTTTGAATCCTAATAGGACGAAAATGTGTGTTGACAACTTTGCTACGCATTGAATTTGTCCAAGAGAACTGAGTTTATTCCTTGTCGATCAAACCTCAGCCTTTTCGCATTAAATTGAACAGGATCGTCGGTGTACATGAAGAATAGTCACGTCCCATATCAGATAGAAAGGTGAAGGTGAAGGTGAAGGCATTGCCTAGCCTAGTATTAAAGAGGTCTTGATCAAGCACCCATACGAGAGAATCTGACTGAACTGCTAGCCTTGGAGATTTATGGGTTAGTGATCTTTCCAAAAGCCCTGAATATATCGAAGAAGCCATAGTGGATCTGTTTGATCAGTTATCGAGGAACTTAAACCCAACTTCCTATATTTTAGCTAAGACTTTTTGATAGAGGAAGTTATTTTCTGGGATGTACTCAGTTGTTGTATGTCTGGATCTACAGCGAATTCCAAAAAAATGAGAAGGTGTCATACCATCATTTTAGCACTCAATACTCCCCTTTAAAGGAATTTCTAGAACAAAAGTGGCCTCAAGTCAAGAAGGATACCTGGATAAGGGTATTTTGAAATCTCCATGATTCGAACGTTGTGTGGCTTGATCCGTGGCAGATTATGTCTGAGTTTATTTTCAGATTTGGTGATAGAGATTGGATTTTATTACTTAGACTCTGGGAGCTATTGGATATGCATTATTATTGGCACTGAGATAGTTTGGGGGTCATCAGTTTGTTCTAACTACTTTCAGGCTTTCTACCTCTGATTTCACTTTCCATGGAAATTATGTTTAAAAGAACCTTCGTGAGATATTTGAGGTCGGGAAGAAAACCTTTCACACCCAAGGAGAGCGAGTTAATATTATGATGACGCTAGACTACGAGGAATGGATACATACCTGAGTGAATGAGAAGGTTCCTCTCTTAGACCAAAGTGAGGTCATCCCTATGGAGGAAAATATACGGGTTGTTCCATCAGAAGTTGATATCGTTAGGGTTGTGTTCGCAGCTGAAAAAGCCAAATGGGTTGAAAGGCTGGAGCAGTTATAGTGCGAAAAATTTATGGCGGGTCTCAATGTAGAATTCCATGTAGCACAATTTGAATTGATGCGAAAAAAGAAAGATCAGCTTGAGTTAGATTATGAGGCTTTAAGGAAATGCTATCAGAGTTTGCAAAAAATGAACATAGCATTTGGATCCAAAAAAACTTCAGTACAGTGGACTCAGGAATTAAACGTCAAAAGGCCTCAGATTTAAGAACTAGAGGTTGAGCGCCAGCGTAAGGAGGTTGAGCGCCAGCGTAAGGAGATTGAGGAGATGGAATAGAACATGAGATGTTGGGTCATGAAATCTAAAGAGAACGGTAGCTAAGTTTAGGGTTTGAGTAAGGAATTACGAAAGATGAGCGAATCAGGTTACCAGGTTGGAGGCTGAGAAAGCAAAATTGAACATTGTACTGAAGAATTTCGAGGTTAATGTGAGTTAGCTACTTGTAGAACTTGATTTCAATGGATAAGGAATCGAACACCGTGAGGTTGAGAGAGTGAGATTAAACCTTGAAAGGAAAAAACAGGAGACTGAGCTCAACGAGAGGTTACTCGTACTGGATCCAGAGGAGTTAAAACAAGACTAACCAGATTACAAGTTTGAACCTATGGATACAGGAGGCTCGGGATAGGAGTGATGAGTAGTTGGCTTAGTGTTGAGCAAAGAAAACTGAGTTCATGAGGTATATTACGAAACTGGACCAAGATTTTTTCCAAGAGCCGAAGCATTTTAGTGAGAGTCTTTAGATGAGGGCTGCTTTGTGTCATCAAGTTCAGAGCCTCGAAGAATAATTACAGCATTGTTAGGAGCACGTTTCTGACCTAGATCATGCTTTAGTGATGCCCACGATGAGCAAAAAGAGGTGATCGACACCTATGAGGATCAAAATACTACTAGGGAGCATGTCATCACCGAGGCGCTAATCAAGATTAGTAAGGTCGCTCGATACTTGGAAGAGTTGGCTGCTCAGGCTAGAGTAGTGGGCATTACTTCGACCAGTTTCAAAGAGCAACAAGAGAGTACTATCCTTGATAGTTGAGATTCTAGAGTTGAGTAGAAAGGCTATGTTGTATTTGTAGAGAGAAGCCATTGTGTACGAGACTTTGTTTTCATTTTCGAAGTTGTTCTATGATAGTTGGATTTTCGAGATCAATACCTCTTGCATTCATGCATTTTTGCATTTTTATCATTTTATTAATATTCATTTACATTTATATTCATGTTCATTCATTAAATTTTTTATATCAATTGAAGATTTTCATTTGAAGATATTATGGCTCCTAGTAAAAGTACTTCTCATTCGTATAATACATGGGGAAGAACCTAAGAAAATATGGAAGACAAATCGAAAGAATTTGAAGAGGCTTAAAAGCGTCTGGAAAACCAGTTGGACAATATTCAAAATGACCTGAGGGACCAGGTGGCCCAACCCAAAGAGATGTGGTAAATCAAATTACCTCATTGTTCGGAGTGTACCACAAACAAAAATGTCATGTCAAATATTCTAACACGGTTGATCATGGTTTAGTGTCGAGGCATTTTAGTCCGAGTAGTTGGCTTAGTGTCGAGCAAAGAAAACTGAGTTCATGAGTACATTACGAAACCGAACCAAGATTTATTCTGAGAGTGAGAGTCTTTAGAAGAGGTCTGATTTGTGTCATCAAGTTCAGAGCCTTGAAGAAGAATTACAGCATGTTAGGAGCATGTTTCTGACCTAGAGCATGCTTTAGTGATACCCACGATGAGTGAAAAGAGGTGATCGACCCCTATGAGGATCAAAATACTGCTAGGGAGCGTGTCATCACCGAGGCGCTAATCAAGATTAGTAAGGTCGCTCAATACTTGGAAGAGTTGGCTGCTCGGCTAGAGTAGTGGGGCATTACTTCGACCCAGTTTCAAAGAGCAAAAGAGAGTACTATCATTGATAGTGAGATTGTAGAGTTGAGTAGAAAGGCTAGGTTGTATTTTAGAGAGAAGCCATTGTGTACGAGACTTTGTTTTCATTTTCGAAGTTGTTCTATGATAGTTGGATTTTCGAGATCAATACCTCTTGCATTCATGCATTTTTATATTTTTATCATTTTATTAATTTTCTTTTACATTTATATTCATTTTCATTCATTAAATGTTTTATATCAATTGAAGATTTTCATTCGAAGATATTATGGCTCCTAGTGAAAGTACTTCTCATATGTATAATACATGGGTAAGAACCTAAGAAAATATGGAAGACAAATTCAAAAATTGGAAGAGGCCCAAAAGCGTCTGGAAAACCTGTTGAAGAATAATCAAAATGACCTGAGGGACCAGGTGGCTCAACCCAAAGAGATGTGGTAAATCAAATTACCTCATTTCTCGAAGTTTACCACAAACAAAAAGGTCATGTCAAATATTCTAACATGGTTGATCATGGCTCATCAGCTCATGTAAGGGATCATCCTAAAATGTGCTACCCAGAGGGGGACTCCTAATTAATGCTACCTGAGGATCTACAACGCATCTCGTTCATCTCGATGACAATGTTGAGTATCCTGATAATGAAACCCCTAATCTCAATCTACTTATCGAGGCTAAAAATGGTAAGTCTGAATTGGCCAAGCAATACTAGGATCGCTATAAGAAGCTCGAGGATAAAGTCAAGGTGATGGAATCTATTGATGAATACGATGTGGATGTTAGATAACTCAGCCTGGTACCTGATATGATTCTCCTGCACAAGTTTAAGACTCTAGAATTTGAAAAGTACAATACAACCAGTTGTATGTCTGTTCACCTTACCATGTACTATCGCAAGATGGTCAGATTTTTACAAGATTAAAAAATGCTTATCCACGTTTTCAAAACAGTCTCACCGGTTATACATCTCGGTGGTACGCACAATTGAGTCGTACCAATACCAGGTCATAGAAAGACTTGTCTAGAACATTTCTGGAACAATATAGGTACATTACTAATATGATACTTGATCAGGTGGCCTAAATGAACTTGGAAAGGAAACCTAACGAGAGTTTTTGATAATACTCCCAGAGGTGGTAGGATTTGACTGCACAAGTTCAACCGCCACTTTTATAAAATGAGACCACAATCCTTTTCCTTCATACTTTGAAAGGTCCATTTTTTGGATCGTATGTTAGGGAGTACTTCAAAGAACTTTTTAGATATGGTGATCTCAAGTGAATTGATAGAAGCATCTATCAAAAATGAAAAAAATTTGATGGTGGTGAGAAGTGGGTGTTTAAAAAGAGAGATAACAAAGTATACACCATAACCTTTTACAATAAAGGCTATTCGAAGAATATAACAATTACTCAACCGAGGACTGTGGGAACAGAGTCTAATACCTATAGGACTGAGTATCATGGACAAAAAAGGAAGGTCAACAAATTGACATTTGCACCAATCTTGTGTTCTTATGTTGAATTATATTCATCATTGTTTAAGGCATATATGGTTCATCCATACCACCTCAAACCGCTCCAACCACCTTATCCAAGAAGGTATGATGCAAAAGTAAAGTGTGAGTAGCATGTTGATATTATGGGGCATTTGATTAAAAATTGTGTTATTTTCAAAAAGATAGTGCATAATATAATTGAAATTGGGATGTTAGACTTTAACTCCTGAACGTTGCAAAGAATCTATTACCAAATCATGGTGGGCAGTGGGTGAATGTCATTCAATAGGAAAACAGAAAAATAATGAAGAAATTCATGTATGAGATCATGTCACCGCTTGACTAGGTGTTTAAGCTATTTGTGGGTGCTCCTTTAATTAAGCAAAGTGTGCTTTCCATTCAAGTTGAAAATTGGTCATTTTTGCAAGTTCCATCAGGAGGAGGGGAATGTGATTCAACATTGCCAAGAGTTTAGAGTTTTGATACAATCGATGATGTATAACAAAGAGATTGATTTATTTGAGAATCTTGATAAAAGAGACAAGTTGATGTATATACGTCAAAGTATACAAAGCCCACATATGGAGTTCGGAAGTCAATTGTTATAACTGTGAAGCCTAAAGTGACGAATCCAACAATCGTCACTTTAAAAATTGTGATTTATGCTCCATCTCCATTCCTATTCAAAGGCACACTTAAGGTTCTATGGAGTTATACAACTAATATCAACATATCAGAGGGGGTAAAGTCAGTAGAAGGACCAAAAGTTCTACAATATGTAAAAATAGATGTTGGAGAAAAAGAAGAGGCACATATTGTGGTAATTAGTGAAGTAAGGCATTTTACAAGGAGCAACAGATCTTAGTCTCCTCCCGAAACATCAAAGGGTGTTAAAAAGATGAAAGGCAAGGCGAAAGCATCGCCACCTCAAAAGATATTTGAGGCTGAGCCTCTTCCAAGAATTAATGAGCATGTTATTGAATCTCAGGCCCATGAGTTCTTGAAATTTCTGAAACACATTGAATGTAATATGGTGGAGCAACTTCACAAACAACAAGAAAGAATCTCAGTGTTAGACTTGTTGATGAACTCTGAGGTGGATCGAAACTCTTTGTTAAATGTGTTGAATCAAACTTTCGTGCTAGAAGACAAATTTGTGAATAAGCTAGATCGGATAGTGAGGAATATTATTGTAGACAATTATATTACCTTCACCGGTGATGAGATCTCAGATGGAGGCATGGGGTATGTAAAGGCTTTACATATCACTACCCATTGTAATGGTCATGATGAGAGTTTTTTATGGTACTCAAAGTGGTGTCATAGGGAAGGTTAACGTTTCGTTATTGATAACCTAGTTGTCTATAATATTGAGTTTGTGGTGATGGACATCAATCTGAATTATAGTTGTTTGTTAGGGAGACCGTGAATTCATTCAGCAAGAGCAGTGCCTTTATCTCTACACCAAAAATTTAAGTTTGTCACTGATAGGAGACTAATAAGTCTTGGAGTTGAACAAGAGATTATTGCCTCTGTAACTACTAATGCTTCTTGCATTGATTTAGATGAAATAGTTTTGGAGTGTTCTTTCTGTGCTCTAGAGTTTGTAAATGCTACTTTTATCGCTGATGGGAATAAAATTCCTAGTCCTCGGTTATCTAATTGCACGAAGATGACTGTGTGTGAGACCTTGGGAAGGGGAGCAAAGATTGGAAAGGGTTTTGGAAAACATCTGCAAGGAATTCTACATCCAAAACATGTTTTTATGAAGAGAGATTGCTTCTGGCTGGGTTTCAAGGCCTATAATCGGCAGCACCAGAAGGAAATGAAAAGAAGAATGGAGGCAAGAAAGGCTCGGTTAAGGAGTGAGGATGTTCCTTAGGAACATATATCTCTCCCATATATAAAGTATATTTTTAGATATGAAGGAATGCATTACACTGAGCATCAGTTAGTTAGTATAATTAGAGAGGGTGAGTTGATACAAAATGCATAAATGTTTGATGAAACCATGGAGGGTTTAAGCATCAATATGGTTGGAGAATGTAGCATGTTGGGGAAATATCTAGCTGGTATACGCCCATGTTTTCCTGGGAAAAATCTTAGAAACTGGACTGTAGAAGATCTTCGTGTAGTTTCTAAGCTTAACCCATATTAATACTCAGAACCCAACCCTTGTGTTTGTGCCCGTAAGCATCAAGGAATCTTTTGTAATGGGAAATCATATTGATATTACTCATTTTGTTTCTAATAAAATGATGCTTTCATTCATTTCTCAAGTTTCAATCATTTTTCTTGCATTTCTCTATTTTTATATTTCTTTATTTTATTTCACTTTCCTCTCTATAGTATGCATATGTTCCATATTTTCTTCATATGTTTCCCAATATTAATAGCATGAATTTTTCTATTACTAATCATGAGATTAATCTTGAGCGGTTTTTGTGTTTAGAAATCATTAATGGGTGTCAAAATGAGGTGAAATGTGAAGTTCCTAACCAATTATTGAGACTGGTGGAAAAAGAATATAAGAAACTTTTGCCTCATAAAGAAGAAGTTGAGATTATAAATATGGGATTTGATGAAGAGAAAAAATAACTGAAGATTGGCACAACCTTATCGCGTAAGGCAAGGTAAAGTTTGATAAATTTGCTGCAAGAATTTGAGGATATCTTTGCATGGTCCTATCAAGATATGTCAGGATTAAATACAAACATAATGGTGCAAAAACTCCCAATAAGGCATGAATGCAAGCTAGTGGAGCAAAAACACAAGAAAATGAGGTTGGAGATGCTATTGAAAATTAAAGAAGAAATGATAAAACAAATCGATGCAGGTTTTATTCAAGTGGCCAAATATCCTGAGTAGGTAGGTAATATAGTCCCTGTGTCAAAGAAAGATGGAAAAGTACGTATGTGTGTGGACTATAGAGACCTAAATATGGTGAGCCCGAAGGGTAATTTTCACCTTCCTCATATCAATACGTTAGTTGATAACACCGCTGAACATGCATGGTTTTCTTTCATGGATGGTTTCTTGGGGTATAATTAGATAAACATGAATCTAGAAGATATGGAGAAGACAACGTTCGTGACTATGTGGGGGAATGTTTTGCTATAAAGTGATGCTATTCGGGTTGAAAAATGTTGGAGCAACATTTCAAAGGGCTATGGTGACCCTTTTTCATGACATGATGAACAAAGAGATTAAAGTGTACGTGGATTATATGATTGTTAAATCTCATAATAAGGAAGAGCATATTGAAAATTTGAGAAAGTTATTCCAAATATTAAAGAAATACCAGTTGAAACTTCTGACAAAGTGCACTTTTAGAGTAATATCAGGGAAACTTCTAGGCTTCGTGGTCAGTCGAAGGGGAATTGAAATTGATCCAGACAAAGTAAAAGCAATTCAAAATATTCTATCTCCTCGTATGCAAAAAGAAGTTTGAGGATTCTTGGGAAGGTTGAATTACATTTCTAGATCCATCTCTTAGTTGACTAATTAGTGTGATCCTATGTTAAAACTACTCCGGAAGAATAACCCTGAGTGTCAGAATGATGAATGTCAAGAGACTATGGAGCTAGTCAAGTATATGTTTAACGCTCCTATCTTGGTACACCAATTCTTGGCATAGCATTAATTCTCTACTTAACAGTATTTGAGAATTCAATGGGTTATGTGTTGGGACAACATGATGTGTCTGGAAAGAAAGAAAAAATGATCTACTACAAGACCAAAAAATTCACTGATTGTGAGTGAAGATATACACCAATTCAAAAGTTATGTTGTGCTTTGGTTTGGGCAACCCAAAGACTTTGATAGTATATGTTTTATCATACTATATGGTTGATTTCCAAACTTGATCCATTGAATTTTCTGATAAATCTCCAGCCTTGATTGGGAGAATGGCTCGACGAAAAATGTTATTGTCAGAGTTTGACATTGTGTTCGTTGGCTAGAATGCGATAAAAGGAAGTGTCATAGCAGATTTCCTCGTAACTCATGCCTCTGATGATTATGAGTCCTTAAACTGTAATTTTCCAGTTGAGGATTTGATGTGCTTCATGGTTGAAGAAAATAGTGAAAAGGGAAAAATCTTGGAAGCTCTATTTTTATGGAGTGTCTAATGGCTTGGGATGAAAACTTAGGGCAATGCTAATTTCTCCGGAAAATGTATATTATTCATTCACCAGTAGACTGGAATTCTTTTGCACAAATAATATGTCAGAGTATGAAGCTTGTGTTATGGGTTTAAGAGAAACCATGGGAAGGGGAATAAAAGTGCTCAAAGTATCATACTTACCCGTAACGAGCATCTGATATAGAAAAAGAACGATTAGAAGGATGGTTGCACGATATATTCTTGATGGGGAAATTTTGTACAAAAGAGGTAGAGATCAAGTTTTGATAAGATATGTTGACACTAGAGAAGCAAAAACTATTGTTGAATAAGTGCACAGTGGGATATGTGGAACACATGCAAATGGTCTTTTTATGGCCAGAAAAATCATGAGGTATGGATATTATTGGTCCACCATGGAAACATATTGCATAGAATATGCCAAAAGATGTCATAAGTGTCAAATCTACGCTGATAAGATTAATGCGCCTCCTTTTTCGTTAAATGTAAAGACTGCAACATGGCCATTTTCGATGTGGGGCATGGATGTAATTGGGGCAATTTCTGCAAAGGCTTCGAACGATCATTGCTTCATTATGGTGGCTATAGATTATTTCACTAAGTGGGCAAATGAGGCTTCTTATGCCAATATCACAAGATCAACAGTGTGCAAATTTATCAAGAAATAGATAATTTGTCGATATGGGTTGCCGGAGAAAATTATTACAGACAATGCCACTAATCTGAATAATGAGATGATGACAAAGTTATGCACACAGTTCAAAATAAAGTGTTATAATTCAGTTACATACCATCTGATGATGAATGGGCAGTAGAGGAAGAAGACAATAATATAAACAAGATCATCTCGAAAACTACTGATAGTTATAAAGATTGGCATGAGAAGTTACCCTTCGCTTTGTTCGTATATCATACTATAGTGCAAACTTTGACCGGGGTGTCAACACACCTTTTCGTCCTACTAGGATTCAAACTCCTAAAAATATGATAGAGTTCTACTATGATTTAAACTCCTAAAGATAGGATCCACAAGCACTATAAATAGCCATTGTAACTCACTATTGTAATAGACGATTTACAGACAAAATACAAAGGAAAACACGGAAAATACAAAGGCAAAGCTATTGTAAACGATTCGAAAAGGAAATAAAAGGTAGCATTTTTTTTGATTTGTTCATTTCTCACATGTGCACGTTATTCTTTTTAGATTTGGTTCGAATTACCCAAAACGTGGGTTGCGTCGATGACCAAAAATAGGTGGAGTTTCGAAGTTTCGAACCTAGATCTACCCTGAGGCGTGTTTATTTTTTATCTCCCTAATGCGTAATATCAACGTTAATAGTCTTTCAAATTTGGCCCCAATCTTTATTTTTTTATATTAGTCCTTTTATTTATTGTATAGATATTTTTATTTATTTATTATTTACATTATTGTCATTATATAAATATATATACGTATGTGTTTTTAAATGATTTTCAATTGATTTTTTTACACTATATATTATTATTATATATACATATATTTTTTATTTATTTATATTCATTTGGTTATTTTTTAATACTATATTTATTATTTATATATATACTTTTTTTTAAATATTTTACTTATAAGCGTATTATTACTATATATATATATATATATATATATATATATATATATATATTGTAATTATCTTTATTTAGTTTTTTACTTTATCATTATACGTATATATGTATGTTTTTAATAGTTTATTTATAAGTCAATTATCATATATGTGTACTTTTATATTTGGTTTATATATTTATTTTTTGTTTTTGGTTTTTTTATTTATACTATATTATATTTTCATATTACTATTATTATTGTTATGATTATTATTTTTCTATTTTACTCATTTATATATATATATATATATATTTTAATATTTTATTTATTTATTTATTTTTCCTTTTATTTATTTTTACTTATTTTTATTCTTCATTTTTTCCCTCTAACAAATCTTATGACTTTTTAAGGGTATTTTCGTCAATTAATCAGAGGTAAGTAATTCATGATCAAATTTTACCTTTTAATTTAAAATTACAATTTTCTTAATTAAGACAACTGGAAATTACATAGTACCGAAAGGATGGTTCAAGGGTGCTAATCCTTCATTGATCGTATCCTACTCCTGAGCCCAACATATTTCTGGTAAGACGCAAATCAGGAAAGAAATAGGGTATCCGATCAACCCATTTATTTTTAAATAAATGATCGGTGGCGACTCCCAATCCATATTTTTCAAGTCGAAGCCCAATCCCGGGACCCAACTGAAAGACGGTTGCGACAGCTTGGCGACTCCGCTGGGGACACAGGTAAGTGAGTCAGGCTAAGGTAATTTCCAGTTTTCTTTTTAACGAAAAGGGTAAGTTTAAATTTTAAGGTAACATTTTGATCCTTATTTCTTACTTTTTATTATATTTTTTCGAGTAAATAGTTGAACTGATCGTTTTCTCAATAATTTCAGCCTTCCAAACTTTTTCATCTAAAGGCTTTATACCCGAGCTCCGAACCCGTTTTAAGTGGGAGTGAAAGCTACGCCTTCGTGTGAATTTATTCATCGTATGGGCCTAGCAAGTAACCTTCAGGATTCATATACCTTATGCCTTCGTGTGAATTTATTCTCCATATAGGCATAAGGGAATGTATCCTCCCGAGTTTAACTTAGTCCACACAAGCTTGTAATGGGCTTAGGACTAAGGGTCTGGTAAGCCCAATGGGGCACCAACAAGGAGAACTCGGGTACCGTTTTTTTAGAACCTAAACCAGGAGACTATGGAGAAATAAAGCCTACCCCAAAACCTTATTTCAAACCCTAGGATGCCAGAATTATTTCATGCTTTACTTTCTGTTCAAATCATGCGAACTAGACAAATATGCGGTTAGGATTTGTTTGAAATTAGCATGCGGGATAGAGATCATGTCCGAGTAGGAATACTAAGCATGTTCGGGTAGATATCATGTGGGGTAGGATTTTTCATTTTATTATTTTGATTTACCTTACTAACTGTTTTCATTTTTTTTCTTTTATTTTATTTACATCATATGCATCATTTAAAAGAGGTGTTGATCCACCAAAAACGTGTTTGTTAAACATGAATAAGCTGCATTAATGGACAAAGGGGTTGTAATACAAGACATGAAAATACAGAGGACAGTTTACAGGGCGACTATGTGCCATATTCAATCTAGAAGACGTGGTACCCGCAATCGAAGAATATGTCACTTTGCTACATTGTAAAGGACTCCGAATGGATCAGAATTTACACCGAGCACACTAAAGTCAAATTTTTGAGAGGCAAAGGTTGTAGGGGCAAGACGAGGAAAAAGTTACTGACCCAAAGATTCCTTTCGAAAACTACGAGAACAAGATGAATTCCATAAACAAGTCGATAAGCTTCGGATTGAGGACTTCGATGACACTTTCATAAGAAACAAGCTCGACAGAGACTGAAAGTCGGAGATGCAGTCATTCGAGACCTTTTTTTGGGGCAAACAACTTGTCACTTGCATATTTTGGCCAAATGAGCCTGAACAGTTCGATAGAGTATTCAACCGATGACAGACGAAGGCAGAAGACTAGTCAACATGTCAGAAGCTGTCAGGATATTTTTGTCTCTTAAAAGATAAAACACTTTTGTCCCCAATAAGGATTATTCATAATATCAAACATGTTTTTGGATCAATGCCTCGAACATTTCATGCATTTTGCATTTTGCATCTACATTTCTTTTTTAAGCATTTTCATGAAATTAAGTCATGGAGGATTCGATGAAGTGGATTTAACCACATGGAAACAAGATTGTAACCTTAAAGAAAAAAATGAAAACAATACAGTGAGAGCCTGATCAGCTGATTGTAGGACAAAGCCTGCCAGGATGATCTAAGAAAAGAATCCCCATATCCTAAGGGCTACGATGTTACAATCTTGCTTCCATGTGGTTAAATTTGCTTCATCGAGTCCTTCATGACTTAATTTCATGTTTGTGAAAATGCTTAAAATTGTAGATGAAAATGCAAAAAGGCAAAAATGTAAAATGCAAGAATGCATGAAATGTTCGAGGCATTGATCCAGAAAAGTTTCCATTATTATAAATAATCCTTATTAAGACAAAAATGTTTTATCTTGTAAGAGATATAAAAACAATAAAAGGTATGTTCGGACTAAATCCTCTAGACATCCATCCGAGATACTTTCTTCCATGACTCGACTGCTTCTTTGATCATCTTCTTATAACTGTCACTGTGATACATAAACTCTGATATAGATAATCCATATGTTGCTGGGACAAACTGATGTGCCCCATACTGTCTAAGTGCCAACAACGGAGCATACCCAACTGCACCTCAAAGTCCAAATAGGGTCATAGTGTCAGAATTCCCACACTTGAAAAGAACATCACTGAGGAACAACCAGGGGGCTCTCCAAGTAATATCCCGGTCCTGAAGATGAGTGAAGACTTTCATCCATTTCTCTTTTAAAGCGCCTTCATGTCATGTCATGGTGATGAACTCTCTCAAAGGTGAATACGTAGTGCTAAATCTACAGTAGGCAACCCCATTAGTCTTCCAGAAGTGGATGTGAATCCAGACTTGAAGGAACTGAACACATCCAATGAATCTACCTCCGCCAGCTCTTCGGTAATGGTTAAGAGACCAAAAGGTCTCGGATGAGATGGTCGGTGCTGGGTTGACTCGTTTCGGAAGTTGCTCAAACAGTTCCACCACGGCTGCGTCAATGCATCCCAAAACCTTTGGAAAGATGATCAAGCCATCCAGACCTAGTGCAAAAAGGTCTATAGTCTTCCATTCATCAGGGTGGTCCTTCATTAGTTCCCTTATGTGGATCCACTCAATTCCTTGCCCGTTACCTTGTTTCGGAGTCGGTCAGTCACCCATTTTCATCAACTCCTGCAATCTTAGCCAGCTCGTTCTTGAAAGGCTCACTCTTGATGTGTTTGATGTAGGCTCGCTCCAGTTTAATGCTTTCACAGTGCAATAGTGTAGTATACTCCTCGATGGTAGGTACCATGTCCTCCTGGTTAAAAGTGAAGCAACTGTATCCCAGGTTCCAAAATTGAGCCAAGACTCTGATTAAGGGCTCATCGGTCTTAACATGAAGCAAAAATACAATGTCACCATACCGCTGACTGAACTTCTGTTTCCGATCATTCTTCCAACTATCTCAGATGTCTCGAAGTTCTTTGCACATTATTCTGTTTTAGGCTGATATAGGCGTAGCTAACCAGCTCTGACACATAGCTTCCTTGAAGACTGTCTCCCTTTTTCTTCTGAGTCTTCTCAGACCATAGTCGTACCTCGGGGTTTTTAATCTCTTGTATTACAACACCTTTGTCCATGGATTCAGATTATTCGAATTTTAACAAACACGTTTTAGTGGATCAATTACCTCTTTTATGATGCAAGTGATGAAAATAAAATAAAATAAAATAAAAGAAAGATGAAAAGAGTTAGTGAGGTGAAAAAAAATAATAAAAAACGATCATAAAAATGAAAGTCCTACCCCACATGATATCTACCCCACATGCTTATTATTCCTACCCGGACATGATCTCTATCCCGCATGCTACTTTCAAACAAATCCTAACCGCATATTTGTCTAGTTCGCATGCTTTGAACATAAACTAAAGCAGGAAACAAAGCAGCCTAGGGTTTGGAATGAGGTTTTGGGGTGGGCTCTAATTCTCCATGGTCTCCCGGTTTAGGTGCTAAAAAATGGTACCCGAGTTCTCCTTGCTGGTGCCCCCTTGGGCTTGCCAGACCCTTAGTCCTAAACCCATCACAGGCTTGTGTGGACTAAGTTAAACTCGAGAGGAAACATTCCCTTATGCCCATACGGAGAATAAATTCACACGAAGGCATAAGGTATATGAATCCCGAAGGTTACTTGCTAGGCCCATACGGAGAATAAATTCACACGAAGGCGTCGCTTTCACCCCCACTTAAATAGGGTTCGGAGCTCGGGTATAGAGCCTTTAGATGAAAAATCTTTAAGGGCTGAAATCATTAAAAAACGGTCAGTACAACTATTTACTTCGAAAATATAATCAAAAGTAAGCAATAAGGATCGAAATGTTACCTTAAAATTTAAACTTACCCTTTTCATTAAAAAAAAACAACTGGAAATTACCTTAGCCTGACTCACTTACGGTCCCCAGCGGAGTCGCCAAGCTGTCGCAACCGTCTTTCGGTTGGGCCCCGGAATTGGGCTTCGACTTGAAAAATGTGGATTGGAGTCGCCACTGATCATTTATTTAAAAATAAATGGGTTGATCGGATACCCTATTTCTTACCTGATCTACGTCTTACCAGAAATATGTCGGGTTCGGGAGTCGGTTACGGTCAAGGAAGGATTAGCACCCTTGAACCGCCTTTTCGGTACTACGTAATTTCCAGTTGTCTTAATTAAGAAAAATAACAAGTTAAATTAAAAGGTAAAGTTTCGATCCTAATTACTTACCCTTGATTGATTTGAAAAAAAATCGAGAAATGTGTTAGATAAACAAGGTAAAGAAAACAAATAAGATACAAGGGAAAAAAAAATAAATAAAATAAGTAAGTAAGATAAGAAAAAAATAGTAAAGTAATAATTATATAGTAATATTTGAAAAAAAAAAAATATAATATATATATATATATATATATCAAAGTATTAATAAAATAAATAAGCTATATATGTACACCAAATACTTAAAAATAGAAAAGCTACCCTCCCAATTCACCGAAAATGGGGGGCTCTAGTAAGAAATAAGACAAAAAAATGGGCCCTCTAGGGTAGTAGTATATAATATAATGTTTAATAATGATAATGATAAAGACACAAGGTTTTAAAAAAAATAATATAATAATAATGAATAAAAAAACGAAAATAATAAAAAATAATATAAATATATAAAGTTATAAGATATATACATAAATAAAGAAATAATCAAATAAAAATAATTAAGAATATATATTTAATAATATGTATATAAATAAACTATTAAAAGTATAAAAATATATACGACTATATAAAGATAATTTAATATATATATAGTAATATTAGACTTATAAGTAAAATATTAAAGAAATATATATATAATAATAATAATAAAATATAGTAAAAAATCAAATGAAAATAATTTAATATATATACATATAATAATAATAACATGAATAATAAAAAAAAATGAATAAAATATCCATATAATAATAAAGGGACTAATATAGATTTTTAAATGCTCTTTCCCTCCTTTAACCGAAATCAACCGGTTTTTAAAAATAAGCCTCGGGGTAGATCTAGGTTCGAAACTTCGAAACCCCACCATTTGGTCATCGGCGCAACCCACGTTTTGGGTTATTCGAACCAAATCTCAAGAAAAATAACGTGCACATGCAAAAGAAAGAAAAAAGAAAATGCTACCTTTTATTTCCTTTTCGAATCCTTTACAATAGCTTTGCCTTTGTATCTTCTCGTGCTTTTCTCTATGTTTTGTGTATAAATCGTGTGTTATAATGGTGAGTTACAATGGCTATTTATAGTGCTTGTGGATCCTATCTTTAGGAATTTAAATCTTAGTAGAACTCTATCATATTTTTAGGAGTTTGAATCCTAGCAAAATGTTATCCTATTTTTAGGAGTTTGAATCCTAAAATTCTATCCTATTTTTAGGAGTTTGAATCCTAGTAGGACAAAAAATGTGTGTTGACAGGCATCAATCCAAAGGAGATACCAAAAGATGGACCAAGTGACAAGTGCGAAGATCCAATCAAGAACAAAAAAGTAAAGAAGCAAAAATCAAATAAAAAAGAGAATCAAGAACAAAAAAGAAAAGAAGCAAAAATCAAAAGAAAAAGGGAGAAAAAGAACATGCAAAGATTCCCTAAAGACAAATGGCACATCAAGCTTCAAACTATGAGATTTATCAAGCAAAAACATTCCCGAATCACTGAATCACTTCACTCGAAGATCGTAGAGCATCAAGAGAGAGACATGATTGAAGGCATCAGAATGAATTGATCCTTGGTTCAACACCCTGAAACACTTGTTTGGGCCTATTTATCCTTTTCTTTCATAACCATAAACCCTGACCTATATTACGTGCCATAAAAGTCCCTTCTAATCATACATGGATTTCTAAACAGAAGAGATTATCTTCAGATTTCATCCCACCCATCAGGATTAATCTTTGTTTGCAAAAAACAATGTAATTAATGCATGGTAGAGAAAAATAACAAAGGGGGGGTTCAAGACGTAAATCCTGAATAACGTCTTGAAACCAAATACGGGATCGAGTTGAAAACCTGAAAAGGCGGCTCGAATATAAAAATTGTGCAACTGAGGCGATCACACAAATTCCTTGATACGGCATCACACAACCCGAATGTGACCACGAAGGTTGGGAGTCAGAGAACACTTCTAGTAGAGGAGTATGCAAGCTACCCCATCAAACCGTTGAGCATCAGATGCCAAACCTATGAGCATCAAATGCCAAACCTTTGAGCATCAAATGCTAAACCTTTGAGCATCAAATGCCAAACCTTTGATCAAACATAATAACCTGAGATTCTTTTTTATCATTTCCTTACTTAACCACTTCCCAAAAATAGCTTTGATCTTGGAACTTGTCAAATAGCTATAATTCATTGAAGGATTAACAATATAATTAATTCTTTGATATCCGATGAACTCTAGTTTATGATTCGTCTCAATTGTAAAACCGTGAAAGTGACAATATTTTCAAAACTTTGGATCAAACATTTTTCAAAACTCTTTTAATTGATATTTCCAAAACTTTGAAAATAAAAGAGAAAAAAACATTTTTTTCAAACATGACAGTCTCTCTAGAGTGGATCTTGGTAAATGACATGTGACTTTTAGACACAAAACTCATGCTCAGAATCAATACTGAAGCAAGAAATGAGGAACATTTGGGGCATCTTTGAAGATTCAACATTAAATATTGGGGCATTTTTGGATTCAACATCCTAATGCAAATTATCAGACCTTTTTCAGGAGATAAAATATAACCAATTCATGTTACATGCATCTTATGCATACATTTTAGAGCATCATATTTATCATTTTCCACATACATAATTTTTTGCAGCTTTTAGAGTCAAGTTTCAACTTCAAGATGAAGGATACTCGATTCAAAAGCACCTTTAAAGATTCATGTTGGTTGCTTAACACAGCAGCAAGAAGCTACACTTCGACCAACTCGACAGATTGAAAGTTTCTCTCGAACTCACAATTTGCTCGAGAGTAGATTTTAACTTCACAACGAAGGATATCTAGCTCGAAGCCAAACATCCACGATTTCAAATCCACGACGGAGGATATCGTGCCACTCAAGACAACATAAGTTCAACTTCACAACAAAGCGACGGCTGGTTGTCAACAACAATTTTCCAATTTCTGAGCTAATTTCAACTTCACATCGAAGGATATTGGACTCCAGACAACGCAAGTTCAACTTCACGACGAAGGGACTGCTGGTTGTCAATAAATAATTTCCTAATTTCATAGCCAATTTCAACTTCACAACGAAGGATATTGGACTCCAGACAACATAAGTTCAACTTCAAGACGAAAAAAACGCTGCTTGTCAATAAACAACTTTCCAATTTCAGAGCCAATTTCAACTTCACAGCGAAGGATATTGGACTCCAGACAACGTAAGTTTAACTTCACGACGAAAGGACCGCTGGTTGTCAACAAACAACTTCTCAATTTCATAGCCAATTTCAACTTCACAACGAAGGATATTGGACTCCAGACAACGCAAGTTCAACTTCACGATGAAGGGACCACTGGTTGTCAATAAACAATTTCCCAATTTCAGAGCCAATTTCAACTTCACAGCGAAGGATATTGGACTCCAGACAACGCAAGTTCAACTTCACAACGAAGGGACCGCTGGTTGTCAACAAATAACTTCTTAATTTCAGAGCCAATTTCAACTTCACAATGAAGGATATTGGACTCCAGACAATGCAAGTTCAACTTCACGATGAAGGGACCGCTGGTTGTCAATAAACAATTTCCCAATTTCAGAGCCAATTTCAACTTCACAGCGAAGGATATTGGACTCAAGACAACGCAAGTTCAACTTCACGAAGAAGGGACCGCTGGTTGTCAATAAACAACTTCCTAATTTCAGAGCCAATTTCAACTTCATAACGAAGGATATTGGACTCCAGACAACGCAAATTCAACTTCACGATGAAGGGACCGCTGGTTGTCAATAAACAATTTCCCAATTTCAGAGCCAATTTTAACTTCACAGCGAAAGATATTAGACTCAAGACAACGCAAGTTCAACTTCACGACGAAGGGACCGCTGATTGTCAATAAATAACTTCCCAATTTAAAAGCCAATTTCAACTTCGCATCGAAGGATATTGGACTCCAGACAACGCAAGTTCAACTTCATGACGAAGGGACCGCTGGTTGTCAACAAACAATTTCTCAATTTCAGAGCCAATTTCAACTTTACAACGAATGATATTGGACTCCAGACAATGCAAGTTCAACTTCACGATGAAGGGACCGCTGGTTGTCAATAAACAATTTCCTAATTTCAGAGCCAATTTCAACTTCACAGCGTAGGATATTGGACTCAAGACAACGCAACTTCAACTTCACGACGAAGGGACCGCTGGTTGTTAATAAACAACTTCCCAATTTCAGAGCCAATTTCAACTTCACAGCGAAGGATATTGAACTACAAACAACGCAAGTTCAACTTCACGACGAAGGGACCACTGGTTGTCAACAAACAACTTATCAATTTCATAGCCAATTTCAACTTCACAACGAAGGATATTGGACTCCAGACAACGCAAGTTCAACTTCACGACGAAGGGACCGCTGGTTGTCAACAAACAATTTCCCAATTTCAGAGCCAATTTAAATTTCACAACGAAGGATATTGGACTCAAGACAACGCAAGTTCAACTTCACGACGAAGGGACCGTTGGTTGTCAATAAACAACTTCCCAATTTCAGAGCCAATTTCAACTTCACAACGAATGATATTGGACTCTAGACAACGCAAGTTCAACTTCGCGACGAAGGGACCACTGGTTGTCAACAAACAACTTCTCAATTTTAGAGCCAATTTCAACTTCACAACAAAGGATATTGGACTCCAGATAATGCAAGTTCAACTTCACGACGAAGGGACCGCTGGTTGTCAATAAACAATTTCCCAATTTCAGAGCCAATTTCAACTTCACAGCATAGGATATTGGACTCAAGACAACGCAAGTTCAACTTCACGACGAAGGGACCACTGGTTGTCAATAAACAACTTCCCATTTTCAGAGCCAATTTCAACTTCTCAGCGAAGGATCTTGGACCCAAGACAACACAAGCTCAACTTCACGATGAAGGGGCGGCTGATTATCAACAAAATTTCATTCAGAGTCAATTTCAACTTCACAGCGAATGATATTGGTTTCGAGATAACACAAGTTCAATTTCACAACGAAGGGACGGCTGGTTGTCAACAAATAATTTCTTGGTTTCAGAGCCAATTTAAACTTCACGACGGAGGATATTGGACTTGGAACAATGCTACTTACTTGGATTTCAACTTCACGACGAAGGATATCCAATTTCAGGCTCAACTTCACGACGAAGGGGCCACCCGCGGTTTCAACTTCACGACGAAGGGAATCATGCACACAAGCATCATCCATCTTTAGATTGGGTTTCAACTTCACGACGAAGGATATCCAACTCAAAGAATGAGTATATGTCAATAAAGACCTTCGAGTTCGACTACGCTCAGCTCCAAGGCACATCATTTACATCATAACTCAAGGCTAGAAGGGTTATCTACCATCAAAATTGTCGAGTTCGATTCCATTCAGCTCGATGACACATTAATTGCACTACTTTCCGATTGCAGTCGAGGTTTTCAAGTCGAGAAGAGGACCTGGGTTAACCGTGCTTTAGTGACAAGTAACCATTTTCAAGCAAAAGCTATCTGTCAATGAAGATTTCTGAGTTCGATTCTGATCTAAGGTCTTTAAACCGAGAAGAAGACCGAAGGGCAACGAGAAGCCACGTGCTGATTCAAATTCTGAACTACGACTTCAATTTCATATCATTTCAAGATGAACTCGGCTTCACGACGGATGAGTCATCCGTAACTCAATTCGACATGGAGTTATTGAAACATCAGAGTCAATTTTCAACTCCCCCGAACGAAAAGTGTGTCTTTTAATCTTTGCCCTATCCCTGTTACACGACTATGGGCAAAGAGGGGCAGCTGTCAACACACCTTTTCGTCCTACTAGGATTCAAACTCCTAAAAATATGATAGAATTTTTCTTGGATTCAAACTCCTAAAAATATGATAGAGTTCTACTATGATTTAAATTCCTAAAGATAGGATCCACAAGCACTATAAATAGCCATTGTAACTCACTATTGTAACAGACGATTTATAAACAAAATACAGAGGAAAACACGGAAAATACAAAGGCAAAGCTATTGTAAACGATTCGAAAAGGAAATAAAAGGTAGTAATTTTTTTTTGATTCGGTCATTTCTCGCATGTGCACGTTATTTTTTTTGAGATTTGGTTCGAAAAACCCAAAACGTGGGTTGCGCCGATGACCAAAAATGGGTGGAGTTTCGAAGTTTCGAACCTAGATCTACCCTGAGGCGTGTTCATTTTTTTATCTCCCTAATGCGTAATATCAACGTTAATTGTCTTTCAAATTTGGCCCCAATCTTTATTTTTTTATATTAGTCTTTTATTTATTGTATAGATATTTTTTTATTTATATTACATTATTGTCATTATATAAATATATATACGTATGTGTTTTTAAATGATTTTCAATTGATTTTTTACACTATATATATTATTATATATACATATATTTTTATTTATTTATATTCATTGGTTATTTTTTAATACTTATTTATATTATATATATATATATATATATATATATACTTTTTTTAAAAATATTTTACTTATAAGCGTATTATTACTATATATATATTGTAATTATCTTTATTTAGTTTTTTTACTTTATCATTATACGTATATATGTATGTTTTAATAGTTTATTTATAAGCCAATTATCATTATATGTATACTTTTATTTGGTTTATATTTATTTATTTTATTTTTGGTTTTTTTTATATTATATTATTTTTCATATTACTATTATTATTGTTATGATTATTATTTTCTATTTTACTATATATATATATATATATATATATATATATTTCATTTATTTATTTATTTTTCCTTTTATTTATTTTTACTTATTTTTATTCTTCATTTTTTCATTTATTAATTTTTTCCCTCTAACACATCTTATGACTTTTTAAGGGTATTTTCGTCAATTAATCAGAGGTAAGTAATTCATGATCAAATTTTACCTTTTAATTTAAAATTACAATTTTCTTAATTAAGACAACTGGAAATTACATAGTACCGAAAGGACGGTTCAAGGGTGCTAATCCTTCCTTGACCGTAACAAACTCCCGAGCCCGACATATTTCTGGTAAGACGCAGATCAGGAAAGAAATAAGGTATCCGATCAACCCATTTATTTTTAAATAAATGATCGGTGGCGACTCCCAATCCACATTTTTCAAGTCGAAGCCCAATCCCGAGACCCAACCGAAAGACGGTTGCGACACGGGGCAATGCCATTTTCTTCTCTTTATGGAATGGAAGCAGTATTGCATATTGAAGTTGAAATTTTGTCACTTAGAATCTTGAAAGAAGTGTAGTTAAATGAAGTTGAGTGGGCTCATGCTCCAAATAATTAGTTCAGCTCTATTGAGGAGAATAGATTTAAAGCTATCTGTCATGGTCAGATGTACCAAAAGCGTATGATGTGAGCTCATAACAAGAAAGTTTATCCAAGGGAATTATGAGAGGGTGATCTAGTGCTTAAAAAGATCTTGCCAATTCATAGAGACTTGCCTAATTGGGAAGGGTCATATGTCGTCAAAAAGGCCTTTTCTGGAGTAGCATTGATTTTGGAATAAATGGATGGAGAAGTGTTGAGAAATCCAATAAACTCATATTCTGTCAAGAAATATTATGCTTGAAGAATAAAAGAAAGAAAAAGAAAAAAAGAAAAATGAAATGAAATGAAATGAAATGAAAAAAAATAAAAGAAAAGAAAAGAAAGAAATATGTCACCAATTTTAAGAGAGTTGAACCTTAAATAGGTCTTGCCTAATTGGGAAGGGACATATGTCATCAAAAAGGTATTTTCTGGAGGAGCATTGATTTTGGAAAAAATGGAAGGAGAAGTGTTGAGAAATCCAATAAACTCAGATTATGTCAAGAAATATTATGATTGAAGAAGAAAAGAAAGAAAAATAAAATAAAAAAATAAATTAAATTAAATAAAAGAAAGAAAGAAGACAAAATAAAAAATAGAAAAAATAGAAAAAAAAACAAATTGAAAATGAGGGTTTAAGATGAAAATCAGTAATCGGTATCTTGAAACCAAAGGAAGGATTTGAGTTGAAAACCCGAAAACGCGACTCAAATGCATTTTGATATTAGGCATCTGGAAATTTATACCATATCAAGAGTCTAATATTTTGGGAGAACCTTCACGTCTGCATGCATTTAAACAATATTTTATGTCTTCTAAACACAAGCTTACATCAGTGCTTCAGAGTTGATTAATGCATAAACCTTCCTACTTGTAATAATAGGAAGCATATGTACTTTATTTCTTGATTTTCCATCCTTTCTAAGATTGCCATGACTTTGTAAAATTCTGAATTTTCATCAATGAGTTACATTTCTTTTGATTCAAGCTTTTGTTTCTAGCATTTCTTTCATTTTTAAGCATCTTTCGAGTGAGTTAACATGGTGAATATAAAAACCTAAGATTTCTTGGTATTATTTTGAGCTAATCTTTTGAGCCTAGGGGATCCAAAGTAGTTCGAGATCTTGAGACTCGTGTTTAGTGATGAAGAGTGTATGTTGAGAATACTAAATGAGGAGCTTTTAGAGCCTAAAATTTGGAATGGATAAATTAAGTTTTACATTTCAGTTCTCGATGGAGCCAATTTTCATCAAGTTTATGCTATTAGGGGCATATAGGAAAGACCACAGTTTTCAAAAAAATAAATAAAGAAAAACAGAAGAAGAAAGAAAAACAGAAAAAGAAGAGAAAACAAAGTGGAAGAAAGAAAGAAATGAAAGAAATAAAAAGAAAAAGAAAGAAAAATAAAGAGAGAACAAGAAAAAGAAAAAGAAGAGAAAACAAAGAGGAAGAAAAAAATGAAAGAAAAAAAAGTGAAAACCCGAAAGCGTGCTTTGAGAAAAGTGAATTTGAAGTGAAAACCCAAAAAGACACTTTTATAAAATTGAATATGTAGTGAAAACCTGAGAGGGCGCTTTAGAATGAATGTCATAAAGGGTTTGATTTCGAACGTGAGATGAAACCATAAGATGAAACCATGAGGTGGAACTTTGCAAGGATCATAAAGACTAAGATCAAGAAAGAAGAAGAGGGGAGGCCTACAAGACAGTTGAAATTGTGGTCCCAGTATAATTTACATCATGCATTCATGTATAGGCATATAAATAGGATACATTCATTCATTCATTCCAAACATTTTGACATTTTGATTAGGATTGTAAGATTTTCAAAGGAGACATTCCCTAGTAGAAATTAGGGTTCGATGAGGAACTTAATACATTTCATCGTTACATTTGATAAAAATTTGTAGGAAGTTGAAGAAGTTCATATAGGAGAACTTCTTTGATTTTGACATCCATTTCAGTGTTTGATTTCATCATAGATGGAGATGGATCAGCACCAATATTTTACTCGATCCTTCGCAAAAGGAGTTGGAATAAATAACATTATTTTACTCAATTCTATCATAGAATGAGGTATATCAACATTGACATTTTGTTTGATTCTTCAGAATCAGTTGGATCAACAGTGTCATCTATTGGTTCTTCACATAAAAAATTGGGCGTAACCTTATTTTGCTTGATTCTATCACAGAAGGAGGTACATAAGTGTTGGCAATTGCTTTGATTCTTCACATAAGGAGTTAGATCAGCATTTGTCATGTTACTTGATCCTTCACAGAAGAAGTTGGATCAATAACAATGTTTCATTTGATCATTCAAAAAAGGAGTTAGATCAGTAACAATATTTCATTTGATTCTTCAGAGAAGGAGTTGGATCAGTTAAAACCACTCGCTTGGTTTTTCATAGAAGGAGTTGTATCAACGTCAATCTGCTGCTCGTTTCCATCACAGAATGAGTTGGAACAGTATCATCATTTTACTCGACACCATTTCAGAAGGAGGAAGGATAAGTTTATAAAGGAGAGCTTGTTCAACCTGGACTTTTTCATTGTGGTAGAATGGAGAGTTCATATAGGAGATTTTGTCTATTATGTTCAAGACGTTCTGAAAATGAGTAGTTCATATAGGAGAGCTTTCTCATATGCCATAATCATTTTTTATCAAAGAGTAAAAGGTTCATATCATAAGGATCTGGAGCTCGTGATTGACAGTCAGCAGGATAAAATTGGTGCTTATTGTCTTTGGTTCGTTCTCGTTCCACGTCAATGAGAAAAGAGGGACAGCTATCATAACCCACTTTATCCTGGTGGTGATAAGTTTCCTAATATAATAAATAGTAATATAATAAATGTGTGGGCATATAATATATAGTATGTATATAGTATACTTTAGATATATCATATATCATATAGTATATAGTTTGTGTTAGGTGTTTGCATATTAAATAATAATTGCATGTCAATACATATTAATAGTAGTTCAATTGCATATATAGTTTCATATTAAATAATTGCATGTTATAAATAACAGTGCATATATATAGATATTAAGTAATTAGTATATTACATAGTTTATATCATATAGTAATAATATACTATGTAGTTTGCATGTTATAATAAATAGTTCATATTAGTATAGCCCATTTTAAATAAATAAAAACCCAAAAAAACATTTCATTTTATTATAAAATAGGTCCATTACATAGTTTTTCTAAAAGCCCAAATAATAACCCACACAATTTTTACAAATATATACAAATAAATAAAAAATAAACAAAACCTAGCCTAATATCTACATCTAGCTACTGGTTTGTTGGTGCATTTGGGGGGGGGGGAATGTTGTTGCTTTGAAAAGTCAAAGATAGAGCATTATGTTGGTGTGATTTTTTAGGTGATGACATCACCAATCCAAGTCAAGAAACACAAACTAATCTATTCCTTTGATTAGCTTCCATCTAAGGGTCACCTTTGCTTCAATCCATGCGAAAGAAGCACCAATTCATGTGATCCCTTAGATGAGACACTGGATCTAATGGCTCTCATTAAGCCACATCATGCATTTAGTGAAAAAGCAAGGATCAATCTCAATGATTGGTTCAAGATTCAATCCAATGGTTCAATTTCATCTTCCAAATGAGGCTTGGCTCCCCATCGATGACCCTGTCGATCAGAGACCTCGTCAGTGCCTGGACCGATCATCTTCCTTGTCGAGTCACCGTTGAATCGCTGTCGTTCCGCCACTGTCGTCAGTAATATTCAAGCATGCAATAAATCAAAAAGAAAGAGAAAAAAATAAAGCTCAAGATCATTCTCGAATCTAAGTTCGTTCTAACCATTTTTAGCGGAACGATTATAAGAGCCAAATTTATCAATATAAAAGTAACTTCAATCATTAGCATTAATCACACACAAAAATACACCATTATCAAGAGGAAGAATCAAGGAATTAATCTGAAGATTCAAGTAAAGAGTTAGAAAAGAAGGTTTTTTACCCTTGGAGTTTCATAGCCGCCACTTTTCGTTAAGGTCAGCTTTCCCTCGTGGCTTATTTTTTCGGTTGAATAGTCGTGGTTGGTGTCGGGTTAGGTGTTGGTGGTGAATATAGTGGTCTTCGGCATTGGGTTATGATGGTGGTGCATGGTGGATGTGGTTCTCGGGGTTTAGAGTGATGATAGTTTTGGTTTGGGTTAGGTGATGTGGGAAAATCCTTTGGATTTTGGGTTTAGTTAGGTTTTGTTATTGGAGATTTTTGGATAGTTTTAGGAAAGATGTTGAAGATTTGTATATTAGGTGTTTGATCCAATGGGGTTGGGAAAGAACATGAGAATAACTTACGAAAAAAAGTTTGTCTTGAAAATAATTTTTTGAGTGGGTTTGGGTTTTTTTCCGGATTTAGACTTTTGTTTTGGGTAAGAATATGGATGAATGTGGAATGAACATTTGAAGGAGTTGGGAGGTTTTTTCTTGTAGATTTTCGGCTAGAGAAGGATGGAGTGGGATGAGAGAAATTTTTTAGGACAAAAATGAGGCTTGTCTTAAATTTTTTTAGTCTTATAGTGTTAATTTTGTGTTAATTGCTTCATTAAAACCATCCATTGTATTTGTGTTTTGCTTTCGGGATGTGGCTTTCCCTTTATTTTATTTTAGTCACTAAATGCTTTTAATTTGTTCCCGATTTTTGATTGAGTTCAATTTAGTCATCAATTTCATTCTAATTGCTTTAATTATTTTACTAAATGTGTTTAATAATTAATATTAAATGCCAATTGATCTTTCAAACTGGTCAAATGTATAACATAGAATAAAACCTTTAGATGTTTAAATCTTTTAATTTAATTACTAACATTAAAATTAAGCCTTAGTGTTTACTTAAAACCTTAGACTTTAAGTTCTTTAGATTTAGCTTTAGTTTTTAATTAGAGCCTTAGTTTAAGTTCTTTAATTAGAAATTAATTAGTTTAGAATTATTTTAGGATTACTTTTTAATTATTAATTAGAAACAATATTCATAATTTGATTAAAAGATTATCCATTTATTTTAAATATTGAAAGGAATGGTCTTAAGATAAATAGGCATTTATTTTTCAATATTTTCAAATAAATAAATATTGTCAATGGTCACTTAAAAACTAAACAGTTTCATTAATTAAAACAAAAGGGTAGAGGTTTGTCCCTACGTTTAAATTGCTAAGGACACGCTGTTTGATTAATGTCAAAGGCTTGGCCTCGTTCTTTAAATGAAGCAATATCCTTATTCTTTTAAATAATAATTTGTGACTATCTCCTTTAATTTTTTTTAATTCTAGAATTTTTAAGGATGACAATATTTTCTTTATTTCTATTAAAACATAAGAAATAATCACCTTAATTTCGATTAGGGGGTTAGTTTCTTCTTATTTGGAAATAGATAAATATTGTGCATCTCTCAAAATTCTTTAATTAGGTTAAATATTTTTATTTTAGGGAAAAAATGATCATTAATAAATAAGTATTCAAATTTCTTAATTTCAATATAAGGCAAAATTCATAATAAAATGTGCCAAATTTTTGGCGTTGTGGGGTGCTAATCATTCCCCAAACGTAATTGACTCCCGAAATCATAATCTCTGAATCGCAGACCAAATAAAGTCTTTTTAATCTTATTTAAAAGGGCGTATCTTGGGTTCTCAACCTACCTAATCCCAAAGGTTGATGGTGACTCCAAACCTTTCAAATCTTTTTTAAAATTCTGATTCTTAATTCTAATTTCTAAATTTATTCTGAATACGCTTTCGAAAATAGTCATCGTGACACAAACTTACTTATGGCATACCTCTCATAGATTCCAGGTAAGTAGGCTCTTGCAGTCATCAACCAAGTGGAAAATGAAGGAAAGCACAAACTATGAGTGAGTGGACAACATCTCCCTTAATAAAATTCTAGCCTGCATTATCTTCAATAAAATGGTCATATCTCATGCTCTTGATATCAGATTGATATGATTCAAAATGCATTGGAAAGATAAGAGAAATAGGACTAAGTTCCAAGAGACTTCAAGACCATATATGTTCAGATAACATCCAAAAACAGAGGACTAACTAATTGATGTTCTCGATCTTGAAATGAGGTAGCTTCAAACATGAATAATAGTTGTTGCCCAAACTTGACATGTTGCACTTAAACACATGAATGTCATTCAAGCTCTAAAGCTCATCAAACTCATTTTTCCGCTCTTGCTTCAATGTTTGGATTGACAAATTGAACAAAGATGCCAAGCCATGTTCATGTATGAATATCATGCACATCAAACCTTCAAATGCAACATATATGAAATTATAACATAATATAAATATGTGGCTACTAAGAACTGCCTTCTAACCAATGTGACATGTTTAATGGTAGAGACTTTTCCTTGGGGTAGAAGTAAGACCTCACATATTCTTGCTTTCCATAACTATAATTTCTCATGACCTTCAAGTACTTGAGTTTTACAAACATCTCAGATTAAGCTCGTAGGAGGTTCTTGAGGCTTCTTGGAAATTGATAATTTATATCAACTAAATGGTCTCATAAGAGTTGTCGAGAACCTTAACAAAATTATGGTTGTGCTCACATAATTCCTTCCCTCTTTAAGGTGATTCGTCCTCGAATAGAAAATGTCGATAGAAATGAAAATTTCGATGTTAGCCTTGCGCCTTACTATACGTGCATCATTCCTCCATTTTTTGGAATAGTGCTCCTAAGATTGAAGACATCAAAGATAGAAAAATATCATTTTCAAGTAAAAATGTCTTTACCATAGGTGGAGTAATCCAATTGAGTCCTCGTAATGGATCAATATAAATCTGAGATGAAACAACACCATTTGAAAATTTTGGGTTATTGTTAGGTAATTTTAACTTCGCCATTAATTGCTTCAGGGTCTTAGGAATTATAATAGTGATTGACCGTGCATCAAAATTTACTGGGCACTTGATAGAAAGGTCACCAGGTAAAATCTTCATCTCGTATTGCCAAGGCATCCTTAAGACAACTTTCTTCGATAAACCAATGCAGCTTGAAAGGATGAGAATGTCTTGTTAGTGCATCAATTTGTCCACCAAAGTTATACTTGTTCTAATCATGCAATTGACTTCGTCTTTATCAAACTAAAACAATTTCATCAATGTGGAAACTAGTGTCAAAGATAATAGAGAAATTATTCTTCGATCGAATGCTTGGTCTTATTGTCTCTTCATATTCTAAATATCTTTGGTTGTAACTCTAATTTCATCTTTATTTGTAATATCTTGCTCACTTGCATATTCTTTGATCTTTCTTTTTGAGTCAACTTCACTAACGCCTTTAGGCATCATTGTGCTTCAATTAGAACATTGACTTGGAATGTGTCATTTTCCCATACATCGGTAACATCGAAAATCTTTGTCTTCGCTTGGAGCAATTTTTCTTGTTTTCTTTTCTCTTGGTTTAGATATAGCTTCTTTACTCTTCAAAATTGGGCCTGGAGTAGTGATGGAATTCAAATGGCATCTAGGAATGAACGTTTTCTGAAAAATGGCTTTCATTTCAATCCACGTTTCCACTGATTATTCATCACATCTCCTATCATTTCAATCACGTTTCCACTATTATTCATCACATCTCTTCCTATTCAAGCTAAACTTTCCCATGAAATAAGTGAATAATTCATTAATGAAATGGTGGCTAGTTTTCCTTCGTCAAATCCGAGTAATGATATATTTTCTCCTCCCATTTGAGGGTGGATCATTTCCCCGTTGAAAGAAAGAAAGTTCTTTTACATCTTCTGATGTCATTATCTACTTGTACTTATTGCTTTTCTCTCATCCTTCGACCATGTTGTACCTTAATTGACTAGCTATGGTGCCAAATGAGTGATCTTACCCTCGTAGGTGAAGTCGAGATGCTTTTGTTTCTAATTGAATTATGGTGCATGAGAAAAGTAGACCTCAATTGGATCTTTTTTTGAAGTGTACGGAAGTAGAGTATATTGTAATTGGAATAATGATGGATGATCTCTTAATTGAATTTGGATAGATGATGTATGATGGAGGTTTGATAGATGTTTGTAGGAAAACTTGATATTTGTTTAAAAGAATCTAAGGATGAACCAACACTATAGAAAGTGAAGACCCTAAACTTACATGCTTTCTTTAATTAATAAAAGTGGATGGAACGTGACCCACTATCTATATGGAAATAGGAACCAACGTTATATAAGATGGATGAACACCACACTATTGTTAGTGACAAGTTCAGGTAGATATTTGGTAGAAGCCATAAGAAAGCTTGATAATCAGTTGAAAGTGAGACAAACTCAACTTGTATTTCACTATGGAAAATGGTAAATTAACTTCTTACAAAATGAAATTTGATGGCGTATTATAGGTTTACATAAGATAGGTTAAAGGTGATAAAATAAAGCAAATACATGAATGAATTTGATTAATTTGGGTGATTTCCAAGGGTTGCATGTCCAATGCATATTTATTGTGAAGGGTGGATAAATTAATTTTGGTTCTTCAATGAACACATGTTGTCAATTCATGTATTTGGGACATGAATGATTGTTCATAGTGTCTAAATTCACTCATTTGACTGTTTATATGTGTAGGAGATGAATGTTTGTTTGGATTGACTCCCTGGCCATCCATATATATGTTGGAGATGAATGGTTGTTCTAGCCATGCATTTGTAAAGGTGAAATGTGAATGTAAGTTGTCCAAGAGTCTCCAAACTTGCATCTATAAATAACCATTGGATTCATCATTCTCACTTGTTGTAAACTTTCCTATGACATGCCTCTCATCCATGCCAATTGAGTAGGCTCTTGCACCCATCAACCAAGTGGAAAAATGAAGGAACGCACAAACCATGAGTGAGTGGCTAGCATCTCCAGTAATTAAATTCCAGCTTGCATTAACTTCAAAAAATGATCATGTCTCAATTTCCTGACAACGAATAATGTAATTCAAATGTGTGTGAAATCTAAGAGTTAGAGGAATTTCCAAGAGACTTCAAGACCCATATGTCTGTATTCCATCAAAAAATGGAAGACAATCTGACTGCTGTTCTTGTTCTTGAATGAGACAGCTTCAAACATGAATAATAGTTATTTTTCAAACTTGAAATAGTGCACTTAAACACATATGAATGCATTTCAAGATCCAAACCTCTTCCACTCCTTTTTCCATGCTCACTTAATGTTTAGATCGACCAATGAACCAAGATACCAAGTGATGCTCATGTATGAATATAATTCACATCAAACATTCAAATGTAACATATATGAAATTATAACATAATATAAATATGTGGCAAATAAAAACTCCCTCCAAACCAATTGGACATCTTCAATGGTGGAAGGCTCTTCCTTAGGGTCGAAGTAAGACCTCACATATCCTGCTTTCCACAATCATAATTACTCGTTACCTTCAAATACCTAAGTTTGTTGCAGACATCTCAGATTAAACTCATAGGAGCTGCTTGAGGATTCTTGGAAATTGATAATTCACCTCAACAAAATGGCCTCATAAAATTTATCAAGAACCTTGCCAAACTTATATTTGTATTCACATCATCACCCATCTATAAGATTGTTGCATGAAAACATTGCTCTGCAACTATTTTGCCCTTGTTGAAAGTGTGATTTGGAGTCAATGAAAGTTCCTTGATCAAGCTGGTCGAGCACATTTGAGCTTTGTAGTTGGTGCTTCTCTGAATTGTTTGAAATTCTAGATGCTTATGATAAATTGTAAAAACAATTTGAAAACTGCGAAAGAAATTCTAACCGAGTGGAAGCCTATCGTGGGCAGTATTACCAGTATATGAAAATCAAATCCTGAGACTAAAAGTAAGTTCTATTGGTGTTCAGAAAAACCCTAGAATGAGTGAAACGGGAGAGGAGAGTTTCAAGAGGGAAATGGGAAGAATAAGCCACAATAAGTTTTTGGGGTTTTACTTTCAGGTAAAGTAATTATGATCAAAATAATATTTTATTTTTAATATATTTTAATTTTATCATGTTAGAATCTAATTGGATAAAAATATTTTTAATGTATGCTACGGTTGAGCCGCTTAAACTGATAACGTTGACAACGTTTAAACACTTACTTTGACAAAAAAAGGTTTAAACACCTAAATGGGAAAAGAGATATTGTTTAGACACATTTTTTATATTAAGCTTTTCGCCATTTGATTTGTGATACTAACACCTACACTAGTCATTACTTAAATCAATATTTAAAACTATTCCAATGTAATTAAGTTCACCCTATCACAATATGATTACTATAATAATCAAGGCATAATGCCAAAAATTGCCTCAAACATTTGATTATATAGTTATTTTGATGCCTATTTTTTAGCATTTGGCCTTCCAACATTTCATTTTAGGAAAACATGCCCCTAATATTTGATAAATAGTCACACAAACCATTATTCTTTTTTCATTGGAGCATTTTGGCCGTTAACATTTCATTTTAGGGCAAAAAGATCCCTATTTTAGACTGTTGATCGTTTGTTGATTAACGATTTCAATCCACATAGGGATTTTTGTCCTAAATAAAATATTGAGGGCCGAAATGCTCTAAAAAAAGAACATGGACCAAAGTGACTATTTAGTCAAACCTTAGATGTATTTTTGTCATCATTCCATAATCAAATTGGTGGTTTGTGTGGGCAAAACGTGCTTCATAATTTATTAAACCCTTCAGAAAATCAAAAATAATTATATGAATCAGTAACATGGGAGTACATATAAAAATTGAAAAAAATAAATTGTTTTTAATTTAACAGTCAAAATCAAAGTCAACAATAAAAAACATAATCACAATCAGAGCTAATGATTAATAATCAAATGATCAACAATCGACTGTCAACAAATCAAACATAAATCAAAAGAGCTTGTAGTAGATATTATCTAGATCGACTCATATGCACGAGTTAACTATATGACATAAGAGCTCAATATATACGCACGAGTTATAATACATTTATTTTTTCGGATGAGTGGCATGTCACCGATAACACCAACAATTTAGATACAATATGCAATACGCCAATACTGTTAAGATCCTTCATGACATGCCACTAATCCGAGACCTTTCTTTGATGAAAAAGGGAACTCAATATTAATATATTTTAGATCACTACTAGGTATCTGTAGTGACAGAACTCAATATTAATTTATGAGATATCATTTTAAAAATAATTTTATATATTAATTAAAATATTTTAATATTCTGTCAATTTAATTAAATATCAAATATATAATATATTCTTTTTATAAATTTTTAAAATTCATCTATTCAAATAAAAATTTAAAGAAACTAAATACATACACAACAATCTAGAACTATATCTAAATTTTATTTTTAAAGATGAAAATCCATGAACTCACATGATAATATAGACATTTGAAAGAAGACCATAAATATAAATTAAATTGAACAATATTTTATAAATTACTTTCAACTAAAATGAATTAAAAGTTAAATATTTGATAACTTAGAAATCATCAGTTTAAAAACGAACACCCAAACATGTAAAACATAAAGTTTTTATCAGAAAACAAGAGAAAATAGATTTTCATTCAATTAAAAATAAAATAATAATAAAAATATGTTAAATAGTTTAATAAATGATATTTAAGTGGTTTCCAAATTCCAAAGTATATATACTTTTTTGACAATCAAATTTAATAAATTAGTATTACATTTTTTGAGGTCAAACTTAATAATTTAGCATATATATATAGTTTTATTATCTACTTACATAATGTAAAACTCTTTAATTTTACACAAATTTAATATCGTTGAATGAGTGAAAATAGATAAATGAGATTAACTCCTATTTTTCCAGTAAATATCATCTTGATCCATATATCGAATACAAGTCTTCTACCTCCATCCCTGCCCCAATTTGTGCCTCTTTAAGAAACTATGCCTCGTGTCTTTCCTAGGTTCCCCCTCTTCTATATTTCTCCTAAATTCCATTTGAAAATTTTAGAATAAAAACAAATAATTAAAATGAATTAATAGGAAATAAAAATAAACTAATTTATTTTTTAATTTATAGAAAATAAAAATAGAAATAATTTTTATATTACAGTTTTAAAAAATTAATTAATATTTTGATCTACATTTTACGTCCTTAAATTATAGCTCAAATTTTAAATTGATTTCCAATCTTTAAATATATAAATTAAAATAAATAAATAAAATTTAAAGACAATAAAATTTCGAATATCGATTAAAGAATTATATAATATTGAAAATAGATATATTAATTCATTAGCATCAAACATTACTTTGAAATTTAGTTATAATTTAAGAACGTCAAATTAAATTAAATTAAATTAAAATTTTAACAGTAAAATAAAAACTGTTTTTTCTTTTTCTGTGAATTTAAGTTATAATTAATTTATTTTTATTTTCATTTCCTATTAATTAATTTTAATTCATTTATTTTAACAAAATTTCAAAATGATTTTAGGAGAAATATAGGGAAATCTAAGAAAAACACGTGGCACGGTTTTATCAAAGGGGTACAAAGGGAGTAAGGAGTGGGGCAGAGGATTTGTATTTCGAGAAGAGTTGACCCACGTACCTTGCCCTACCGTTTATATATATATATATATATATATAGAGTACGATCCACTTATTCGATATATAATATTTTTAATTTTACATAGATTTAGTATCAATAGATAAGTTAAAATAACAATTGAGATTAACAACTTCTTGGCTTGCTGTATATAAAAATGGGTTAAAATTCACTTACATGGTATAAAAGTATTTCAGTTTTTATAATTTTTAGGATCGTTAGATGATGAAAATAGATAGCCGATATTAACTCTTTATTTTTTGTAGTGAATATATTCTCATTTTTTATTGTTAATTTCAACTGTCTATTTTCACTCATCCAACTATTCTGAATATTTTTAAACGACATGATTGACCACTTAAATATGAGGATGTTCTAATTTGACTATTAATCTATTATTTTTTAATCGGATAACTTAACTATTTAAATGATAACAATTAAGTCACATGCTATTAACATTTAACGAAAAAGCTATTTTGACGGTTGTAAGGATCAACAAATTCGACTTGATTCAAAATTTTATTTTTTAAAATTTTGAGTTATTCGAGTCAACACGGATTATCAATTCAGTTTTCAAGTTCGATTCGAGCTCAAAATTTTAAAATATTGACTAAAAAACAAAATTTTAGCTGAATATTTTAACAGTTTTCCGATTTAGTCCTGAATTTCATTATTCTTTCAATTCCTCATTCATTTTAAGTCTCTTTTAATAAATTTTAACCACGTGTTGCTAATCTATAGGAGAATACTCATGTAATTCAAATTCCTTTTTTTGCTAACACGTTTTCTATTTTAAAATTTAATCCCTTAAATTTTCGTGACCTCCATATTTTGTTCAATTCATCCTTCATTTAAGTAATTTTTTTATTAAATTTGAACCACATGCTCACATACCACTACAAAATAGCTATGTAATTTCGATTCCTTTTTTTATATTAAAAATGTACTATTTTTCTACTTTTGTTCCTTAACTTTTCATTTTACTCAATTTAGTCTTTTAACAACAATTGTTTACAATTTTTTTTCCCATCAATTCATTTACTCCTTCATACTGTCATCAATACTTTATCATCAAAATATCATCTTTAAAATAAAAATTTATAAATACATTTTATAAATTTAGATTGTATTTGATATATTAAAAACATTTTAAGGTGAAAATAATATATATATTGTAACCCTCCAGATCGATGCGGGTAACCCGATCCGATCCGGGGTGTCACATTTGGGCCACCGGAGTGACCCACTGTAAAAATAGCGGAAAATTTAAAACTTTTTATCAGAACATGTAAACTTATAAAATCATTTGTCGCTATTTAAAAATAAAACAGATTTTCAGACTCGTATATAAATCAAAATACAATTATATGCCCCCTAATCACATGTACCATACTCTGAAACAACGCTGTAAGAACTCCCTTACTGAAGTCGATAGATGCACTGGTACAATTCTTTTAACCTGAAAATGTGAGTAATAGAGTGAGCTTCGAAAAGCTCAGTAATACAGAACTACCAGATGATGCTGAAGAACGTGTAGATACAGATAAACATACATATCCTTATTATTTCCGAACATTTATAGATTTTTATGCTGAGCAGAGATCCTACTGATATTTCAGATTATAACGGACAATGAGCTTTCAGTTCAGACAAATATTTCGGATGACTGAGTTCAGGAGATCAGAATAGGTTATCTAGTGTGTTCCCAAAAACCATGTAACTTTTCAGATCTTTTTAAAACATATATATATATATACCCCCATCCCAACACATCATAATGTGTAGGTTCCCCAGAACCATACACCCAACCCAACACATCATATAAGGCCCTGAGCACAAAGCCGAGGAACCTGCGAAACTTCTTCCTTCAACAACACCCCCCAATTAAAACATTTTCCGTCTGTAAATGGATATATCAAAAATCAAAACATAAATCAGGTCAAGTATCATATCAGAAATCAGGTCAAGTAACAGATCAGAATCCAAGTCAAGTATCAGATCAAAATCTATGTCAGATATCATATCAGAATCCATGTCAAGTATCAGATCAGAATTCAAATAAAAATCAGATAAAATATTCACGTGAGTAGGGAACACCAGAGTTTATGGACATTATTTAGAGGACTAGATAATCTTATAAGCAGAGAAACGGATCTTCAGTTTACCGATATAATGTCGGTATTTAGGATCACTATAGGAATATTTCAATAACTATCGGAATCATCAGTTATTCAGAATGTGAATTATCAGGATCATATCTTATTCGGACAGTTTTCAGAAGTTGTACGTAATCAGAAGGGTATTCAGGATCTTTTACATCCATATCAATTGAGTGGATATCGAACAACTTAACAACGAAAATTCAGAACCTTAACAATCTATGTCAATTGATCGCATTATCGAACAACTCTTAGATGACTAGTTCCCAGAACTAATACTTATCGACTGGTCATTTCGTGTCCTTCTAGGGTATTTACACTTTAATACCAAAAATTCTTATCCATAGATCATCTTCAGAATCATCACTGAATAGATCTTCCAATGTCTTTATTTCATTTTTTACGCTTCCACTATATCATGAAATGATGTGTTTGATTTGTAGTTCATGATCCAGAAGAATAGTACATCGTGTATGTTCATTAACGTTTCCAGACTCGTCCAAATCACTTATTAAAATCTTAGTCATTGAGGTTACTTATTTCACTTAGTAGTCAAATCCATTCCAGTTACTTCAGAGTTTTCCAGATTAATTTGGACGTCTCTAAATTTTGGATACATATTGTACTTCTGTTCAGTTCGGTCTTCATGGTTGATTTGTTAAACAAATATCCAATTCTTAGTGCTTAACGCGATCTAGAGTTGAGCTGAGTTGAATACTTCCAAAATTATCATCGAGCCAAACTTGAGAAGACAAACACGCATTCAAGTAATATTTATGCCGTTCAGGCACTGACATATCATTAAGGTTGATCGGCTCACTTAAGTTGTGTTCCATAACTTTTAAAGGTAGTCCAACACCTATGCTTATTTGGATTCCTTAATTAATCCAATAAATTTACTTAGAATAAGACACAAGGGTATTTTGGTAATTTTGATATTCATTTTTATTCCATTTATTTCAGAGCTCGAAGATATCCAATCATTCTTGAGCTTGGTGGTATTCTTATGTCATTTCCATTATAGGGGTATTTTGGTCATTTTACAGATCTACAATATTTCAATCTTTTCCTACCATCCGGTCTTATTATTTAATTCAATCTTATCATTTACTTAAGTCCTGTCGAACAATTCTGACAGCAGAATAACCCCGATAAATTATTCTTCAAGTATTTACTCATTATTCGAATATTTACGGGTCAAGTGTCTTCTCAGATTTTACAAACGAAATATCAGGAATTTTCCTGCACTAAGTCAGGATTTTAACAATTAAATCTGTACTTAATCGAGTTAAGTACGAATCCCCTAAGTATTTTCTCATTCAGAGTCAACTCAGACTATTCTACCTCTTAAGGGCATTTTTCGTAATTTCTTAACCAGATAATTTCGATATTAGGTCTTAACGAAAATAATATAATATAGAGATCCTATGGTTAATTGCTTCATCGAACATTCTCTGATCTTGCAATGATTCCTTAACAGACTTATAGTATTTTGCATAAACTCTCTTGGGGTTAAAACCCGATTATCCAAATTTTCCAAGCAAAACTAGCATTTCTATGCACATCAGTAGTTTCATCAGATCAATATGTCTTTACAACTTCTTATCCAACTTTCATAGTCAATTCTTGTCTTTTTACAACATAAGGGTATTTTCGTAATTTTACCATACCGGAGTATTCTCATAATTTCTCATCCAAGTACCTTTAACATTTTAACCTTTGATGATATAAAATATAAGTTACAAATCGAGGGCTGATTTCTTTATCACTAATCACAAACTTGTAATTTAATTCTAACAACTCCTCAATCTCTTATATTAATCATTTGATCCGTATTCAGTTATAGAATTTCTATCACATTCATATCGAGTGTATAATTTATTCAACTCCACAAAAGTGACCAACATTATCTTATTCATGCGTTTACCAATATCAACATGTTCCAAAAAGCATAAAGAGGTAGCAAAGTATTACCTCGATTTCCGTGTAATATTAATCGACCATAAAAATTCCATTCAAATGCCTTTGATCTTCAAATCATCTTCCAATATTTCCTCGGATCCATATAAACAGAAATTATATAAAAAAACGGAGCTTAATTCTGAAAAACGGATCGAATCGGATGATAAATCAGTCAAAAATAGCTTACCGGGTTCGAATTTGGAAAAACCGACTTCGGATTCGGATTCAAGACATCGAAAGCATAAAATATGACTTTTCGGAAATTTGGAATTTTCGGTCAAAATCAAAGTCAACGGGTTTGACCGGCAATTTTGAGGCATTCGGGTTCGAATTTCAAAAAACGGACAGTGGAATCGGATTTGGAACGTCGAAAAATGTCAGGATAGGTATACTCGGACGAAGTCAAAGGTCGTTTAATGCCGGTCAAAGTTTTGGTCAGGTCAACGGGTCGGGTCGGGTCAATGGGTCGGGTAAACGGGTCGGGTCGGGTTATGACCGGTCAAACCGGTCATTTTCCTTCCCCACGCTCAGTGACGGCGCATGGGGGCACGTGAACATTGCCCTGATATCGGAAAATTCCCGGAAAAATTCCTAAAAATTATTTTAAGCGATTTCGAGAGGTCAACGGTCAAGGGTCAACGGGTCAACGGTCGGGTCAACGGGTCGGGTCGGGTCATGGGTCGTAAAACGGGTCGGGTTATGACCGGTCAAACCGGTCATTTTCCTTCCCCACGCTCAGTGACGGCGCATGGGGCACGTGACACCTGATATCGGAAAATTCCCGGAAAAATTCCTAAAATTATTTTAAGCGATTTCGAGATACTTACAAAGCTCGGTTCAATTTTTGAAACGGCAGAGAGCTCGATTTCAACGAATCGGAAACTTTGACTGCTTCACCTCACACGCGCCGTCGCCGCCGGAGAAAAAGGAGGACACGGTGGACTCGGAACGGCACAAGGAAACGATGGTGCGGGAGGTGTCGTAAACGGATGACCCGATCGTCGTGAATCGATGAAAACCAACTAAACCGAGTTATTACCGACGATACTTCCGACTGAAATTCACGACGAACGGTGATGATTCACGACGAAAGGTTTGAGGGGTTTTGTTCCTCGGTGACAAAGAACACGATGGTGGTTTCGGCTTGTCGATCGGAGGTCGGACGGCAAGTAGATCGAAGTTGAAAGTTGGTTGATCGGATAGGGAAAATTTTTCCAGAAAACATACGGGAATGGGAGATTTATAATTCAACTCATATTAAAAATGGGTAAACCATGAGTTTAGTCACTGAACTTCCTGCACTTTTAAAACGGTCTGCCAACTTTAAAATATTACAATTAAATCCCCAATTCCTTCCAAAAATACCAATTAAATTCACCACTTTATAATTTCTTAAATTTAGCCCCTAAATTGGGGTGTTACATATATATATATATATATATGGTTAGAGAAAGTCGAAAAACTAAAACCAATTCGTACCATAATACTATAAATAATTACAATTAAATTTGTATATAAACTCGAATAAATTGACTCAAACTTTATAATTTTTATGGATTGACTTGATCGAATACACCCCCTAGATAGTTAAATAAATTTTATTATAAATATACATTTGGTCTATTACTTGTATATGCTCTCAAATTTATTTATTTTGTAGCCCCTTATTGACCTAATAGTATGGGTCGGATCTAGAAGATCCATTTAAACTTGTCTTTCAAAATAAACCATAATTACAAAATTTGAATGGAAAATATCCCTCACATTTTATAATTCAAGAATTTACAGTGTCCAAAATAAATATATAAGTAATAAAATAAATCATAATATGCAATGCAAAACGATGCCGAAATAATAATGCTTAATGTCTCATAACTTGTAAACAATAATAATCCTAAAAATAAATAATAAAATTCGTACTGAAAAATAATTGTTTAACTAAAAATAACTGGCGAAACCCTCCAAATACGGATCACTAAGTTTGAGAATTAAAGGGGTGTAAGTATTAAGGTTAATGTATCTCTAAAGTGCAACCAAACAAACAACTCAGAGATCAAAAGTCAATATCACATTTTGAATCAATAATTTTCATGGTACAAATGTTATGCAAATGAAAAATGCATCCGAACCTCATAACGTCCGAAGAGTAAATTCTGCAGAACTACTCTCTATAATTCACTATCTGAAGTGGAGTCCGTCTTGAAGGGAGGAGCCACTGAATCGAAATGAAATTCACTCCGGTTGAATACATTGAACTTCCCTATCACTATTTGATTGACATAATAACATAATTTATTCGAATATGATATGATCTAAATGTAAAATATTACATATACAAATAATTTGAGTGCATCATAAATTTGAGTTTTAGAGATCCACATATATCACATAGCATTTTTCTAAATTCATAACATAAAATCAATTTCACTTCAAAATGCTCTCAAATCAACAGTGTGTATGACAATCAATCAAATAATCATAAAATAATCTATAGCACCAGATCAAGAAACCCCGACAAAATAATTAATGACGATCATGACATCTCCCACGATCAGATTCGAACAGTGAATCGAATCGAATCATTTCCCACGGAATAATTAATGAAAACTAATAAACGTCAAAATCCAACAAACTGAAAATGCCAACTAACACAGTCCACTCTGATAACACGGGTCGATTCAAAATTAGCGGGTAACGGTGAAGAAGGTGATATTCTGATTCTGGTTCGATATCTCCTGCAAAAATTACGATATTTGATTTAATTTCTCAATACACAATTTTTAGATTAATGAATAAGTTTGAAAACAATTAGAAATAATTTGCAGCTCAAATCGAAACCGACAACGTAGTTTCAATACATTAAGGGGTTGTTTATTTGAGTGGGGTCAACCGGGTTCGGCAAACAACAACCGCCGATAACGACCACCATGGAAACAACTGCGGACAAGGGTAACAACAACCAACATGGCTGCCATAGTGTGCAAACAATGTTCATCGGGCAATAAAAGTTTTACCCAACCAAAATTCGGTCGTTTTGGCCTTACCGACGAGAATACGACTAACCGAACGACCATGAGCGGCCATGGCAGCCTTGAACGATGGTCTAGCTTCGATTCTAACTTACCGTGATATCTTGACGCTGACCGAACAGCAGCTCAGTGAATAAACGCTAGGAGTGGCTTCGTTGGTGACCACGGTTTGACATTACGGAGGCAAGGGTAAGGCAAACTTATGATGAAAGAATAAGAGAAGCAAGGACATGGGAAAGAAAACAGAAGAAAAAGAAAGAAAAGAGCGAAGGCGGCGCACGATGGATCTTTAAAAGGAATTGTGATATAAAGGGAAAAGGCCTAACCGGTTCATAAGTCCTTGTATTCTTAGTGTTTCAAAAATGACCAAATTTTTAATTCATTTACAAAACGGTCACTAAATTAATTCTAGGGATTTTAAGGAAAATCCCAAATTTTAGGGTTTCAAATTTAGGAAAAATCATGGGGTTATAATTTTGATTTAATTTAATAAATTTGATCTTAATTTTTGTTTAATTTGATAAATTGATATAAACACACACTTCATCATTTGACTGAAATATTACATGTAATAATAATAACTGAGTTTGTTAATACAACATTAGGGCTATGAGAATTTAACAAAAATATAAAATCATGACAATAAGAGTTTATAGACACAAATAAAAAGAGGGTTCAATGAACATGTATTTGTCACAAAAAAATAAGTTATTGTACGAACTTCGTGATATAAACATGTTGAAAAGTTTACTATCGAGGGTTTCTCCCTAGAGTTAAATTTAAAAGGAGCCAAAACATTTTCCTCCCCTACATAATTTTTCCTTGATCTTGTAAAGTGTACACTTTTCAAGAAGAAATATTTGGAAGTGAAGTCATCTCTTTGTAAAAAGACTGAGAAAAAGGTCCATAGCAAAATCAAAATCAAAATAATGACCAAAACATGGTGAGTGAAAAAAATATATGGATAAAATCTGAGAGATTGTGAAAGAAAAAGAAAAGAATCAATAAGAGAAAGCGGGTAGAATTTTTAACTATGACCAAAATATGTCTAGTGGTGTTATGTTCATTTTGAAAGATTTTGTTGAACCATTTCAAGAGTTCATTGAATGACACCACCTTGATATACATTTTCATTCTTGCTCGATCTCGGTGAACATACTTCTTTTAATATTTTAGATTTGAGGAAAAATACTTTTTAGGAGTGGGGGATGATAGGAGGAAGAGAAGTCAAATTAGTCATCTTGGATAAGAAGTTGAAGTTGTTTTAAAGGCTAGGAGATTAGTACACCTGCGATGACTTTTGATAGGATTCAAGAATTTTTGGTTCAATATGTCTTCTTGCATTTAGATCGATTGTCTCTTATTTTTCCAACGTATCTTGAATTTGAATAAGATCCGAGAATTTTTGGGTCAATATGTCTTCTTGCATTTAGATCGAATGTCTCTTATCTTTCCAAGACATCTTCAAATGTGTCAATCTGATATCGGGAACTGGAGATACACCATTTTTAATGAAGACAATACATGTAAAAATTCCTAAACATGATACATATTTTATCATTTGAAAATATTTATTACTTTTTATGATATTTTATGACACATATTTCATTGACTTTTTTCTTGATTATTAGCTTTTATTTTTCGTTTTGTTTAGCCATTTTCTTACTTTTTGCACACTTTCTAACATTGTCTTGATTCTTGTGTTAGCATGACATTAAAGTTGGTTTCACATTTTCTTATGCTCTTAGTGTTTTAGGGTTCTTTGTTAGGGTAATCACCATTGCAGGTTTGTCATTGTTCATTCAAAGATGATTTTAAAGTTACAATATCAACTTATTTTCCTCTTGAAGCATATACTTCCTTAAAGTGATCTTTGCGAGGTATTTGTCTTTTTGTTTCTTTTCTTCCACTTCATTTTTTTTATTTCTTTGAGTGTTATGCTTTTAGGATGTCTAGTTCTGAAGAAGAACGATGTCCAGTAAACCTTAACCTTAAGGTTGTATCTGGAGAAACATGTAAAGTTCGTAACGATCTGATGGAATTTTATGACATAGTCTTCATATTCCAATAGCAACTCAACACACTTACCTAAACCGTAGCTCAACTGAATCAACAAGATCCATGCAAAGGTTCTTGATGTAAAATACTCATGCATTTCTTTATCTTCATCATACTTTCATCTTGCACACCAAGGATGAAAGTCAAGGGAGCATTTTCTTACTCTCTACTATTTTTCAAGTCTTTGTTTTAATTATGATCATGGCATACATTACATTGATTATCTTATCATATATTATGTTTTTCTTAACTTATTATGTTCATCTTATGATAGGATTATTCATTTACATGTATACATGACATTTATATGATATATTATATTCATACACATCTTTTACTTAGTTATATTTCATTTGCATGCATATATCTAGCTCATATATATTTTATGTTAGCTCACAATATCATTTCATAGCTTAATCATGTATGGCAGCAACTTAATCACTCATTTGCGTAAGTTCCTTAATATATTTTATTGTTTTCTTTTTATTCATAGGTACATCACAACAGCTAAGTGACCCTCGAAGGCTACCTAGACACTCACTACACAAGCTACACCTCACGACCAAGTGTTATACTTCATGCCTTAGCCGAATTATCTAAGCACCTAGGCTTGAAGGTCCATGCTAGCCAAAGGAAGAGGAGTGCTCATCCAAGCATCCATGTGAAAGGTGTGTGCATCTAAAGAGCCTCGCTATCCATGTACTTGGCGTATGAGTGCTTAGGCACACCAACACCAAGGGACATCACCATTCGGCCATAACTCCCCATTTAGGCGCCAAAATGAACCAATCTCACCTATTTGGCCAAGCCTCACTTCCTTTCATATTAGCCAAATAATTACAGACCATTTCATTTAATTAATTCAAACATTATGTATTTATGGAAAGGTACATTAGTTGGCTGAATCATTATATGATCTTTAGGCCATTCCTTTTCATTTTCTATATAAGCCAATGCCTAGGCTCTTTGTAAGGCATCAAATTACATATATTTTAATCACTTGTGAGGTCTTCCTCTTTCATAGTTCTTTGATGAATTTTATCGACTTATCAAGCCTTGTTCTTGTGGCGTCAATCCCCTTTCATTCCATTAATACTTGTGCATCCTAGTTGTCCTATAACTAGAGGGGACAAGTCATTTCTTACCACCCCTTTTCAAAGCCCTTGTTAGGATCTTTATATCCTAGTTTCTTCTTTGTTGATTCAAGATACTATTTCATCACCTTCCATTCTTTCTTTAACCATCACCATACTTAACCAAATAAAACCAAGACTTCTGCTCAAACTCTATAAAATCAAACTACCTTTTATTACCTATATCAACCTACCTAGCCATTCTTCTTTTGAGTGACCTATCTTACTGTAGGTTGTTCTCTCTCACTTGATCCATAATCAACGGTAGAATACCTTACAAAAAAAGTATTCATAAATATTGGATGAAGAGAAACGATGCACAAAGAAGCCCTCCAACAAGTACAACAACACAAAAGAGAAAGAAAAAGAAAGGTGTTATTCAGCCAAAGAAGTACAAAGAAAATGAGAACTCCAAACATAAAAAGGACTACAAAAACAATAAAAAGAAGGTCATACAAGCGAGAACAACAATCAAGTAAGTTCACCACCAAAATCTCAAATTTTCAAAACCTTTGATTGTGGTGAATTGTTTGTGCAATAATTTGTTGTAAGTAACCATTTCTTTCTCTTGTCTCTTATTTCTAAACCTACCTATTTCATTGTATTTGCATTTCCTACGTAACCTCTTTTTTACATAAGAAATAATAGTACCAATACTTGAAAGGTCTTGAGTAAGTTCTTTAACTGACTTCGAATAACAGGAAAGGAGTGGAAAAAGGCATAGGAGCGTGTGAGATCAGTAGAGGACAGAAAAAGTCGTACAAGTCCTGAGAGTTAAACACGAATGAACGAGTGTCATTCATTCTTTTCTTTGAGTGACTAATGAGGTTCTTTTTAGAGTAATTTCTAAGGTTCTTTAACTCATTCCATACTTCATTTTTACTAACAAATGTCTTAGAATTCATATTCAAGAAGGAAATTGATCGGATTAAATCATCAAACACTCCTAGAAGGCAAGCAATGCCAAATGATTTAGGAGATGGAGATGAAGAGGATGATAGAGGATCTAATTATTCAAGGAGAAGTGGAATGCGTATCCTAGATGATAATATCAGCAACATCAGGGTCACCATTCCACCATTTCAAGGGAAAATGGATCCAGAGGCATATTTGGATTGGGAGGAAAAGTTGAGCATGTGTTCGAATGCCATCTATTCAGAAAAGAAAAATGTACGTCTAGTAGCCATGGAGTTTATTGATTACACTTTAATTTGGTGGATTAACTTACATTATCCATAAGAAGAAACGGAGAAAGACCTATCAACACATGAAAAGATATTAATGCTATCATGAGGAGGCGTTTCGCACCAAACCATTATCACTGAGAACTTTTTTAAAGGATGCAAACACTTAAGCAAGACAACAGGAGCGTTGAAGATTACTTCAAAGAAATGGAATTTACAATGATCATATTAAATTTTGATGAAGACCGAGAAGTAACCATGGCAAGATTCTTACCATGTTTGAATCCAGAAATTGCTAATTCTATTGAATTGCAACACTACATTGAACTAGATGAAATGGTTCATATGGCTATGAAAGTGGAAATGTAATTGAAAAGAAAGCAAGTAAACCGAGCCAACAACACTTCAACAAAATGGAATTAAGAAAACAACTTCAAAAAACCAGACTACTCTACAAATCGAAACACCATGCTTGTCATTGACAATGGGGAAGTTGAATTTGAACCGAAAGATGATGGAAGAGAAGAAATCGTTGAAGAGGATAAAAAAGAGGTTGAAGATGCTATTGATGGTGAAATCCTTATGGTGAAAACGAATATCAATACTCAAGTGAACGAAGTAGAAGAACATCGAGAAAACATATTTCATATAAGATGCAACATTGAAGGCAAGTTATGCTTTATGATTATTGATAGCGGTAGTTGTATTAACGTTACTAGCATTATCATGGTTGAAAATCTAGATTTAAAAACCTTGAAACATCATGCGTAATACAAGTTGCAATGGTTGAATGATGGTAACGAACTTAATGTCACAAAGCAAGTAATGGTTCATTTCTCCATCGGAAGCTATAAAGATGAAGTGTTATGCGACGTGGTTCCATTGCATGCCAGTAACATTCTACTTGGAAGACTATGGCAGTGTGACAAGAGAACCATCCATGATTGTTTCACCAAAAAATATTCTTTTAAGCATGAAAGAAAGAATATTATTTTGACTCCGTTATCACCGAAACAAGTTCAAAAGGATCAGCAACACATGGAGAAGAGTTTTGAATCCATGATGCAAGAGTCAAAATCATAGGAAAACAAGAAAAAGACAATTCTTTTGCTTACAAGGTGAATGAACATGATGAAGAGGTAGAACTTTTCATGAAACAATATGACCATTCAAGTGAAAAGGAAGACGGATTTTTCAATCTTTGTGCCTATTCATAAGTGAATAAGAAAGAATTATGTTTGTTCATGAATGAACGTGGTTTTTCATACCATGAAGCACAAGATGATTTACTTATAAGGGCACAACGTTTTAAACTGAACAATACATCCATGGTATGTAGCTTTTCTTTTTAGGATACTTTCAAACGAGATGACTTATTGGAAAGGTTGTCAAATAGAAAGATGTTTCATGAAAAGGTACTTATTGGTAAGATATATTCCAAAGAAATGCCTTTATCTAAACATCTTTTCATAAACACACCTATTCAAAAACTCATGGCAGTAAGATAAGATCAAGAGTAACAACGTTTGACTGAAAAAACAACAAGTCCTATGGAGAAAAAGATGACAAAGACAAACTACTTCAATTTGTGGACAAATCACCTTAAAGAAGGGAGATGTGATCATAATCATGCATTTCTTTATCTTCATCATACTTTCATCTTGCATACCAATGATGAAAGTCAAGGGAGCATTTTCTTACTCTCTACTATTTTTCATTATATTTCTGGTATATGTTTTAATTATGATCATGGCATACATTATATTGAGTATCTTATCATATATTATGATTTTCTTAACTTATTATGTTCATATTATGATAGGATTATTCATTTACATGTATACATGACATTTATATGATATATTATATTCATACACATCTTTTACTTAGTTATATTTCATTTGCATGCATATATCTAGCTCATATATATTTTAAGTTAGCTCACTATATCATTTCATAGCTTAATCATGCATGATGGCAACTTAATCATTCATTTGCATAAATTCCTTAATGTATTTTATTGCTTTCTTTTTATTCATATGTACATCACAAATTAAGTAGGCTTAGGGTAGCTCACGGTAAGCTAAGGAATTCTATGATAGCTCATGGATAGCTCACCAAATTTAGCTAGCTCAAGGACATCATTGATCATCTCACCATCACTTAAGGGAGCTCAACACACTACAAAGTTAGCTAAAGCATCTTGAAATTAGCTGAGAATAGCTGGAGAGTATTTGGAAGACTTATAGTTGATTTGAAGACTTATGGGAGCTAAAGAGAGTTAAATGACATCAAGTGTCTAGCTAAAGGACTTTAACACCAAGTTGGTTGACTTAGCTCATCACACCAACTAAGTGACCCTCGAAGGCTACCTAGACACTCACTACACAAGCTACACCTCATGGCCAAGTGTTCTACTTCATGCCTGACCTGAATTCTCTAAACACCTAGGCTTGAAAATCCATGGTAGCCAAAGGAGGAGGAGTGCTCATCCATGCATCCATGTGCAAGGTGTGTGCATCCTTAGGAGCCTATAAACCCATGGGCTTGGCGTGTGAGTGATTAGGAACACCAACACTAAGGGACATCACCATTCAGCCATAACTGCCCATTTAGGCACCAAGATGAATCAATCTCACCTATTTGGCCAAGCCTCACTTCGTCTCATAGTAGCCAAATAATTATATTCCATTTTATTTAATTATTTCAAACATTATGTATTTATGGAAAGGTACATTAGTTGGTTGAATCATTATATGATCTTTAGGTCATTCCTTTTCATTTTCTACATAAGCCACTGCCTTGGCTCTTTGTAAGGCATCCAATTGCATATATTTTTAATCACTTGTGAGGTCTTCCTCTTTCATAGTTCTTTTTTGAACTTTATCGACTTATCAAGCCCTGTGCTTGTGGCATCAAACCCCTTTTATTTCATTGATACTTGAGAATCCTAGTTGTTCTATAACTAGAGGGGCCAAGTCATTTCTTACTACGCATTGACTCAACTTATAAGAAAAAGTGTTAAGAAATTTATATTATAGTTTCTTCCTTGTTGATTCAAGATACTATTTCATCACCTTCCATTCTTTCTTTAACCATGACCATACTTAACCAAATCAAAACCAAGACTTTCGCTCAAACTTTATAAAAACCAGCTTACCTTTAAATACCTACATCAACCTATCTAACCATTCTTCTTTTATATGACCTATCTTACTATAGGTTGTTGCTCTCTCACTAGATCTACAATCAAACCTTACATCAGTTCTAGTCATGGGATATCGCAACAATGATCAACTACTGTAGAAAGTAATAAGAAGGTTGATATGTATGATGAACAACCTCGACGAGATCATACTCGTGTTAGATATTATATTGGTGATGATTTAATTGGATGACCTCCATGACATCGTACTCGTGTTAGACATGATGTTGATAATGATTCAATTGGGTAACCTTGATGACATCATGTTCATTATCAACACAGTTTTCATCATCATGAAACTTACAACAACATACAATATATGTCTTGTTCTAAAAATAGATTAAAGAGATAGTTGGGCTGAAATCATATGTAGTCTTAAATTTGATTATATCAATAAACCACTTTATGTTGAAGAGATTAGTGATTGTGAAAATGCTAAAAATGTTTCTATTAATAGTTTCCCCTAAAGCTAAGTTTAAAGGAGACAAAATTTCTTTCTTTTGCTAGATATTTATCCCTTGGTCTTGAAAAAGTTCATAATTTTAAGGAAGAACCATTAGGAAGTGAAATCATCTCCTATAAAAAGGCTAAAAGTAAAGAGGTCGAGAGCAAAAAAAATCAAAATAATGACCAAAACTTGGTGAGTGAAAAAAATATACGAGGTAAAATCTAAGAGATTCCTTAAATAAAAAAGACTAAAACCAACAGGAGAAAGCAAGTTGATTTTTTTAACCATGACCAAAATTTGTCTACTGGTGCTATGTTCTTTTCAGAGGATTTTGTTGAACCAATTCGAGGAGTTTAATTGAATGACACCACCTTTGATACAAATTATTTCTTACTTAAGCTTGGTGAACATACTTCATCTAACATTTTAGTTTCAAGGATGAATCTTTTTGAGGAGTGCGGAAATGATAAGAGAATGAGAGAAGACAAAATAATCATCTTATACAAGAATATAAAGTTTTTCAAGATTGAAACATCAACAAACTTGTGGTGACTTTTTGAATGGGATCTAAGCATTTTTGTGCAACACCCTCAACCCATCCCGAAAGATGAACCCAGATTGAAGATATCACATTGGACCATTGAAGTGATCCAAAATCAAAAATCAGAAAAATGACTTACTTACAAATTCAAAATTAATAATATAAGGTACAATATGTAAAACATCTACAAAAGGATGAGATCCTTTAATTGAAAACAAAAATATGTTAATAAATAAATTACAATAGTCTCAGATAAAATTAAAACATATACATACCCATTTAAAACATAATCATTGTACTTTGGTACTCTCATGGAGACCTGACCAATGATATTGTTATCTCTTCATGATCGACGAAATATGAACCTATAAAGGTAATAATTAAAAGAGTGATCATCATTATACTTTTTAGTCATTTTAATCATACATGGGTATTATTAGTCATTTCACATTTATCGGCTCATTAAACCGTTATGTTTTAGTCATTTTAGTACACAAGGATGTTTTGGTCATTTTGCCTTTAATGGGTCTTTTAGCCATTTTTTACTCAAAAGGGTAATTTTCATATTTTCTTATTTATAAATATTATTCTTCATATCACAATATTATTATTTTCATCTTTCATCCTTTAAGGCATTTCAATTTCTGACACAATTAAACAATTTATCACTTATGGGTAGTTTGGACATTTTGGCCCCAAAGAGCATTTTAGTCATTTTTGTACACATAAGGATTTTTTTTCATTTCACACTAAAAAAAACTTATTCTTTTACTTTGTACAATTGTTTCCATTCACTTAAGCCCATAAGGATAATTTGGTTATTTTAACCTCCTAAGGGTATTTCAGTATTTTACCACACTCACAAGTGTATTAGGCTTGTTAAAGCTTATGTAAAAGTACTTAATTATTTAGTAGAGCCTTCATGTAACCCCCTCAGACCGATGCAGTAACTCGATCCGATCTGGAGTGTCACATTAGGGCCACCGAAGCGACCCACCATAAAAAAGCGGAAAATTTAAAACTTTTTATCAAAACATGTAAACTCATAAAATCATTTATCCATATTCAAAAATAAAACAGATTTTTCAGACTCATATATATAACAAAATACAATTACATGCCCCCTAATCACATATACCATACTCTGATAACAACGCTGTAAGAACTCCCTTACTGAAGTCGATAACTGTACTAGTACAATTCTTTTAACCTGCAAAGGTGAGTAACAGAGTGAGCTTTGAAAAGCTAAGTAATACAAAACTACCAGATGATGCTGAAGAACGTGCAAATACATATAAACATATATTTCCTTATTGGTTCAGATATCTACGGATTTTTAGGATGAGCTGAGGTCCCATTGATATCTCAGGTACTAACAGATAGTATTCAGTTCAGATGGAAATATTTTGGATGTCTAGGTTCAGAAGATCAGAATAAGATATTTAGTGTGTTCCCTTAAAACCAGTGAAAAAATACAAATCTTTTTTTAAAACAAATTTTTATTTATCAAAAACCATAGTAATCCCTTCAACTGAACACAACATGATGTGTAGGTTCCCCATAACCATACAACCCCGACACAACAGTAAGACCCTGAGCACAAAGCCGAGGAGCCTGCATATATACTTCCTCCAACAATACCCCCAAATAAAACATTTTCCCTCAATAAAAGGAGATATCCGGAATCATATTAGAATTCAGATAAGAAATCAGAACAGAATTCAAATCGAAAATAAGATAAAACATTCATGTAATTAGGGAACACACTAGTATTTACAGATATTATTAGAGATACTGAATAATCTTATCGGGCAGAGAAACACAAATCTTCAGTTTACCGATAGAATATCGGAAGTTAAAATCACTGTTGGAAGAGTTCATTAAGTGACAAAATCATCAGTTGCTCAAAATATGATTTATCAGGATCATATCTTATTCGAACATTTTTTGAAAGCTCAACGTAATCATAATGGTATTCAGAATCCTTTACATATGAGTTACTTGTGTTTTCAGATATGCCCAGAATGGTTTGAGCTGATAAGGGAGAACAAAGATTTAGAACCTTTACAATCTATGTCGATTGATTGGATTATCAAACAACTCTAGATGAATAACTCCCAGAACTAATGCTTATCGACTGGTCAATTCAGTGTCCTTCCAGGGTATTTACTTTTTAATACCAAAAATTCTTATCCATATATCATCTTCGGAATTATCGCTGAATAGATCTTAAGAAAACTAACATATATTCCAATGCTCTTTATTTTATTTTCACGCTTCCACGATATCATGAAATGCTAACTTGATTTGTAGTTCATGGCCCATAAGAACATTACATCATGTATGTTCATTAACGTTTTCAGGTTCATCCAAAGCACTTATTAAATCCTAAGTCATTGAGGTTACTTATTTCATTTATCAGTCAAGACTATCATGGTTAGTTCAGAGTTTTCCAAAGTAATTCGGATGTTTACTGAATTTCGGATACATATTGTACTTCCGTTCAGTTCAGTTCAGTTTTATCTTCGTGGTTGATTTGTTGAACAAATATCCAATTCTTATTATTGAATGCGATCTAGAGTTGAGCTGAGCTGAATACTTCCAAAATTATCACCGAGCCAAACTTGAGAAGATGAACACGCATTCAAGTAATATCTATGTGGTACATGTACTGACATATCATTAAGGTTGATCGGCTCACTTAAGTTGTGTTCAATAACTTTTAAAGGTAGTCCAACACCTATGTTTATTTGGATTCCTTAATTAATCCATGACATTTACTTAGTATAAGCCATAAGGGTATTTTGGTCATTTTGGTGTTCAATTTTATTCCATTCATTACAGAGCTCGAGGATATTCAATCATTCCTAAGGTTGGTGATATTCTTGTGTCATTTCCATTATAGGGGTATTTTGGTTATTTTACAGATAAGATGTATTTCAATCATTTCCTTCCATATGATCTTATTATTTACTTCAAACGTATCAGCTTTTCCAAACCTTTCGAATAATTCTGAAAAAGAGCACCCTCAATAATTTATTCTTAACTCGGAGATTTTTAGGTCAATTGTCTTCTCAGAAGTTACCAACAGGTTATCAAGAATTTTCTGTACAAAGACAGGATCTTAACAATTAAATCCGTAATTTATCGAGTTAAGTACAAATCCTCAAAATACTTTCTCATTCAGGGTCAACTCATACTATTTTTACCTCTCAAGGGCATTTTCATAATTTCTTAACCAGATAACAACAACAACAAGAAAACCCTATTCACATAAGCAATGGGGTAAGGGGGAGGTAGGGTAGTAGGTTGGCCCCAACACATGGTTGAGAGCAGCTTCCGTGGAAGACCTCCGGCAGTCAGAAAATTTAAAATAAAGATAAAATGCAATGCATGTATAAATAAATAAATAAATACATATTTGAACAGTCTTCATATGTTCTTCTATAATGGGAAGTAATCCATGCTAATAAATCCCTGCATAATAATCTCTGCATATAGACAGAAACGTGAGACCCGACTAAAATTAAAAAGAGGAAACATGAAGAGAATGATACACAGAAGTCAACGATAGCAAGTTACGAGATGGAATAAAGTCAAATGGGTTAAAACCTAAACTAAGGCAACACTAATCTTCTACCTTAGTTCTAAGCCTTCATTAATTCTAATGACAAACACGTATAAAAAGTAGAAGTCATAGAAATTACAACAAAGGCATTAAAAGAAGACAGAAATGTTACACCTATGGATGTGACCCGCACTAATCGGCTACCCTGGTCTTAAGTCTCTATACTTTCCTATCAGAGGTCATGTCCTCGGTAAGGGCTAAATCCTTCAAATCAGATCTCAAGCAGTCTTCCCACTTCCGCCTTGGTCGTTCTCTCCTTCTGGCACCGTCGACTGTAATTGACTCTACCCTCATAACCACATCCGACGGTTATCGCCTAAGGTAATGCCCAAACCACCGTAGTCTTCCCTCCCTCAATTTTTCGGATACAAGCACCACCCCCAAGGACATTCTAATATAAGAGTTTGGTGTCATGTCCCACAGAGTCCTACCATATGCCCATCGAAGCATTCTCATTTCTGCGACCTTCATCCTCCTTACGTGATCCTTTTTGATTGCCTAACATTCTGATCCATATAGCAGCGCTGGTCTTATTTCCATTCTATAAAATTTTCCCTTAAGTTTTTGAGGCACCTTCTTGTCACACAAAACTCCAGTAGTAGCCCTCCACTTTAGCCATCCCGCCTTTATACGGTGTGTAACGTCACCATCTACACCCCCATCCTTATGTATTATAGACCCTTTGTACTTGAAACAATCCTTTGAGGGGAGAACGTGTCCTTCTATGCATACTTCTACATCTTCATCGTTTTGGTTCCCATTGAAGTTTGAACATAAATACTTTGTCTTTTCAATATTGATCCTTTGACCTTTTTCTTCCAAAGCAGTCTTTCAGGTAGCCAGTCTACTATTCAGCTCAGTTTTTCTTTCAGCAACTAGGACAATGTCGTCAGCGAAAAGCATACACCATGGAACATCGTCTGGTGTCGCACAATAGATGTCGTCCATAATCAAGGAGAAGATGTATGGGCTAAGAGCTGACCCCTGGTGGAGTCCGATTTTCATCGGGAATGCCTCAGTGTCGCTAACTGTAGTCCTGACGTATGTAGTAGATCTACAGTATATATCACGAATCGCCTGGATATAAGTAGTTAGGATCCGTCTCATTTCCAAGGTCTTTTAGATCGTATCATGGGGAACGCTATCATACGCCTTCTCAAGGTCAATGAACGCCATGTAAAGATCTCTATTTTTTCCCTATATTTCTCCATAAGCCGTCAAAGTAGATGAATCACCTCCGTAGTAGACTTGCCTGGAATAAATCCAAATTGGTTTTCCGAAACCCTAGTAACATATCTCAACCTAGCCTCTATCACTCTTTCCCATAGCTTCATGGTATGGCTGAGTAGTTTAATACCTCTGTAGTTACCACAACGTTGGGGATCTCCCTCATTCTTAAAGATTGGTATCACCGTAGACTCTCTCCACTCCTCTGGCATCTAGGCAGTCTCTAAAATAATATTAAAGTTATTGGTTAACCACTTAACTCCCTCTTCTCCTAGGGCCAACCAGACAGTGATATGAATTTGATATTGTTGAAAACATTTTGATATTTTGATATAACAAATTAAGATAAATGAATTTTAAGATTTTCCAAAAAGATTTTCTAAGTATATTCGATATAATTATTCGAATATCAAAATATTACTTCAAATCTTTCAAATGTCATTTTTAATCATTACTCAAGTGTAAAATTAAGATTTAAACTTAAAATAATTTCAAATATAATTTTACAAAATATTTCGAACCATTTCAAAGCCAAAAATCCCAGATTGCTCAGAGGGAACCGATACCCCCCAAGGGGGTACCAATTCCCCCCTGAATGGTTTTACTCCGAGAAAAATAGAATGCTCGGAGGGAACCGATTCCCCCCAGGGGGTATCAATTCCCCCTGTTTAACGATCGAAATATTTGAATTTTACACTTAGAGAATCGATTCCCCATGAGGGGTACCGATTCCCCCCACGCTCCAAGCTGTTATATTAACGGTTTTCACACTTAAACGGCTCCATTGACTCCACTAATCATCCCCAAAATTCAAAATCAATTGAGGCAGTATTTAAATAAGTTCTGAAGCCTTTGATCAAAAAGAAATATAGAAAAATAATAGAGAAAGCATCAAACACCAAGTTTTTACAAATCAAGCCAATTTTCCTTTCAATATTCATTTTGCTTTCAAGAACACCATTTGTGCTCATTTGTAATTATTTTTGAGTGTTCTTTTCTTGTTCTAGAATTGTGCAAACATCTTACCTTGTGAGGTTTTCCTTGTAAGTTTGCAAATTTGTGTATTTCTCTTTGAAAAAGAGTGTGCTCAAGAATTTGGGGTATAATTCTTGAGGGAGTTGTAAGGTTACTCTTTGTCCTAAAAAGAAAGAACAAATTAGTGAATTTGTTGGAAAATCCTTAGTGTGGATGCTAAGGTAGTGGACGTAGACTTTGGTTAAGAAAGTCGAACCACTCTAAATCGCTGTGCAATTACTTTTAATTTTCTGCAAAAGCTTCCACCAAATTTTTAATTGCCAATTCACCCCCCTCTTGGCCGATTCCGTCAATCGATTAACTCAACAATTGGTATCATAGCTTGACTCATTTGAAGGTTTAACCGCCTCTTGAGTAGATCTGGGAAGAGTTAAATCGATAAAGATGGCGTCCACTTCCGGTTCATTCTCCATGGAAGAATCCAGACAAATTGACGTGCCTCCACACTTCAATGGAACAAATTATCATCGTTGGAAGAAGCTTATGATGATATTTATCCAAGCATTTGATATGGAAGCTTGGATGATGATCGAGAAAGGATATTATTCTCCTACAAAGAAGGCAAAGAAGTGGAGTGATCAAGAACGGAAGAAAGCTCAACAAAATACAAAAGCTATGCACATGTTGTGTTGTGAAATTGATCCTAATGTATATAAAGGAGTTTCTTTTTGTTCAAATGCCAAGGAGATATGAGATAAGCTTGAGGAGATCTATGGAGACAAGGAAGAAGAAGAACCAATAAAGGTGATGTCTCTATTTGCTCTCACAGAGCCAAAGGTATCTTCTAACTCAAATAGATTAAATTCAAAATCTTTTAATGAGTTACAAGATGCTTATGATGAATTATTTTTGGAGTTTGACACCATGATCTCCAAATACAATAAATTGATTTCTAAATTTATTGTTAAAAATGATATTCTTTTGAAAGCTAAAACAGACTTGGAAAATCAAAATGAAATGTTGAGAAAAGAGTTAGAGCTTTCAAAAATAAAATCTGAAAACTTTGAAAAAGAAAATTTCAAATTAAACAAACTTCTTCTAGAAACGAAAATGGATTTTGAAAATCAAAATGAAATCTAGAAGAAGGATTGACAGCTTTCAAAAATGAAATTTGAAAGTATTGAAAAAGATTTTTGATTTGAAAGTTAAGCTTGAATGTTTAACAAAAGAAAAAGAGATCATTTTAAATAATTCATATAGTTCAATAATGAAAATATGTTCAAATTGTCATTATTATGGTCATAAGGAACATACTTATCCTTTAAAGAAAGGAAAACAATTTAAAATTAGACAAGTATGGGTTCCAAAAGGAACAAGAGGCATTGGAACTAATGTTCAAGGATCCAAAGCAATATGGATACCAAAATCTACTTAAATGTCTCTTGTAGGTGTGTGGGAGCAATGGTGATGAAGATGATGATATTCAAGATGCTCTAGCCACACATGAAAAAAGAATGGGTAACCTCTAAACTTAATGTTTTTATTTTATTTGGTTGCTCTTTTAGTTTATGCATGCATGAGGTTTTTAATTCAAAATGATTATGTTTTATCTCATGTATGTTGAAAAATATTGCATGATGAACATAATAATTTTTGGTAATGTTTTATAAACTCTAGTTCACCATATTAATTTTTGGTCAAAATTGTTTTTAAAATGTAATTGATATCTCTTTAACAATTGATATCGATTTTTCAGGAACTTTGGTTTTGCAAAAATTTTGACCTTAAAATTTTCTTAATGATTATGCATTTTTTTAAATAATATAAAGTTTTAATGCATAACATTTTTTTCAAAAACTTTATGCATGTGCTCTTAATCTCGATTATCAACATTGCATAATTTTTGTATGTGAATGGATTAAAGCATAATCTGATTAGATGAATTTGACAAAAGATACAATGTCTTATTTTTAAATTAAGTGTTTAATTGATTAACATTGCATCTACTTTGATTATGCTTGTTGGTCATAGAATGATAGTTGGTTATGGAATAGGAGACTAGGACATGCTAGTATGACTGTTTTGCAACGGTTAATTCAAGGAGACTTAGTAAGAGGGCTGCCTAAACTAAAATTTGATAATGATAAAATATGTGATGCTTGTGCTAAAGGAAAACAAAAGCGAGTTTCTTTTAAATCCATTAAAGACGTATCAACTAGTAGAGTATTACAATTGATCCATATAGATCTTTTTGGGCCAACTAGGACTACTAGCTTGGGTGGAAAACAACATGCATTTGTCTTGGTAGATGACTATTCTAGATATACTTGGGTTCTATTCTTAAGTACTAAAGATAAAGCATTAGAAAAATTCACTATGTTTTCAAAAGTAATCCAAAACGAAAAAGGTTACTCTATAACTAGTGTTAGGAGTGATCATGAAACTACATTTGAAAATCTTGGATTTACTGAGTTTTGGAATTCTAATGGTATTATCCATAATTTTTCATTACCTAGAACCCCTCAACAAAATGGAGTTGTTGAAAGGAAAAATCAAACTTTAGACGAAACGGCTAGAACCATGCTTTGTGAAAATAATTTGCCAAAATATTTTTGGACGGAAGCCACAAATACCGCTTGTTATGTTATTAATCGAGTAATGATTAGGCCTATTTTAAAGAAAACTCCATATGAACTTTAAAAATAAAAAGCCTAACATTAGCTATTTTCATCCTTTTGGATGTAAATGTTTTATTTTAAACAACAGTAAAGAAAATCTTGGCAAATTTGATGCTAAAAGTGATGAAGGAATTTTTCTGGGTTATTCCTTAAATTTTAAAGCTTGTCGATTATTTAATAAAAGAAATTTAGTTGTAGAAGAGTCTATACATGTTGTTTTCGATGATAATCTCCTTTCGAGGAAGGATTCTTGTTTGAATGATGATGTAGGTATTATAAATACAAATGACGTTAGACATGACGTTGGAGAACCATCATCAAGGGAAGAAACGAAAGATGAGAAAACTCATGATCCTCTCGAGAATCCAACCATTGAAGAAAGGGAAACATCTTACCCAAGAGAGTACAACTATGTCAAGGATGGTGAAATCATAGGTGATCCATCCAAAGGGGTAACAACTCGATATTCTCTTAGAAATATTTGTAATTATGTTGCATTTATCTCATGCATGGAGCCTAAGAATATTAAAGAAGCATTAAATGATGAACATTGGATTATGGCTATGCAAGAAGAGTTAAATCAATTTGAGAGAAGTAAAGTATGGACATTAGTTGAAAGGCCTAGTAATAAATCTATTGTAGGTACTAGATGGGTATTTAGGAATAAGCTTGATGAAAGTGGTAATATAGTGAGAAACAAGGCTATACTTGTTGCTCAAGGGTATACTCAAGAAGAGGGCATAGACTATGATGAAATATACGCTCTCGTAGCTAGGATGGAAGTAATTAGAATGTTATTAACATTTGCATGTTTTCATGAATTCAAATTATATCAAATTGATGTTAAAAGTGCATTTTTAAATGGTTTTATAAAAGAAGAAGTGTATGTGGAACAACCTCCAAGTTTTGAAGATTCAAAATTTCTGGATCATGTTCTTAAATTGACAAAAGCACTTTATGGTTTAAAACAAGCTCCTAGAGCTTGGCATGAAAGATTGTCAAATTTTTAATTGAAAAAGGTTTTTCAAAAGGGAAGGTTGACACTACATTGTTTTTAAAGCATAAAGGTAAAAAATTATTAGTAGTTCAAATTTATGTTGATGATATAATATTTGGTTATACAATGATGTTCTTTGCCAAGAATTTTCTAAGCTAATGCAAAGCGAATTCGAAATGAGCATGATGGGGGAGCTCTTATTTTTCTTGGGACTCCAAATCAAGCAAAGAAAAGATGGGATCTTCATCAATCAAGCTAAGCACGTCAAAGATATGCTCAAGAAATTTGGACTGGAAAATGACAAGCCTCATGACACTCCAATGAGCTCTTCAACAAAGCTTGACTTAAATGAAGGAGGTAAATTGTTGATGTTAAATTATATAGGTCAATGATTGGATCTTTACTTTATCTAACTGCAAGTAGACAGAACATTATGTTTAGTGTTTGCTTATGTGCTAGATTTCAATCATGCCCTAAGGAATCACATTTACTAGCTGTTAAGAGAATCTTTAGATACCTTAAGGACACTCCTAGTTTAGGACTTTGGTATCCAGAGACTCTAGCTTTAGCTTGCATGCCTTTTCTGATGCGGATTATGAAGGATACAAATTAGATAGAAAAATCACCTCTGGTACTTGCCAATTCCTTGGAAATATGCTGATTGCTTGGTATTCAAAGAAACAAAATTGTGTTGCATTATCTACCACTGAAGCGGAATACATTTCAGCTGGTAGTTGTTGTGCACAAGTTTTATGGATGAAACAACAACTTTTTGATTATGAAATTCAAGTAGGTACTATTCCTATTAAGTGTGACAATACTAGTGCTATTTGTCTCACTAAAAATCCCATCCAACACTCTAGAACTAAGCACATTGAAATTAGACATCACTTCATTAGAGACCATATCGCTAAGGAAGATGTAGTTCTAGAATTTGTTAATACTTTGCACCAATTAGCGGATATTTTTACAAAACCCTTAGATAAGGAAAGATTTTGGACACTTAGGAGAGAATTAGGTTTAACTGACCTATCTTCACTTAGTGTTTAAAAATAATTTTTAGCACTTTTAAGAATAAATGAAAAATGCTTAAAATAATATTTTTGATTGCATTCTTGTTATTAGGTAGGGGAGTTTATGATTATTAATGAAAATTAATTGTTTGTTCAAATGATGTTTAATGAAAAATTTGATTGTTTGAACATAGTTAATTTTTGAAATATGAGTTGCCAATACCACTAGGATTAATTAATTTAGCACTATTGGATGTTTAAAATACATATTTTTTAAATATTTGGCAGAGGGAATCGATACCCCCATAAGGGAACCGATTCCCCCTTTGAATGGGAACCGATTCCCTCCTTGAGGGAATCGATACCCCCCACGAGTTCTGGATATATCACGACCAGAAAACCCATTCTCTCAAAACCTCTATTCTTTGTTAAACGTCGTTCATCCTCTCTTTCTCTCTAAATCTCCATTTTTGCCAAAATCATCAAATACAAGTCGGAATTAGATCGTTCTTCAACTTCTAATCCTTGCAAACAACATCACATTCTCATAAAATCCAAATTTTCAAGGTAATATTTCAAAATCCTATATTTCATTGATTTTTGAACTTAGGACTAGTTTTGATTAGTTCTAAGATTAACATTACATCGGGCATTGGTTATATGATGATTTTACAACCAATTTCGTCAAAAACACTCAATTTTTCAAAACTTTTGTTTTCGAAATAAAAAAAATAAAAATTGTTTTTTTAATTGATGTTTTTGATTCAATTATGTTTTCATAAAAACTATATGTATTATGATTTTCAAACATTATTTTCCAAATAGTTTTTCAAAACATTGCCCTTTAGGATTCGGTTTAGAGAACCTTGAAATATTGAGAACTCATTTGAGTTTTGGGTTTGATTATATTGCATACATGTGTTTAAATTTGTAGGTTACATATTCTATTATGATTCTTAAACCATGTCAAATCCTAAATGACCTATGACATTGTCTAGTAGCTCAAGTCAAAATCGACCTCTTATTCCTCCACCCAATCCAAATAACCCAAATATGACCATTATGAACTCTTGTTTCAACGTACCTGGTTGTGGACAAGATCTATACCATATGCACCATACTTGTTTTGAGTCATACAAAATCTAGGAAGAGCGTATCCCTTCGATCCAAGCTATAGAAGATATGAGCTTCCAATATCTTCCTACTCTTAAATCCTAGAAGTTTGATAAACTCTTTAAACTCAAACCTTTGGTTTATCATCAATTAGTCCGCATTTTTCTATTCCAATGTGGTATGTGTCCAAAATGAACGCCGATCTAAAACTATAGGAATTCGATCCTATCTTTTAGGACAATTCATTTTTATTGACTCCGGCACAATCGCTACCCATTTTGGACTAGATAACTCAGGTTTAATGAAAAAGAGACTGTGGATTCACCCTATAAGTCTAAGGATAGTGAGAGTACCTTAAGAACTTATCGTGATAGATTCCTTCATTATATGATCTCTTGGTGGTTTAGACCATCCGGAGGTAGGTACTCCTCCCTTAGGAACATAGAGATATATGGTGGATATACTGTATCCAACATAAAAGGAAGATTAATCTACCACAAATCATCTTTAATGAGTTTCCATAAACACTATTCCTTCTAAGAATATAGAAACCTTGGTTTATGGTTGTCTCCTTAGTAAATTGTTTATCAAACTCGATCTTAGGGTCTCTTCTGATATTGATATCCCTATTCAAAACCAAATCAATCTTACTTCCTTGAAGAAAGCAAGATAAAAAAAGGATAAGGAAACGGGCCAATGGATTTATCATCCCAAACTCAAAACTTTGAATTGTGAAAAATTTTGATGTTCATGGATTGTTTTATTTTGGATGTTTGAATTTGATGGATAATTGGATATTTGAACTTACATTCTTATATATTTGGTTTGGTTTGGTTTTAACTTTTATTTTGAGCTTAATGTTTATTTTTGCATCATTTACAGATTAGTTACATTATGACCAATTTTTGTCATTTCACATTATTTATGAATATTGAATTATGGAACTATGGCTAACGTTTCTGTTGATTGTGATCTTAGCAGCTTAAGCTATATATATTTATCATCAATTGGCTAAATGATTTCAAAACTTGTTTTAAAAGTCTTTTTGATTTAACAAAAAGGGGGAGAAATATTAAAGTGTTTTAAAGGGGAGAAGTGTTAGAGTAAGGGGGAGTAATTTCAAAATTTGATTTCAAAATATTAAAATTACTAAAATGTTTTGTTATATCAAAAAGGGGGAGATTGTTGAAAACATTTTGATATTTCGATATAACAAATTAAGATAAATGAATTTTAAGATTTTCCAAAAAGTTTTCTAAGTATATTCGATATAATTATTCGAATATCAAAATATTACTCCAAATCTTTCAAATGTCATTTTTAATCCTTACTCAAGTGTAAAATTAAGATTTAAACTTAAAATAATTTCAAAATAATTTTACAAAATATTTCGAACCATTTCAAAGCCAAAAATTCCAGATTGCTCAGAGGGAACCGATTCCCCCCCAAGGGGGTACCGATTCCCCCTGAATGGTTTTGCTGAGAGAAAAACAAAATGCTCGGAGGGAAACGATTCCCCCAGGAGGTATCGATTCCACCTGTTTAACGGTCGAAATATTTGAATTTTACACTTAGGGAACCGATTCCTCATGAGGGTATCGATTCCCCCCACGCTCCAAGCTGTTGTATTAATGGTTTTCACACTTAGACGACTCCATTGACTCCACTAATCGTCCCCAACGTTCAGAATCAATTGAGGGAGTAATTAAACAAGTTTCGAAGCCTTTGATAAAAAATAAATATAGAAAAACAAGAGAGAAAGCATCAAACACCAAGTTTGTGCAAATCAAGCCAATTTTCCTTTCAATATTCATTTTTCTTTCAAGAACACCATTTGTGCTCATTTGTAATTATTTTTGAGTGTTCCTTTCTTATTCTAGAATTGTGCAAACATATTACCTTGTGAGGTTTTCCTTGTAAGTTTGCAAATTTGTGTATTTCTCTTTGAAAAAGAGTGTGCTCAAGAATTTAGGTTACAATTCTTGAGGGAGTTGTAAGGTTACTCTTTGTCCTCAAAAGAAAGAACAAATTAGTGAATTTGTTGGAAAATCCTTAGTGTGGATAGCTAAGGTAGTGGACGTAAACTTTGGTTTAGAAAGTCGAACCACTCTAAATCGCTGTGCAATTACTTTCAATTTTCTGCAAAAGCTTTCACCAAATTTTTAATTGCCAATTCACCCCCTCTTGGCCGATTCCATCAATCGATTAACTCAACAGATATAGACCGATAACTTTGTCCCTCCTCATCTTTCTAAGAGCCATTTTTACTTCCTCGAACCCAATCCTACTTGTAGGGCAGTCATTGGTCATAGTATGATGGTCGACTGACCCATCAGCGGTATTATCTCTACAGGGAGAGGAACCATCATTAAATAAGCAAAGAAGTAACTACCCCAAACCCTCTTAATATCATGATCTTTCACTAAAACAACACCATTGTTGTCCTTAATAAACTTAATGCTACCTTGATCCTTTTTCCTATTCTCCCTAGATTTTTCAAGTCAGAAGATGTCGTTTTGTCCTTCCTTGGTGTCTAATCTCTTGTACATTTACTCGTATGCCTTATCCTTTGCTTTAGCCACCGTTTTCTTGTCTTACCGCTTTACTTCCTTGTATCTTTGTTTAGCTCTTGATCTTTCTTCGTAGTCATTGCATTGTAGAAACTCCTTAAAGCAAATTTGCTTTGTCTTCACCTTAGTTTGGACTTCGTCGTTCCACCACCACGATTATTTATGCTCCTTGACTTTCCCTGTCGACATCCCAAGGGTGTTTTTTCCCACCTCTCTGATGAAACTCGCCATATTTTTCCATAACATATCTGCATTATTTGAGTTTGTAGATCCAAAATTTGTATTAGAAAAAACCTTACTCCTAAAGTCATCAGCTATCGCTCCATGTAAGTTCTTCCAAAGGATCCTAGGCTTACCAAGTTTAGCCCTCCTATGAGTGCTCTACCCATGGCATACGCGGAACACCAAAACTAACAATATGTGTTGTGATGCTCATGCCTCTTCAAGGAACACCTTACAGTCAATGCAAGCCCATCGATCCCGATTTTTAACAAGGATGTAGTCGATTTGGGTACAATGTCCCCCGCTATGGAACGTAATCAAGTTCACATCTCTCTTGTTAAAGAAGGAGTTAGTGACCACCATATCATGTGCAGTAGCAAATTCAAGCAACATACGCCCCTCCTCGTTCCTACTTTCAAAATCGAAACCCCCATGAACACCGTCATACCCGTCGATTGCACTACCTATATGGCCATTGAAGTCTCCCCTATGAAAACTCTTTCGTCCTCCGGAATGCTCCTAAGTACATCATCTAACTGATCCTAGAAGAAACATTTCTCCCCCTCACCTAAACCAACGTGTGGGACGTGCACTGAAAGGACATTCACCACTTCCTCTTCTACAATAACCTTAATCATCATGATCTTATCCCGTATCGACAAACTTCGACTACATTTTCCTTGAGCTTAGAGGATACCAAGATACCCACCCCATTTCTAGCATTATCTACGCCTGAATACCATAACTTTACCCATTACACTCTCTGGCGCGAGCCCCTTTCCACCTAGTCTCCTGAATACATGCAAAATCTATTTTCCTATTACTCAGTACGTCGGTCAGCTCTAGCATCCTAGCATTTAAGGTGCCTACATTCAACGAACAAACTCTAAGTCTAGTCTCCTTGACACCACTCTATCGAGCCCTTTCCCTACACGCCCTATGAGGTCTAAAAGAAGGACATGACCTCAAGTAATCATCTATAGCCGAAGCTATGAAGAACTATGAAAAAGGAATCCAAACAGGTAACCAAACGAATTTAAACAAAGGTAACTGTAAAACTAAGTTTTAAACCACCAACAGTTCATAAAATTTATAAATTCAGAATCAAAGAAAATTACAGTTTGTAAAAAAAATCTCAAAACTGCATACACTTATAGAAAAATAATTAGCATTCACGTTTAAAGCGGAAAATGCAAGCTAAAAACTAAAAAAAAAAACAATATGATTATGAATATTTTAAGTTAATAAAAAGAAAAAATAAAATAAGAAAATTAGATGAAAATATATTTGCTAATACTTCAAGTCCCTAAGGAAAAAACACCGACCCATATGTGATTTATCTAAGGGATCGTGAACCCAAACGTGCAGATTACCAACAACGAGGATACCCAGAAAATCCCCAAAATAGAAGGATGCAAAAGCTTCCAAATAGAAACAGTAAAACAAGTACTCAAGAAGAACAAGCTATGTTGCAAAATAAATAAATGAAGTAAAAGAACAAACAAACAAAGAAATAACCAAATAGAACAAGCAGGTAACAAATACAAAAGATTTAAAAGGAAAAATGGAGATCTTACAATTAAAATGAAGAAGAACTACAAACAGAAACTAGTAAAAGAGGGGATGGGGATATTACAGTTGAAATGAAACAGAACGGAGAAAGGTAGGTGAAAAAGAAAGGGAAGAAGAAAGATTTACTTTGTTCGGTCTTATTGGAATCAACCAGTTTCAGCTACACGGAACTTTGTAGGCTTTCCAAGAAAACCAACTTGAAGAAGTTGATGGATACAATTTACCCAAGTAAGCAAAGTTGCCAACTTTAAGAAGGAACGAGATCTGGGAATTGTCGACTGAACCGAGTACCGAACGAACAGTGAGAAAGAAAGCATCCCAAAATATTTTTCTTAACCAGATAACTTAACTCTTAACAAATATAATATAATTTAGAGATCCTATGGTTAATTGCTTTCCCGAACATTCTCTGATCTTGAAAAGATTCCCTTAACAACTTCTAGCATCTTGTACAAACCCTCTTGGGGTTAAAAACCAATTATCCAAATTTTCTAAGCTAAACTAGCATTTCTTATGCACATCTGTAATTTTATCGGATCAATATGTCTTTTCAAAGTTATTAACCAACTTCCAGGGATAAATCTTGTCATCTTACGACATAAGGGTATTTTCGTAATTTTACCCTACCAGAGTATTCTCATAATTTCCCATCCAAGTACCTTTAACATTTATCCCTTGATGAAATAAATTATATGTTACATATCCATGATAATTCCTTTATCACTAATCACATAACTCATAATTTAATTCTAACAATCCATCAATTTCTTATATTAATTATTCGAACCTTATTTAGTTACCGAATTTTTACACCATTCAATTGAGTGTATGAATTAATTAAATACCCAAATGAGACCAAACATGTTCATTCATGCATTTACCAATATCAACATGTTCCATAAAGCATAAAAAGGTAGTATCGTATTACCTCGATTTTTGTGCAATACTGATCGACCATTAAATTCAATTCGAAAGCCCGTGATCCTTAATTCAACTTCCAATAATTCCTCAAATACATAACAATATAAATTTCATAAAAAGCATGACTTAATTCTGAAAAACGGATCGAATCATATAATAAATCAGTGAAAAATAGCTTACCGGGTCAACGATCAATGGGGTTAACGGTTAACTGGTCAACAGGTCGGGTCAGGCAGTCGGGTCGGGTTGGACCGGTCAAACTGGTTCTTTTTTTTGCTGCCACACTCGCAGACCTTCCGCACGCGCGGAGGCCTGGGTGCCCCGAAAATACACGGAAAAATTTCCAAAAAATATTTTGATGCATTTTGAGACACTTACTAAGCTCGATTCACAATTTTAAATGGCAGAGACTCGATTCCTAACATCGTAAACTTTGACTTTCTCACCCCTCCACGCGCTGGCGATGACGGAGACACAGAGGACACTTGTGGACTCAAAACGATGCAAGGAACACGATGGTACGGGAGGTTTCGAAAACGGGTAGCCGGATCGACATGAATCGACAAAAAACTAACGGAAATCGAGTTATAACCGACGATACTTCCAACCGAAATTAACGACAAATGACGCCGATTCACGATGAGAGGTTTGAAGTTTGTTCATGGTCAACAATGAACACGATGGTGGTTTTGGTTCGTCGAATGGAGATCAGGCGGTGAGTAGATCGGAGTTCAAAGTGGGTTGCCCAGAGGAGGAAAATGAGCAAAATCTGTAGAAAACACACGGGGAAGAGAGCTTATAATTCTCTCAAAAAGGAAAATGGCTAAATTATGAGTTTAGTCATTGAATTTCCTACACTTCCTAAATGGTCTGCCAACTTTGAAATTTTACAATTTAATCCTCAATTTCTTCCAAAATACCTTTTAAATCTAATACTTTATAATTTTTAAATTTTAGCCCCTGAATTTGGGTATGACAATTCTCCCCTCCTTAAAAGAATTTCGTCCTCGATATTCATTCATGCCATAGAATTGCAGAAATGAAACTTCCATTAGTTCTTTCATATCTTTCAATAGCTTTTACAGAAGTACCGATACTCTATTAATCCTTAACCAGTTGAGTATACATTTTTATCCGAACTTTTTCGCATTTCAATAAAAGAATATGAACAAAAATTTCCTTGAGGAATCAATTTAGTCTTGGTTACGAGAATAGGCTCATAAAGCAGTAGCATATCCTAATTTCATTTCCAGAGTCGGGTAAAATTTCTTAGATGATTAACTCTCACATGGCTCGCGTGGTATTTTACAAAATTTAGACATACATTACTGATATTCCTTTATAAAACGATAGAGTCCTAACGGATGAAAACTTAGGTTTGCTCATTACAGATAGAAACTCAACCTTGGAGTCCCGACTTAGAGAAGTACGATTGTAGTCTAGGGGCATATACTGATCAGACATCTTTTTGAAATTCGAACGGTCGATCTATCTTGAAATTTTTTTTGACTCGACCATAGCTCTGATACCACTAAATGTAACCCCCTTAGACCGATGCGGTAACCCGATCCGATCTGGAGTGTCATATTAGGGCCACCGAAGCGACTCACCATAAAAATAGCGAAAAATTAAAAATTTTTTATTAGATATATAAACTCAAAAAATCATTTAACCGTATTAAAAAATAAAACAGATTTTTCAGACTCATATATATATAACAAAATACAATTACATGCCCCCTAATCACATGTACCATACTCTAATAACAACACTGTAAGAACTCCCTTACTGAAGTCGATAACTGTACGGGTACAATTCTTTTAACCTGCAAAGGTGAGTAACAGAGTGAACTTTGGAAAGCTCAGTAATACAGAACTACCAGATGATGCTGAAGAATGTGCAGATATAGATAAACATATATTTCCTTATTGGTTCATATATCTACAAATTTTTAGGCTGAGTTGAGGTCCCATTGATATCTCATGTGCTAACAGATAGTATTCAGTTCAAATGGAAATATTTCGGATATCTAGGTTCAGAAGATCATAATAGGTTATCTAGTGTGTTCCCTCAAAACCAGTGAAAAGATACAAATCTTTTTTTAAAACATATTTTTATTTATCAAAAATCATAGTAATCCCTTCAACCGAACACAATATGATGTGTAGGTTCCCTATAACTATACAACCACGACACAACAGTAATGACTTGAGCACAAAGCCGAGGAGCCTGCATATATACTTCCTCCAACAATACCCCCAAATAAAACATTTTTTGTCAATAAACGGAGATATCAGGAATCAGAACAGAATTCATATCAGAAATCAGAATAGAATTCAAATCAGAAATCAGATAAAACATTCATGTAATTAGGGAACACACTAGTATTTACAGATATTATTAGAGATACTGGATAATCTTATCGGGCAGAGAAACACGAATCTTCAGTTTACCAATAGAATGTCGGAAGTTAGAATCACTGTTGGAAGAGTTTATTAAATGACAGAATCATCAGTTATTCAAAATATGATTTATCAGGATCATATTTTATTCGGACATTTTTCGAAAGCTCAACGTAATCATAATGGCATTCAGAATCCTTTACATATGAGTTACTTGTGTTTTCAGATATGCCCAGAATGGTTTGAGCTGATAAGGGAGAACGAAGGTTTAGAATCTTTACAGTCTATGTCGATTAATTATATTATCAAACAACTCCTGATGAATAACTCCCAGAACTAATGCTTGTCGACTGCTCAATTCAGTGTCCTTCCAGGGTATTTACTTTTTAATACCAAAAATTCTTATACATAGATCATCTTCGAAATTATCGCTGAATAGATCTTAAGAAAACTAACAGATATTCCAATGCTCTTTATTTCATTTTGACGCTTCCACGATATCATGAAATACTGACTTGATTTGTAGTTAATGACCCATAAGAACATTACACCATGTATGTTCATTAACGTTTCCAGGCTCATCCAAATCACTTATTAAATCCTCAGTCATTGAGGTTACTTATTTCATTTATCAGTCAAGTCTATCCCGATTACTTCAGAGTTTTCTAGAGTAATTCGGATATTTTTTAAATTTCAGATACATATTGTACTTCTGTTCAGTTCAGTTCAATTTGATCTTCATGGTTGATTTATCGAACAAATATCCAATTCTTAGTACTGAATGCGATCTAGAGTTGAGCTGAGCTGAATACTTCCAAAATTATCACCGAGCCAAACTTGAGAAGATGAACACGCATTCAAGTAATATCTATGTTGCACATGTACTGACATATCATTAAGGTTGATCGGCTCACTTAAGCTATGTTCCATAACTTTTAAAGGTAGTCCAACACCTATGCTTATTTGGATTTCTTAATTAATCCAAGACATTTACTTAGTATAGGCCATAAGGGTATTTTGGTCATTTTAGTGTTCAATTTTATTCTATTCATTACAGAGCTCGAGGATATCCAATCATTCCTAAGCTTGGTGATATTCTTGTATAATTTCCATTATATGGGTATTTTGGTCATTTTACATATCTGGTGTATTTCAATCCTTTCCTTCCATATGATCTTATTATTTAATTCAAACGTATCATCTTTTCCAAACCTTTCGAACAATTCTGAAAAAAGAGCACCCTCGATAATTTATTCTTAACTCGGAGATTTTCAGTTCAAGTGTCTTCTCAGAAGTTACCAGCAGGTTATCAGGAATTTTCTGTACAAAGATATGATCTTAACAATTAATCCGCAATTTATCGAGTTAAGTACGAATCCTCAAAGTACTTTCTCATTTAGGGTCAACTCGGACTATTTTTACTTCTCAAGGGTACTTTCATAATTTCTTAACCAGATAACTTCGGTATTAACTATTAACAAAAATAATATAATTTAGAGATCCTATGGTTAATTACTTTCCCGAACATTCTCTGATCTTGAAATGATTCCCTTAACAGACTTCTAGCATATTGCACAAACCCTCTTGGGGTTAAAAACAAGTTATCCAAATTTTCTAAGCAAAACTAGCATTTCTTATGCACATCTGTAATTTTATCGGATCAATATGTCTTTTCAGAGTTATTAACCAACTTCCATGGATAATTCTTGCATCTTAAAACATAAGGGTATTTTCATAATTTTACCCTACCACAGTATTCTCATAATTTCCCATCCAAGTACCTTTAACATTTAACCCTTGATGAAATAAAGTATATGTTACATATCCATGATAATTCCTTTATCACTAATCACATAACTCATAATTTAATTCTAACAGTCCATCAATTTCTTATATTAATTATCCGAACCGTATTCAGTTACTGAATTTTTACCACATTCATATTGAGTGTATGAATTAATTAAATACCCAAATGAGACCAAACATGTTCAATAAAGCATGAAAAGATAGTATCGTATTACCTCAATTTGCGTGCAATACTGATCGATCATTAAATTCCATTCGAACACCCAGGATCCTTAATTCAACTTCCAATAATTCCTCACATACATAACAATATAAATTTCCTAAATTGATATTTAATTCTGAAAAACAGATCAAATCAGATAATAAATCAATGAAAAACAACTTATCGGGTTTGAATTTGGTGAAACGGACCCCAAAAATAGACTTAGGACATCAAAAAAAGTTAGGATATGTATACCCGGAAAAAGTCAACGGTCAGTCAATGCCGGTCAAAGTTCTGGTCAACGGGACGGGTCGGGTTGGACAGTCGGGTCGGGTTGGGTCGGATCAGACCGGGTCGGGTCGGGTTGGATTGGTCATACCGGTTTTATTTTTCTGCTGTCACACTTGTAGACCTTCCCCACGCGAAGGGGTGGTGCGTGGGGCGCGCGCAGAGGCCTAAGTGCCCCAAAAATAAAAGGAAAAATTTCCAAAAAATATTTTGATGCATTTTGAGACACTTACTAAGCTCGATTCACAATTTTCAACGATAGAGAGCTTGATTTCGAAACATCGTAAACTTTGACTTTCTCACCCCTCCACGCACCGGCAACGACAGAGAGACAGAGGACACCGGTGGAATCAAAACGATGCAAGGAACACGATGGTGCGGGAGGTGTCGAAAACGAGTAGCCGAATCGACGGAAAATCAATGGAAATCGAGTTAAAACTGACGATATTTCCAACTGAAATTAACGACAAACGACGACGATTCACGACGAGAGGTTTGAGAGGTTTTGTTCATCGATCAACAACGAACACGATGGTGGTTTTGGTTCGTCGAAAGGTGGTCGGACAGTGAGTAGATCAGAGTTCAAAGTTGGTTGACCGGAGGAGGAAAATGAGCAAAATCCGCAGAAAACACACGGGAAGAGAACTTATAATCTCTCAAAAAGGAAAATGGTTAAATTATGAGTTTAGTCACTGAATTTCCTGTACTTCCTAAAATGGGCTGTCAACTTTGAAATTTTATAATTTAATCCTCAATTTCTTCCAAAATACCTTTTAAATCCAATACTTTATAATTTTTAAATTTTAGCCCCTAAATTAGGGTGTGACACTTCACACCTTTTTTCATACACTCTTAAGGCTTCTTTAGCACTTATTATGGCTAAGGGCAATTTGGTCATTTTATCCACTCGAGGGTAATTAAAACTTTCATTAAAGCCTAGATGGCAATCACTAGAGTCTTATAATATTTTTCTTAAAAGATTACACTTTTCTATGTGTTTCGGAATATTATTAGGCATTATTCACAACTGTAGTTTATTTAGTAATTTTAACCTATCAACATTCTCACACTAAATCAAAGGTTCACACATGTCAAACACATAATTATGAAAATCATGAAATACGTCAAATTTGAGTTGTAATCACCTTAATTTACTACACCCCGGCATGTCAACTTTAATTTCAAACTTTTAACATTTTCCACATATACTAGTGCCCATAACACGAAAAGAGCCTGAATTAATTACCCTCAATAATAAAATAATTAATTAATATCCAATTAATAAATCATTGGGACTAAATTGATCAAATAAAACTATCAAGGATCAATTAACACTTAAATAGCTTCTAATTAAAGCATTTAGTACTAAATTGAATTATGTTTCAAAATATGAGGAACTAAAAGTGTAATTACCCTAATGAACTAAAAAAACTCGGACTCTGTAACAGGCGCAAGTTTGGAGCGAGACACCTAAAACGTGACAGATTTGGATCATTATTAGCCCAGGCCAAAACACACTATTTTGGTTGGGTATAAATCATATTTTTTTCTGTTTTTTTTTTAATTCTTCCCTAGCCCAAAACAAAGACTCGTCAACTTTCTCTCTAGAACCCAAATTCTGACCGTTGGTCTCCACACCAGTCAAGGTTCGACCGTCACCTCTGGAACTAAGGACCGGACCTCTTTGGTTTTTCGATCACAAATTTGGCATAAAAAGTCTCCAAACATAACGCTAATCACCGTGAATCTATAAGGAAACCACTTGACTTTCGCGAGCTTCAAATTCTCCTAGACCGCCATCGACCATCCCATGGTGTTAATTCCAAGGATGTCGTTCACCTTGAGATTCAAATCGTTTTCACCGTTGGGAAATGGAATCCGACACCGGAATCACCAGAGATCGAGAGTTCTCTCAGTGTTAGTATCCCCTTTCTTTTTTCTTTGCTTCGTGTTGATGTGGTTTCTGTTATCCCTATACAGTTGAGTTTTCGTTGACGCGAAGAGGTAGGTGGTACTGCCATCGGTGTTCCCTACAGTGTTGGTCACTCGAATGGTTATTGTATCTACTACTGCTGGTGGCTTGCAGCATATGGCTAGGTGGACTGTTGCAACAGGTGGTGGCACACTTTGGAGGCTTTCTAGGAAGCGGGTTGGCCTATTACACTGGTGGTCAACCGGGGCTGCCCTCATGATGACCAGGGACAAGTCCTATGTTTTCTGACTGTTGGCACCGATGAGGGGTTGATTATTGAATGAGTTTGGGGTTTTAACCCTATACCACAAAAATTAGGGTTTCACTCGATAAGAAAAGCTCCTAACTTTATAGGATAGCAAGCCCCATGCACAATGATATAAGGACACTCACTAATAGAATAAAATAATATATATTTTATTATTTTAAACCTTTCCAGTAAAACTGAGCACTTTCGGATACGAAATACACTGAGTTTGTAAAACCGATAAAACACACATACTTACATAAAATAAATGACATTAATTTCAAATTTTGATATTATCAAGATAATTAAAAAGCACTTACTCGATATATTATTCTGATACATATATTTATATCGATAAATTCACTTTCATATAAAATCGAGTACTTATAAAAATAAACTGCTCTAACCTCAATTCGATATTTAAAACCATTTTTTAGAATAATCATTCGATATACTCGCTATAAAATAATTTGTAATAGTATTTGATAACATGTTAAAAGAATTGAATTCCATGGAGAATCAATCAAATCCATTAAACTTCGAAAATCATTCAATATCGATTAAAATAATAATGAATCTTTAAAAATCACATTTATTCAAGGAAATCATACTCGGTATAAAATATTCCAAAATTTTTAATATCATATATACAAATCATATTCCTTTAAAAACTGATTTACTACGTACCAAACATCGAAATCACTTAATATTACAAAAAAAAAATATGAATTCAATGAGGAAAAGTCATTCAATGGGTTGTATTCAAGTATCAGAATTGGAGTGTTACAACTCTCCGCCTCTTAAGAAAAATCCGTCCTCAAAATTTTCATCAAACTCGAATAACGACCAACGTAGCTGATAATCCACAATGTCAATTTCCTTACTATAACACAAACTAAAAATCTTCTCGGTTATCACTGAACATTAGAAATTTGATCTCATCATCGTAGATCACATAACATTGAATGAATTAAAACAATTTTCAAATACAACAAACTTATTACTCATACTCGAAATAGATTTTTTGCATAAATCACACTTTCAGCATCTTCAAACAAAATGAGTAACCTTTTTAGGAACACTCAAACAAATCATTTTTAAATACAGAGCGTATAACAAAAGAAACACAATGAAAGGGTTTTCAAAAATATGATTATTTTTTATGAAAAAAATTCAAGAACTTAATAAAGATTTAGAGGTTCCAATCAAAATTTATTAAATTGAGACAAGCGAAATATTTGATTTACGAACAACACTCTTCCAACACTTACCACAATACCTTGGCTCGAGTGGATATACCATATAGATAATAATGATGACACATTTAGATGTTAAATCAAACATAGATCAAACGTATTTAACGAGGGGACAAATACCAACATAACTGGCGGTCTTATCAGGTTTAGGTTACATAGAGATCAACATAAAATAGACATTAAGTTTATAAATATTTTCTTCATATCACAACATTATTACTTTTATCTTTCAACCCTTAAGGCATTTTAGAATCTTGTAAACAATTTACCACTAAGGGGTAGTTTGATTATTTGGCCCCCAAAGTACAATTTATTCATTTTCTTACAGACAAGGGTATTTTTGTATTTTTCAAACCTAAAAGAAATTAATCTTTTCCTTAGTACAATTTGTTCCAATTACATAAGGCCTTACATAAAGGCAATTTGATCATTTTTACCCTCTAAGGGTATTTCAATAATTTTTAACACTCACAAGGTTATTAGGCTTGTTGAAGCTTATGTAAAGGTACTTAATTATTTATTGTTTCTTCACACCTTTTTTCGTACACACTTAAGGCTTCCTTAACACTTATTATGACTAAGGGTTAAAGGGTAATTTGAACTTTCAATAAAGCCTAAATGAAAATCACTAGAGTCTTATGACATATTTCTTAAAATATTACGCTTTCGTACGTTTTTTAAAATATAAATAGGCATTACTCACAACTAAGGGTAATTTAGTAATTTTATGCCATCATTATTTGCATACTTAATCGAAGGTTCACGCATGAAAAACACAATATCATAATTATGAAAATCATGAAGCACATAAGAATTTGAGGGGTAATCACCTTAATTTCCTGCACTCAGGCTTACCGAGTTTAATTTCAGGCTTCTGACATTTTTCTTCGAACTATAGTGCTCCATAACACGAACATGGCCCCAATTAATTACCCTCAATAATAAAATAATTTATTAATATCCAATTAATAAATTATTGGGACTAAACTAATCAAATAGTAACTATCGAGGCTCAATTCACACTTAAATAGCTTCTAATTAAAGCATTTGGTAATAAATTAAACTACGCTTCAATGGAGGAACGAAAAGTGTAACAACCCCGATTTCACTCAAAACGCACATATTTTAACCAAACGGGTCGATTCAGATGGCCATGTTTGGAGCGAGTCTGCCGTTTTGGATCATTATTAGCCCACACCAAAGCGCATCGTTTTGACTTGGTATAAATCACATATTTTCTCTTCATTTTTTTTCATTTCTTCCCCAAACCAAAACAAAGACTCATCGATCTCCGCTAGTCGCCGATCGAGAACTAAGCACCAACATCGAACCTTTATGGTTTGTTAATCACGAATTTGACTTCAAAATATTTAAACTCGTCGTTGATCAGCATAGATATAGAAGGAAACCCCTCGACTGTCGTGAGCTTCAAACTCTCTTAGTGCCGTCGTCGATCATCCGATGGGGCTGATTCCAAGGTATGTTGTTTTCCTTGAGATTCTGATCGTTTTCACCTTTGTGATGTGGAATCCGACGTTAGAATCATCAGGGATCAAGTGTTCTCTCTGTCACGATATCATTTTTCTTTTTTTCTTTTTTGCTTATTGTCGATGTGGTTGTCATTATCCTTATGCAAGTGAATTTTCATTGACTTGAAGGGATATCTGGTACTATCATCTACATTCCCAAAAATGGTGGTCACTCAGATGGTCATAACATCCACTGGTGGTGGTGGTGGCTTGTAACACATGGCTAGGCGGGGTTATTGAAATGGGTGGTGGTTGTAACACTCGAATCCAACGGATTCGAGTGTCACACGGAATCCCCAAAGAGACTAGTCATTATTTCTTTTAAAATCATATTCACTTTTAAAAAATTTACACAAAGAATGAAACCATAACAATTTACAAAAGCAGGGGCCCAATTTAGAAACTCGATAAATAAAATAAATAATTAAAATATTACAAGTTGACTCATTTCAAATCATGACCTCTATATGCCACTAAGCCGACATCGATGTACTCTAGTACTCTATTGATTCTCCTCTGATGATATCTTTGTCCCATCACACTCCACGAAACCTAAAACCTACAAATGGAAACACATTTTTGAATGCCGAGTTTGCAAACCCTGTGCCACACTGTACCTTTACTATACTAACGGCATTCATAACATAAGCATGTTAACAAGTATAATCAAAGAAGTAATACTGCTATGCCATCAATGTTACCAATTCATCTATCCAATGTACATCCCCTATCCAAGAGTATAATTATACTGAGTCTCTAACCATAATATCATGCAACTATGTATCATTATATGCAACACAAAATAATCAAACACACAAATAGGGGTGGGTATCATTGTGCAGTGGGAGGGTCACTTAGCATCTCAGGACTCATACCCTCTAGCCTACCCATGGCACCCTTGGGTACCTAGGATGAGATACAAAATTCTATATCGAAAACTTACACCTGACTAGCTTACCCCTCGTAATACTCGAGATCTAACTAGCAATTTTAATTCCTTAGCACAAGCTATTATATATCCAAATATTTATAACAAACAAGATGATCATCGTGTACACACAAACATACCAGGGTGACCATAGGCCATACAATTAATCCATGCCACACAAGCGCAAACAAGGTAGCTCGGCTACTTACTATCATAGTTCACCACAATCAGGTGAGGTCATAGCCTCACTCCCCCATTATCTCACTCATTCTCTCATCTATAACATTATTGCTAAACAGTGTTGCCAAGTCAATTCAGATTTTTAAAATATTTTTCAAATCTCATAATTTTTCATTGCTGCCATAGATGTGGTAGCATTAACTAATCTCAAATTAGGAAATACATTGTCATCTTACCAAAATCAGAATCCATAGAGTGATGTAGTGTGCAAGCAAGGTGTATCCAATCAATACTTAGCTATATTAGAAAAAAAATGATCTTACTTATTTAAACTTTCAATGTTGTAGCAACATCTTATAGCTTTATTCATTGTTGGAGCCAATGTTAGGCACCTCTAGTATTTTCTTGTCTAATGCTAAAGCCAGTGTTGGGCACCTTCAGCATTAATTTGTTTCTAGTTCATTGCTAGAGCCAGTGTTGGGCACCTCTAACAAATTGGAAAATCATCAGTTTTATTTTTTTTTTTCTTTCTTTTTACTAGAGCTAGTTATGAGCACCTCTAGCATTCTTACAAAAGCTTAAATATTTGCTACAGTACCTACTAATGTTGTGCGATTTACAGGGTTCAAGTATTTCTAATTTCTCTAAGTATTGAGAGCATACACCTATTGTGTTAAAATATTTCTATGAATCCTAATCTTAGCAAGAATCTAAAACATTCCTCATACATTTCACAACTCAAATATTTTCATCATCGAACTTCATAAAAAAAGTGTTAAAAAATTCCATCAACTAAAGCAGCAACGAACGTAATCCTAAATGTAGTAACACCAATGCAACATGAACATGAAAAATGAACAACACACCCCTTAAACCTAAGATGTGCATTGCCCTCAATACATGCAAAAAAAATAAAGAAATAAAGAAATAAAAACTAGAAATTAAATAGAACATGAGAAAGGGGACAACAATACTCCCCTGATGATATTGAAGACGTTGCACGACAATGGCTATTTGGAATTTAAAAAATGTTGTAAAGCACAAGCATCACATGACAACGAACGTTGCGACGATCAAAGAGGGACCATTACCTACAAAAAAACTTAAAATAAAAAAGAAAATTGGTAAGAAAATATAAATCAAACCTAACCTAATATCAAAATTGACTTATTGAAAATAAGGAAAAAATTAAGGAGAAGGTATTTCACTTAGTGAAATGGAAGCAATGTGTGGGGTTTGCTGGTGGCAATAATACTTCAAGCATTGCCCAATAACTTTGAACGTGCTCCCATCCTCTAAATTCTTGAGAAGAACTACTCTATGATGGTAAACTTCGATTATTTCAAAAAGACCAGACCAACAAGATTTTAGCTTGCCATGAAATAACTTCAATCGAGAGTTAAATAGCAACAAAATATGTCCAACATCAAATTGTCATGGCAAAGTATGCTTATCATGCCATCTCATCCTTTTATATTTGTAGATTTTAGCACTCTTATAAGCATCGTTTTGAAGCTATTCCAGTTCATTCAAATCTAGCATACTCTTCGCCCATCAACATGAAGGGTCAAAATTCAGTCTTTTCAAAGCCAACATTGCCTTATGCTCCAACTCCACAGATAAATGGAAAGCTTTTCCATATACAAGATGGAACAGATACATGCTCAAATGAGTTTTGTAGGATATCCTATAAGCCCATAAGGCTTCATATAAGTGTAGAGACCAATCTTTCCTTGAAGGATTTACAACCTTCTCCAAATTTGCTTGATTTCTCGATTGGTGACTTCGGCTTAACCATTCGACTGCAGATAGTATGCTTTAGCAGTTTGATGCTTCACTCCATATCTTTGCAAAACATTGGGAACCTGTTTAGAAAGAAATTGAGAACCCTCATCAATAATGAAATCATGTGGTGTACCAAAGCGAGTAAAAATATGCTTATGCAGAAATCGTAAACCAACTTTAGCATCACTTGAAGGTAATGATATAGCTTCAATCCATTTAGATACATAGTCCACATCAACGAGTATGAAGATATTTTTCGCAAGATAATGTATATGGCCCCATGAAATCCAAGCTCCAAACATCAAATAACTCAAGCTCTAAAAGGGGTTGCATTGGCATCTCATTCATTCTTGATATGTTGCCAGTGCATTGAGGTCGATCACAATGTTTGATGAACTCATTAGCAGGTTTGAAAAGAGTTGGCCAGTAATAGCCATATTGAAGGATTTTTACTTTTGTATAAAAGCCAGCAAAATGATCACCAAAAGGAGCATTGTGGTAATGATGCAGGATGCTATGCTGTTCATATTGGAGTATACAACATCACATGATTTGATCATTGCATTATTTAAAAATATAAGGCTCGTCCCAATGATATTGTCTAGCATCTCTCAAGATTTTTTTCCTTCTTTGGCGATTTAGATCAGGTGGCAGCAATCCAGTCATAAGATAATTCACAAAATCAACGTACCAAGGTAATACTTCAACGACTAAAAGTCTTTCATTGGGAAATTGTTCAGGAATAACTAACATTTTTCCATCTTCACAACATGATTCCAAACTACATAAATAGCCATCCACTTGATTCTCGAAGCCTTTATTATCTTGTATTTCAATGTCAAATTCTTGAAGCAATAACACCCATCGAATAAGTCTTGGTTTATTGTATTTCTTGGAAAATGAACACTTTAGTGTTGAATGGTCAATGTAAACAATCATTTTTTCCAAAAAGATAAATCAAAAAATTTGTTAAAAGAAAACAAAACAACGAGCAACTCCTTCTCGGTAGTTATGTAGTTTACTTGAGAATTATTCAACATTTTGTTGGCATAATTTAAAACAAGAAAGATTATATTCTTCCTTTGCTCCAGCACTGCTCCATCAGCTTGATCACTAGCATCACACGTCTATTTAAAAGAAAGACTGTAATCAGGTGCTATCACAATAGAAGCATTAATCAACTTCAACTTGATGGTTTGAAAGGACTTTAAAACTTCATCATCAGCAACGAATTTTCTATTATGCTCCAGCAATGAACATAGTGGTCAAACAATCTTAGATAAATCCTTGATGAATATTTAAATGAATCAAACATGTCCTAGAAAACTTCTATCTCCTTTCACATTAATGGGAGGTCACAATGTTTTGATAACCTCTATTTTGGATTTATCCACTTCAATGTCGCGATGAGAAATGTGATGCCCTAGCACTATTCCTTTGGTCACTATAAAGTGGCGTTTCTCCTAATTGAGCAATAGATTGGTTTCTTCACATGTTTTCACGACAATGACTAAGTTTTCAAATCATTGATCAAAACTCTGACCAAAAATAGAAAAATCATCCATGAAGAACACAAGAAAATTCTCTACCATAACAGAAAATATAGCCATGATACAATACTGTAACGTTGCTGGAGCATTGCACAGTCCAAGGCATTCAACGAAAAACATATGTGCCATAAGGACAAGTGAAAGTAATATTCTATTGGTCTTTAGGTGCTATAGCAATCTGATTGTATCCACCATAACCATCAAGAAAATAATAGAAAGCTTTGCTAGCAAGTCTATCTAGCATTTGGTCAATGAACGACAACGGGAAATGATCCGTCCTTATGGCTTTATTCAGCTTTCTATAGTCCATACAAATACGACAGCCAGTAGTGGTGCGTGTTGGAACAAATTCATTCTTCTCAATGGACACAATAGTAATGTTGCCCTTTTTTGGTTTGCATTGAACATGACCCACCCAATTACTATTAAAAATGGGATAGATGATCCCAACATCAACCACTTGATGAATTCTTTCCTAACAACTTCTTTCATGATAAGATTCAACTTGTTTTGCTGCTCAACAGAACTGTTATTGGGATCCTTTAGCAATATCTTGTACATACAAAAGGTTGGACTAATGTATTTTATATCAGCAATGCTCCATGTAATTATTTTCTTGTGATGCTGTAGTATAACAAGCAATTTTTCTTCCTGTGTCACTTCCAGCTTTACTAAAATAATAATAGGCAAAGACTTGTTCTGTAATACCTTAAATAATATGTCAGTGATTGACTTGAAATGAATTAAAAATTTGGAGGACTAAATTGAGTAATTGGTAAGGTATAAGAAATGACTTAAGTAAGACCAATTTGTAAGAGAGTTTATTAAAAGGGCATTTTTGGTCTTTTAGGTGAAATGAATTTAAAACCCATTTAAATTAGGGATTTAAGAAAATAGGAAATGAAAACACTTATTTCTCTTCTTCTTCTTCTTCCCGTGGGTGAGAGTGCTCCTCCATGGTTTAAGGTAAGCTTCATCTAACTCATGTTTTCGGTTGATTTTGGTTGGTTCTTGTAACCTTAAGTAATAGGTAAGCTTAAGGAAATGTTATATGAGATTAAAACTATGAAATAGAGGAAATATGAGAGATTAAAGAAAATGGGTTTTAAAATGATATGTTATTATATAAGTATTTATTTATGTTTATTGGTAAAATTGACTTGTCAAAGAGGTAAATGAAAAATTAGAAGAATTGGATAGGATTAATAACATACTAGAAAAAGAAGTATGATTATTAGAATTGAATGTTCTTGAAATATTTTAGATGTTTTAAGATTGTCTTATAATAAGACTTCTGTCACACAGCTGCAATCTTAAGATTGTCTCGTATAATATTAATTTTGTCTTCTAATTTCTCTTGTTAGTATGTCAAGCATTTAAAATTAAATTCAGCTATAGCTCTTTTCATGTCTGACCATTACTATCGACTCTTCAAGTCATGACACATCTTGTTTCTTCCAGAATACCTCGTTAAACTACTATAATATGCCTCAAAGAGAAGTTATTTCTTCAATTCCTCATAAATTACATTACAAACTTTTTCTTCGATAGTACAAGCATCCATCGGGCTTAACTTCAAAGTCTTTATTTCACCTTTTTCTACTTCTTCGATACTTGACCTATATCTTTTATCCATTATTTGAAGTTTATTCATTTTCCCCAACTTGAGCTCCTTTTAAGTTAACAGATACTTTAAACTTTTATGAACGAAATGCATATAACATCTTTCACCATATATGTAATGACACCATATCTTCAAAGCAAATACCATTAAAGCCAATTCTAAGTCATGCGTAGGATAATTCCTTTCGTGTGTCTTAACTTACCTTAAAGCATAAGTCATGACTTTTCCTTCTTGTATTTATACTCATCCCAAACCATTATGAGATGCATCTCTATAGACTACATAGTCTTTTTATGATTTTGATTATACACTACATAGTCTTTTCCTGATTATAATTATACTAGCACAAGGATTTTTCATTAATATCTTTTAAACATCTCAAAGTATCTCTTGGCAATAATCAGTTCAACAAGTTATGTACTCCATACTTTAGAGACATTCTTCAGAGTTTTCCATTCCTAAATAACTTATACTCTTTTGGAATCCACTTTAATTCCCTTATAGTGAAACTACATAGTCAAAGAAACAACTTCAGACAACCAAAAATTCACAATACAATAGCTTGACATATAGCTTTTTCTATCAAAAAGACTGAAGAATGATGTAAAGATATACATCATATTCATATTCTTCCTTTGTCTTAGAATATACCAAAATATCATTCATCTTTAGGGGAAGATACTTATTATTCACTATCATCTTTTTCAATTGACAAGAATCTATGCATGATCGCATAGACCTGTTCTTCAATTTCACAAACCAAACAACATTGGTAAACTTCAAGGTGACACACTCAGTCTTATAAAACTTCGTTCTAATAATTTTTGAAATTTGTCTTTAACTCCCTAAATTCAATAGAAGACACTCTTCAAAGTTAGAGAATCTACCACATTAACTAGGAAGGATTGACAATATGTCGTAATAACTTCTTAATAGTTATTGTTGAAATCACTTTAATTAATAAATTTATATTTATCCTTTTATTAATCACTTATGATTTCAAAACCTTTCAGGTCCTCCAAGATCAATCGCTTTAAGTAATAGTTCACAAAGATATGACGGGGAAAATAACCAATCTACTCCCAAGATTATCTCAAATTCCTCAAATGACAATTTCATTAGATTTGTCGAAAACTCAATTCCTTAAATCACTAATATAATACTTTACAAATACGACTCACCCTAGCACTCTGACTCAAAGGGTCATTCACCACTATATCACTAGAGATAGGCTCTAACTGAATATCTTTTTCTTTAACTAACTTAGTGCTTATATACGGGTGCGTAAAACCAATATCAATTCAAACAAATGTAGGCTTTATTGTAGCCTCTCTAACGTCTATAGTCTTTAGAGAGAATTAACTTGACAAACTTGATATTGTCCACTGAAAACACATCATTGACTAGTGTTACAATTTACATTAACGAATTGAAGAGTACGAGTATGAACTGCGTATCTATTGTGTAAACATTATAATCAATGTGATGTCAGGATATATTATGATGTATTGAGATAATAATTTATGAAAAATGATAACTAGATAAATATTAAAGATAATGTGATTCATGTTGCCCACATGCAAAACAATTCATAAGTAAAGAAATGGTTAACAATTAATATATTATTGATGATATAATGCCCAGTTATATCATTACTTGCGAAAAATGAGCAAAACCCTACAAATGTAATATACACGATATTATAAAGCATTGTATGATATAATATAATACTTAGCATGATTTTATAGATGTGTTACATAACATTCTATAAATCAAATAGTAATGAGTAATGAGGATATATTGCATTCCTAATAGGTTAGATATATGATCTCTCTATGTTTACATTGTATTAATACATGTTATAATATGCCTAGCAGATAGAACTATAGAGGGGCTAGTGGGGCCAAGGTCACAGACATAACGTCTCGGCCTATTGTTAGGTCGTGCTACACATGAATAGGATAACTCCCAGACAAGTCAGCCTTTTCCAACATAGATCCATGCCTCGAATTAACTCGTCATGAAGTCAAGTCACATTGGCTAAGAATTATCCCTCAGGTCATTAGTCGATCCCACAATATCCTGTTCAAACAAACAAGCCACAAATTAGTCTCACTCCATAATATAATTCCAAACCCACAAGTACTCTTGGAAGAGAGATCCCACGGGGCATAGCGAATTCTAGATGGCAACCCCACTCTTCAACCAAGAGCACGATATGGGGCTCACTGGCCCCAAATCGTCTCTAGGTTTCATCCTAGAGAGACATCATACCATCCACTTGGTCCCGATGCCCGCACACCTAGGTTCCTCATGAACCTAGGAGAAGGTCGCTTACACCGTGGTAGCTCCACATGCTAGCTTAGGGTGAGGGGGATGGTGGAGACCCAACACCAGATCACTTTCCCCTAAAGAGCTAAAGAAACTTACCAGTTATGACATCAATACACTTTGGAACGTCTAAATTGAGTCCATTACCTTGACATGCCCCGTATCTTCATTCTTCAAGCTTTTCCCTTGCCCATAGTATCGTCTACTCAGCCTATCATTGGGTCATTGTCGGGGTATTCTCATGGAAATGAGATGTCCCTGACATACTCCCCCACTCACTTTGGTCGATGTCATAATTGACACTAAAACCATATCTTAGTTACCTTGTTGCAAAGAGTTGACCCTTCTCATGAGATCTATCCCTTGCCCTCAAGAACTATGATAATGATTCGTTCCATGGGACACTAAACTCATCACTTTGGGTAGAGTAAACCCACTTACCTTCGTTTTTTCTCATTGCCATTGAGCTTATTCTTTCTAAGGATATAACCTTGAGGAACCATCGTTGTTATGTCTAACTTTTTTAACACCATCACATATTCTAAACCATATGATGCATCACTTGGTGTGTTACCCCCTTGCATACCTATCACTTTTTTGGCATCTCAAACAATATGTCATATATGACACGATTCAAGTAAACATTCCCAACAATACCATATTATCTCACAATATATGGTCATTCAATTATGTTAGACACATCCAAACTCAAGCCCTCTTGGCCCTTTATCAACGCCATGCCCAAACCTTGTTCACCTGGCTCACGATTGCTCACTTGCAGCATCTTCGACAAATGATAAAGGCTCACCCATTTTATTCTAGTAAAAACCTACCTTAACAATAACGATATACCTGCTCAAACACTAAAGACCACATCACCACTAACAAACACACATTCTCATGATGGCCTCGTCATGAACATCAATTACTACACCGCTAAACATTAGATAGTTCCACCGTCTCCTCTGCTCAAACTCATGATGACATCCTCATGAACATCCTTGTGCCTCATTTCCATGAATTCTACACTCAAGGAACTCATGTGAGTCTCAATATATTCCTTATTCCCAAGCAATCGAATATATACCTGATGTTCTTCCATAGAAGTGCTAAATATCATTATTTCATCAAACTAGATGACTACAACCTTATCGAGGTATCCATAGAACATAGAGTCCCCAAAATCCATTTCTTTTTTATTCATCCCCTTCCTCCATGTTCACCTGATGGTATCCCGATTTGAGGCCCAACTTCATGAACAACTTGGTATTATCCAGCTGGTCAACCAAATTGGCAATTAATATATTGAGATATTTATTCCTAAAGGTCACTTTATCTAATGTCCTATAATTCACACGTCATCCCAAATTCCAATCATGTTTCTTTTGGAACAATGCTAGCACCCGAAAAAGGTAACTTCAAGGGATGAAATAGTCCTGCTTGAAGTAACCCATCCAATTACTTCCTAACTCAGCCAGCTCTGGAAGACTCATCCGAATGGCACATCGCTGGAGGATTAACTCAATCTTATGGTCCACCTACCTTCCAGGTGGCAACTCTTTCAGAAAATAATATGGCATTACATCCTAAAAGTCTTTCAACTTTTCCTGAACACGCTCAAGCATCGTATCATAATTGGTATCCTCCTTGGAAACTACGAAGACCAAGAATTAATGCTCTTCCTTCTTCAATCATTTCTTAAACAGGATAATTGATAATACCTTCTTCTCAGGACATGAACTAATTGTAGTTGGCACTATACACGGTTTCTTCCCCATGTACATAAAAAATTGATGCTAGGAAATGAATCAGTAGGGTGGCCATCACGCTTCATGGTATTTTCCCTACAAACACTAAAATGTCAGATAATATTTTACTGACACAATTTCCTCTTTGAACCTTTTTTTTCAAACACAACGCAATAGCCACATAAATGGTATGTCACCATGAATATCCTATTCCTACATGTATCGTGATCCATTTGATATGGTCACCTAGTAACCTGCACATTATCAAGGTCACTATCAAGACTTTTACAATTTGATGATTTCCTCAACCAATTAGCACCAATGTTCTCAAAAGAACAAGTGTCCTGCACAAGATAATGAAATTAAGCATCATATTACTACAAATAATAAGAACCCATGCATAAAGATTAAAACCCAACATCCATTGAACCATTAAAACCAGACACCATTGTATGAACACCTAACAAGCTTATCATGCCAAAACAACATGTTCCCCTATAGGAATATCAAACAAGCATCTCCGTGCTAAAAGAACATGCACTTTTGTGCTAATAATGTAATGACTTGCTCTTACGTGGACTACACCAATCAAGTCTCTCTATGCAAGACCATATTATTTCAACCTGTCCACTCCACACGATAGAGTGCTAAGGTAGGATCAAGTCATCCTGCCTATTCTCATCTGAAGCTGCTCGGCCTGAACTCTATCCCCCTACCTACCCCTAAGGGTGAAGCGCTCGGCATGAATCCTTAAAATAAACAAGGAACACAAACTGTCTAGAAACATTAATCTCCTCTCTGGCTCTTTCTCAAACTACTTAGCTGGGACTGTAAGGTAATTTTGAACCGTATGGAATCCATTCCAGCTGGCTTAGACTCATTATCTTATGGGGAAACGTTCACTTGCGCACCGTCCCTCGTTGATGCCACGATGGAATTAAAAGCACTTCGTTGTGGACACTCAGTAATTTGATGTGGCTCAATACAAAGGAAACACCTCAATGTGGGGTTATTCCCTTAATTTCTCAATCCATAACCAACCAAGACTCTATTTGGGTCGGGTCCCTTCCAGGGAAACTCTTATCCGCTCCCATACCGTTGTCTTATCCCCTCATGCCAACTTGTTCCGCCCACCTATTAGGTATTTGCTCCATTCAGAAAAGGCACCGTATATTTTCCATGATGATCATTGTAATCTCTAAGGCACTCAATAATGACTATCGCTATTGTCAGAACTTGCACCTTCAGCCTCTACAACTGAAGCCTCTCCCGTGGCTTAAGCCTTCAAACAAAAAGAAACAATTTATCCATTCTAGACATGTCCTTGATATCTGGCACCAAGGTTGAGAACTCTCTCAAATACTCTCTTTTATGGTCCCACGTATGATTCAATCTCTTTAACTTCTCACGAGAGTCATAGTCTACATTTTATGGGAGAAAAAAATCTTAAACTCATTCTTTAACGCATCCCAAGTCTTAACAGAGAACCCTCTATCTTCAAACATGGACCGCCACCATAACTTAGCATCACTGGCCATATACATCGACTATCGCCACCTTATATTCTTTATCCTCGATGTGCAATGCTCGAGAATATTAATCCATGTCAACAAGAAGATTATCAAGCTCTTCAGTATCTATTGTATCCTCACACATTGGGGATCAGGGATCTTGGATTTTACGCCCCCTTTCATAAGGTACGTAGTCAAAGAAGCCATAGTTGCTTGAATGCCACACTAAATATAGCCTTCAACTCCAAATACCCAAGATATATCACACCTATGTCACCTCTTGCCTTGTTCCCTAATTTGATCATTATATTTGCCAACTTCTTTTGAGTCTCCTTTATCGCTTGTAAATGTATATGTTAAGGCAAGCAAATCTTGGCAAGTATACACAATCAATTCAAGTAATATAGGTATCGTCTCCACATGGATTGGATTGGAAATATATTTTCACCACAACGAGAACTAGTGTCATGAATTAATTCATTCTAAGTGTTAGCTTAAGAACTAATACTAATAAAACGAAGAAGTGATTTAATGATTGTAGAAAAGTTTGGTCGAGGCAAAATAAATATGCAAATGCTGGAATAAAATAAGACAAGTGTTGGTTTAAATATAATGCAAACAACCTCACATATTTAGACGTATCACATATCATTTATGCTAAACTTTTGTCTTGACAACAATTATTCTATGTTTAGAATGAATTACTTTGACTTGCTAAAGCTACCCGACAGGATTACTAGGTATTCTTAGACGGTTGATATGGCAATACTCCTCAGCGTTAACTACAACCCTTGGTTTGTCAAACTATTGTTGTAGCAATATCTCTCAGCGTGAACTAAAGGTGTTGTCTATCCTACTCTAGCGTCTACCCCTTTTAGTCGTTTGAAACTCACTTCTTATCTCTAAGGAAAACAAGTTAGAACTTTACCATCCCGGATTCATTCCATTGATCACGTGGATCTATATTAATTCTCTCGAATCTATGAATCACTATCTAGAAAAAAGGCTATCTCTCGATGCTCTTACATTGTCAAGACATATTTTACCAAAACCCCATGCGATCTCTCGATGCTCTTACAGCGTAAGGTAAAACATTTAAACGATGAGCAAAACAATCATAAGCAAAACATAATTCATCATTCATAAAACAAAAAAATATTGTTCAGGCAAAACAAAGTTTAACACCAAGTATGACAGTCATGGTGCTATAAAAATCATCAAAGATTCAACATTTAGTACAACCCCAAATAGATAAAGAGTTAAGAAAAAAAAGAACGACTCCCAAAATTGGGAGCTCTGTCGAGACAATTCTGATCAGCACCGCGCCTGCCTTGGTGATCAGTCTCTCTCGAGACCTGATCCCCGCTCTGCTAAAGTCTGGTTATGGAGGAAACCAAGGAAGATTGGTTGGTTGACGGTGGGAAAGCACTGCAGTTTCTTGCTCACACCTTGGATAAAGCTCTTCTCTCTTTTTCCTTGCCTTCTCTTGGCGGCTACGACTGGTTATTTATAAGGAAAGATCTCCTAGGGCTTTGCATTCTTTTGGAGTTTCCTTAAATAACCGTTATTAAATGCTCAAACTTAAAAAGGAAAGGTGGCTGTCAGAATAATTAAGGCTTGCTTATTCGTGAAGCAGGTCATCCAACTGGCATGTGACATAGGCGGTTTCGTCACACCTGCTTCAGACTTCTTCAAATAAACCTTGCCTCGGTGAGATAAATCTTCTCCTCACGTTCTTATTTGTTCCGTTGGCCTTTGCAAAATTATGTTGTCACAACTAAAAAGTTCTTCATTTGTAAGTTTCATGCATAAACATAATCCAAACAACCCTTTCTCCTCAGCAGCATCAGTCAGACCAAATAAATCTTGCCTAAGCAAAACTTATCCACCACAAGCTAATATAACCTATATGCAACTAAAATGTTGTGCATACTTTGTTTAGACGAGCAATAACTTAAGTGAAAAGACTGAAAATTGAGTCTTTTTATGGAGTTATCATACCCCCAAACTTAAGTAATTGCTTATCCTCAAGCAATGTACAATAGCTAGAAGAAAATCAAAATTGTCATGGAAAAGCAGTATTAAGAAAATCATATGGTTTGATATTTAAGCCCTCAGCAAAAATGTTTGGCCTCAACATGTTCGACAGTCATATCAGTCAAGTCCCTTCCCTAGTCAGGATTCTTTACTATTGTATGTGCGTGATTGTAACCAGTCTATGCATAAAGGTAATTAGAAAACTTAAAGTAAGCACTTCTGGTTTGTCAAGGCATCAAATTATTTGTCAGGCTTAGTTTATACTCCTAGTTATATATCAACTTTTTTTATGCAAGGGAGTCAGCTCATCATACCTACCGTTCCACACTCTAGGTGAAAGGGAGCATACCTTCTACCCCCAAGCTAGTCAGGCAGTGTCATCTTGTGACTACTTTCATTCACTCATATGCCTTGGCTACTCTTAATTTCTTATAGGGTTTTTATGTTTATGCCTTTGCACAGAGGAGTGTCCCTTTTTATTTTATATTTTCAATTTTGTAAACATTAGAGAGTTTTCACTTTACCCTTAAAATATTTTTGAAGTCTCGGCAAACAGAAAGTTTTTTTCCAAAAATTTTACAAATTACATGAAACAATGACAACCTACAATCGTGTTTATAAATTTCAAAGAATCAGGCATAGGGTTGATTCTCTTCTTTAGACAGTCTTAACAATAATTCTGGCCTAGGCAATCCCTAATTGTCATGACAATAATTCATCATTGGGCATCCCTAATTCTTTCCTAACAATAATGTTAACCTGCTTATGTCATGACAACAAAGATTTTAAACCAAATATCATCAACTATTTTTTAACAACGTATGGCAGAATATGGTACAATACCTCCCCCAAACTTTAGTAATGCATTGTCCTCAATGTATGAAAACTAAAACTACATGATGCTATATGCAGATGCAAAAATATAAAAACTAAAACTGAAATGGAAACTCATTGTGGTGGGGTGGCTTGATTGGACACCCTCGTTCAGCGTCATTTGGGAGGAGTGGGACTCTCGGATCCCGAGTCTACTAATGTTATCATCGAGGGAGACAGCTGAAGTATGTGGCCTGTCATTCTCTTGTATCTTTTTTTACTGATCGAGGCTCGTGCTGGAGTTGATTGCTAGGTGGTAGGAGTCGGTTGTACTGGAACTGGGCTGGGCTAGAAGCCTGACGGCCGGGGATGGAATGGGATCTTGCTCGGGTTGCTTCGGTGCTAGAGTGAAATCTTCATCGGATAAGAAGTTGGGTAGGGTATATTGACTGCTATCGGAGGTGGAAAATAATGAGGAGCTGAGGAACTCTTCTGTGTCACCTTGGCCTTCCTCTGGTACGAGTAGGACATGGGTTGCTAATGCTGGCACATCAGTGGACATTCCTGGGGGAACTTCTAGAGGGACTTGCGATGTCGAGGCATGGAATGTGCTACCGCCCGTATTGTATTTGTGGATGACACTGGGAAGGTCGGCAGTCTAGTGATAGTGTTCGAGAGTAACTCCTTGAAGAAAGGGTTAAGTTCCACGTCCCTAGCCTTGACATACTCGAAGTAGATCTCCATGTGATCCTCTAGGTGCCCGATCCTTTCACGCGTTCCTCGAGTGTGCGTGACCACAACGGCCATTCTACCTGCGACAGCCGATTTTTCTCCCCGCTCCAACCCTTCATGCGGGGCGTTATCATTGAAACTCATTAACTCGGTTACCTTCTTCTTGGTGATACCCTCCTTTGATTTAATAAAGTCCTCAAAAGGCTCCTCGGGGACTTTCGTTTTCCTACACAGTGCAGTTATCAGGTTGGGAAATAGTAGATTTCTCTTATTCCACTTGGCACACTCATGGATTTGTTCGAAGATGATTTCTCCAACGTCGATCTTTCTCTCGTATAAGATTGAGTGCAAGAGCATCAATCTTTTCATGAGGACAGTAGTATTGTGAGATGTTGGCATCTGCTTGCCTTTGAGAAAACCACAGCTTCACGTTTGGTTTTAGGGCTCGATGATCTACTCATTTCCTTGTTGGGGCATTCCCTTCGAACTTGGCCCACCCGAAGCATAAATCTTCCAGCACTCCGTTGTATGTTTCTTGATCCGTCTCAGCCACAAATCGCTTGTATTGCTCCTCCATTTTCCCCAACTTAAAGTATTTATTGAGTGATAAAGGGGAAAATCGATGGATCTTCCCTTAGACGTACACTGTGTGGTTAGACAAGTCTTCGAGATGGGCGTAGAACTCCCTTACCATCGCCGGTGCTACGGCTTTGGGATGACGAGCAAACTTCTCCCAGTTGTTTTTCTTTATAATGTCCATCACTTCTGGTCCAAACTGTTCTTCATCCTCGGCTGGGAAAACAAACCCATCCTCCAAATAAACTTGACATTTTTAGAGGATTTTGAAGCGTGCTTCCGCTTCGACCGTTTGGAAACGTTCAAAACTTTGTGTTGAGGCTGGGGCTTTCCTTGCTCTTACCATTGTACTTGGTTGGTGTGGCTAAATCAGTGGTAGTGATGGGGAGGAATTCATTGAGAGAAAAAAAGTTTTTTCTTGTTTTGTAGAGAGAGAATGAGGCACGATGAAGAAGAAGAAGTTGGGCAGTTTTTTTCTTTAGAAAGTAATGGGCGGTTTTCGGGGTAGTTTTGTCCTTACACAAAGGGAAAAGATTTTTTCATTTAATGAGAAATATATGATTGGACATAAAGTGGGGGAAAAGATCTCTTTCCCTCTTTATTCTTTCACCAAAACCATGCACCCTAGGGTTTCTTTTTCTTTTCATGCCCGCTTTAACTCCCCATGCTGCCACGTGTGATTTGAATGCTTACAAAAAAAAAAAAAGAAATAAAATTAATTGAATAATGAAAGAATAAAATAACTTAATTTATTTATGTACAGAATTCAAATTTTCGTTACCTAGGCAACAAATTTTGTTCAAGTAAATAAATCAAACTCTTGGGCATCAAGTGCCAACGATGTTGGTTTGTCGCGCATGACTAGGGCTCCTTTGTACTCCTTGAGTCTCTGGCCGTTCACCTTGAAGATGGAACCATTGTTTTGGTTCTGGATTTTAATTGCTCTATTGTCATGGACTTGGTGTACGATGAATGGTCATGACCATCGTGATTTTAACTTGCCTGGGAATAATTTAAGGCTTGAATTATAAAGCAGTACTTGTTGTCCATAATAAAATTGCCTTGGAAATATTTTTCTTACATGCCATTGTTTTTTTTTCTTTGTATAGGCGGGCATTCTTGTATGTGTGTTCGTCAAAATGCATAAGTACCATACGGACATGTGAAAGTGGTTTACTCTTGATCATCCGGTGCTATGGCTATTTGGTTATATCCTGAGTATCCATCAAGGAAGCGATAAAATGCTTTTCCCGCTAACCTATCAAGAATTTGGTCGATGAAAGGGAGGGGAAAATGGTCTTTCTTTATGGTATTATTGAGCTTCATGTAATCGATGCATATGCGCCAGCCCATGACTATTCTTGTGGTGAGGAGTTCGTCATGTTCGCTTTTAATCAAGGTCACACCACCCTTCTTTGGCACACACTACACCGGGCTGACCCATGAACTATCGAATATAGGATAAATTACTCCCGCGTCCAACCATTTTATAATTTCTTTCATGATTACCTTCTTCATGATTGGGTTGAGCCTTCTTTGGGGTTCCACTGAAGTGCTATGGCTATCGTCTAGATTGATTTTATGCATGTATATGGTCGGAATAATTCCCTTCAATTCTGTCATTGTCCATCCGAGAGCTTTTCTGTTCTGTGAGAAAACATTCAACAAAATATTCTCATGTTCGGATGTTAGGTTGGTAGAAATTATCACTAGTAGAGTTTCATCAATTCCTAGATAAGCATACTTAAAGTTTCATGTCAAAGTTTTAAGTTTCAGTTTCTAAGGGTTTGAATTTCATACATGATTTATTATTAAGAAGCCTCGGTTGATCCTTTGTGTTTCCTTCGTATCGTGCATTGGTATCATTTTCAGAGCGTCCATTATTCAGATTTTCGTGGTCAGGGCCATGATTCTCTGAATCATCTTCTGAGTATAATTCGCTTGGGCCAAAAGTGTCTTGTTCAAGCATCTCAGTTGCACGGTCATGGTACAAAGTGTTGTATTCATCGAGTCTTAGAGATTCACCTCGTCCAAGGATTATTTTCTCCTCTACTTCTCTAATGTATTGGCACTCTTCTAAATCATCCACATATTTCATAGAGTTGAATACGTTGATGGTGATGCGTTGCTCTCCTACTCGCATTGTGAATTGTCCATTTTAATAATCTATTAGGATTCTCCCAGTGGCTAAGAAGGATCATCCCAGAATGACTGGTGAGTTTTCATCGGTTTCGCAATCCAAGATGAGGAAATCAACTGGAAATACAAATATATCCACATTTACTATGACGTCCTCTATTTTTCCCTCTGGCCGTACATATGACCGATCGGTCAGCTGTAGGATGACTGAGGTTGGACAGGAGTGATACCCGTGTAGTTTCATAAATATGGACTTTGGTATCAAGTTTACACTTGATCCCAAATCAACAAGAGCTCGTCCTATAAAGTTATTACCAATCGAGCATGGTATTATAAAGCTGCCAGGGTCTTTTTGTTTTGGTGGGAGTTTGCTTACTGGCGAACAGATTTCTATTGCCGTGGCAACACGTTCTATCTTTCGTTTCTTTGTAACAATATCCTTAAGAAATTTGGCATAGGAAGGCATTTGTTCGATGGCTTCTAGTAAGGGTACATTGATACACAACTGATCCAGAACATCAAAAAATTTCTTGAACTGTATGTCATCACCATGTTTCTTCAATCGTTGAGGCAATGGTGGTGGAGGTCTCACATTGTCAGCTGTTGTTGCTGAAGAATCTCTGGCCTTGACCATGAATATCTCGTTGTTCTAGCGATGTCTTTCTGAACCTTCAAATCTTCCCTTCTCTTTAGGTACTTCCTCTCGTTCAACATTTTCAGCTTGATCCTCTGGTTGAGTTATGCTATGGTGAGGACTTTTCAGATGTTCTCCCCCAAACTTGTCATCTTGGTTGACCTGTTTTCCACTCCTTAGTGTAAGTACATTGCATTGTTCCTTCCCATGATGTTTAGTCCGTATTACTAGCGAGATTTACTTGTGGGCGAGAGTGAAATGTCGTAGCAATTTTTCCCACTTGATTCTCTAATGTTCTTAGAGATAAACTATGGCTTTGCAAAAGTGTTGCTTGGCTTTGTAACAAATTTTCTTGATTTTTAATTGTTGCAGAATTTTCGTGCATCAAGGTCTTTGTGGAGGCCATAAAATCTTTTGTCGAGGACATAAATCCATGCAATGATAACTCCAAGGAATCATTATTGGAATTAGTATTAGAGGAAGAAGATATATCTTTATTGTTTTGCCAGGGCTGCTGATGATGTTGATTCTAAAAATGTTGATGGTCATAATTATTTTGATGTGGCTTGTAATTTGCTGCTTGATTGTTACTGTTTCCTTGATTACTCCATGAAAAATTTGGTTGCTATCTCCAACCAGGATTGTACGTATTTGGATACAGGTTATTGTTACTCCGGTTATAGTTGCCCAAAAAATTGGTTAACTCATGGTTTTTCAAACATTCACTCTCATGATGGTTGCCATGGCAAAATATGCATGCGTTATTGGTCACCTTGACTTCTCTTACCTTATTAGGACATTACAAATTTTTCAACATATTGGTTATGGCAGAAATTTGAGCTGCTACCAAATCCTTACCGTCTAATTCATATGCTCCAGATGTTTTTCTACCAGTTCCAAATCTCGTATTTGGAAATTGATAATCATTATTTGTTATCCTATCGAGGTTGTCGAAAGCTTCATCGGGTGATTTGTCCAGTAAGTGCCATTTGTTGAGGCATCTAGCATTATTACAGTTGGTTCTTTGACTCTGTTGTAAAACATCACCACTTGCATCCAATTGTGAAAGCCATGGTTAACACATTTACGAAGTAGCCTTTTGTACCTATCCCAACATTCGTACATTGATTCATCATCTCCTTCGTGAAAACTTACAAAGTTGTGTATTCATATTAGGCGGATTGTATCGGAGTAAAAAACGCTTGCATAAATCTACCCATGACTCCATTGAGCCGGAATGAACTCCACTAAGCCAAACTCTTGCTCTATCACGTAGGGAGTAAGGGAAAAGTTTTAGTTTGAGCACATATTCATGTACTCCTTGTTGTCGAAACAAATCGCACACTTCAAGGAAAACACGAACATGCTTCCTAGCATCCTCATTGGGTAAACCACCAAATTATCCAATAGAGTTTAACATGTTGAACATCACTGGTTTGAGTTTGAAATGAGTGGCTTGTATTTAAGGTGGCACTATACCTGGATTGAGGTCATCGAGAATCGGGTTCAAATGATCTCGTATTGCTCTTGGCCTTGTAACTTGAAGATTGATAGTTGTATCAGGTCCTAAATCTCCCATGTTCCCTTGCATTTGGAGTTGGTTTAAATGTTCTCTGGTTCATTGGGCACGCAACCTTTGTCTGAACGATTGCTTAACTTGAGGGTCAAATGGTTCCAAAGGCTTCTAATAGATCTCAAGGTCATGCAATAATAAAAATATACAAAAGAAAATAATAAACTATGTTAGACTAAATAAATATAAGGTGACACAAAAAGAACTTGTTATGACTAAATTTTCTCAGTTGCTAATCCCCGGCAACGGCGCCAAAAACTTGATCGCTTGTAAATGTATATGTTAAGGCAAGCAAATATGTGAAAGTATAAACAATAGATTCAAGAAATATAGGGCGAGTGAGTATCGTCTCCACAGGGATTGGAAATATATTTTCACCACAACGAGAACTAGTGTCACGAACTAATTCCTACTAAGTGTCAGCTTAAGAACTAATACTAATAAAATGAAGAAGTGATTTAATGATTGCAGAAAAGTTTCGTCAAGGCAAAATAAGAATGTAGAATGCTGGAATAAAATAAGACAAGTGTTGTGTTTAAATATAATGCAAACAACCTCACATATTCAGATGTATCAGAGAGCACTTATGCTAACTTTGTCTTGACAACAATTATTCTAATTTTAGAATGAATTACTATGACTTGTTAAAGCTGCCCGATAGGATTACTAGGTATTCTTAGATGGTTGCTATGGTAGTACTCCTCAGCATTAACTACATTGGTTTGTCAAACTGTTATTGTATCAATACCTCTCAGCATGAACTATAGGCGTTGTCTATCCTACTCTAGCGTCTACCCCTTTTAGTCGTTTGAAACTCACTCCTTATCTCTAAGGAAAACAAGTTAGAACTTTACCATCTCGGATTCATTCCATTGCTCACATGGATATATCTTAATTCTCTCGAATCTAAGAATCACTATCGAGATAAAAGGCTATCTCTCGATGCTCTTACATTGAAGAGACATGTTTTACCAAAACCCTAGGCAATCTCTGGATGCTCTTACAGTGTAAGGTAAAATATTTAAACGATGAGCAAAACAATCATAAGCAAAACATAATTCATCATTCATAAAACATAAAAATATTGTTCAGGCAAACAAAGTTTAACACTAAGTAAGACAGTCATGGTACTATAAAAAATATCCAAGATTCAACGTTTAATACAACCCCAAATAGATAAAGAGTTAAGAACAAAGGAAGAATGACTCCAAAAACCGGGGGCTTTGTCGTGACAATTCTGATCAGCATCGCGCCTGCCTTGGTGTTCAGCCTCTCTCGAGACCTGATCACCGCTCTTCTAAAGTCTGGTTATGGAGGACACCAAGGAAGGTTGGTTGGTTGATGGTGGGAAAGCACTGCAGTTGCTTGCTCACTCCTTGGATAAAGCTATTCTCTCTTCTTCCTTGCCTTCTCTTGGTGGCTATGGCTAGTTATTTATAACGAAATATCTCCTAGGGCTTTGCATGCTTTTGGATTTTCCTTAAATAACCGTTATTAAATGCCCATACTTAAAAAGGAAAGGTGGCTAGCGGCTGGCAGAATAATTAAGGCTTGCTTGTACGTGAAGTAGGTCATCCAGCTGGCGTGTGACATAGGCGGTTTCGTCACACCTGCTTTAGACTTCTTCAGATAAACCTTGCCTCGGTGAGATAAATCTGCTCCTTACGTTCTCATTTATTTCGTTGGCCTTTGCAAAATTAAGTTTTCACAAATGAAATGTTCTTCCTCTGTAAGTTTCCTATACAAAAACAATCCAAACAACCCTTTCTCCTCCCCAGCATTAGTCAGACCAAATAAATCTTGCTTAAGCAAAACTTATCCACCACAAGCTAATATAACCTATATGCAACTAATGCAACTAAAATGTTGTGCATACTTTGTTTAGACGAGCAATAACTTAAGTGAAAAGATTGAAAATTAAGTCTTTTTATGGAGTTATCACTCCTCGACACAGTTCATTTGATAAAAAAAGATCATATGAGCTCTACAGTTCGCTCACGCAGTTTTAATCTCACCTAACTTTCATCGATACACAAAACTTGTCTTCTGTATGACAGGTGCTGTAACTTCTTGGTCCTTACCTCCGTGGGAGCTAGTTAATCCATCATTACACATGTGAACCATTCTGTTTACCTCATTGGCACTTCAATACCTGTAACACGAATGAGGCACTATAGTGCTTAAAAAAGAGCACCACTATGCTAAATTCATAGCACCTCTGTGTTTGAATTAACGATTGAGCACCTATGTGCTTTGATCGACAAACTACCATCTATGTGCAGTTAAAAATGACTGAGCACCTCTGTGCTTCAGTATAGAATATGGCACCTCTGTGCTTTGGGACTATTGAGCACATTTTTGCATCAATCTATGATCTGGCACCTCAGTGTTTTGGGATGATTGAGCACCTTTGTGCTTCAATCTAGGATCTGGCACCTTTGTACTTTTAGGGACGATTGAGCACCTCTGTGCTTCAATCTAAAATATGGTACCTCTGTGTAGTAAATAAACGATTGAGCACTTCTGTACATCAACCTTTAAACTCACACCTCTATGCAATTAACACACTATTTCACCCTGCCTACTCCACACGCTAGAGCATTTTGCATATGGTTAGAACATCCTGCCTACTCCATGCATTAAAGTGCGTGGCATGAATAATTTTCACCTTGCCTACTCAACATGTTAAAGCGCTTGGCGTGAAATAGCAACGAAGGAACCCAAATCATCTGTTAAAACCAAACCATTTTGGCTCTGATACCAAGTGTCACAGACATAACATCTCGGCCCTATTATTATGCCATGTGGCACTTGAATGGGAAAACTCCTAGACAAGTTAGCCTTTCCCAACATAGATCAATTCCTTGAATTAACTCGTCATGAAGCCAAGTCACATTGCCTAAGAATCATCCCTCAGGTCATTAGTCGTTCCCACATTATCCTGTCCGAACAAACAAGCCACGCAATAGTCTCACAACACAATATAATTCCAAAGCCACAAGTACTCTTGCAAGGGAGATCCCTCAGGGCATAGTAAATTCTAGGTGGTAACCCCACTCCTCAACCAAGAGTGCGATATGGAGCCCACTGGCCCCAAACCATCTCTAGGTATCATCCTAGAGAGACATCGTACCATCCACTTGGTCCCGATGCCCGCACACCTAGGTTCCTTATGAATCTAGGAGAAGGTCACTTACACCGTGGTAGCTCGACATGCTAGCTCAGGGTGAGGGAGATGGTGGAGACCCAACACCAGATCACTTCCCCCTAAAGAGCTAAAGAAACTTACCAGTTATGACACTAGTACACGTTGGAACGTCTGAACTGAGGCCATTACCTTGACAAGCCCCCATCTTCATTCTTCAAGTTTTTCCCTTGCTCACGGTATCGTCTACTCAGCCTATCATTGGGTCACTGTCGGTGTATTCTCATGGAAATGAGATGTCCCCGACACCAAGCACCCCAAAAATATTTAAAAACTAATATATATATATATATATATATATATATAATGGACTAGGATCTAATTATATATATATAGTGTAAAACTTTTTAATTTTATACGTTTTCAGGACTGTTAGATTTAGGAAATCAAAGCTTGAGATTAATAGTAGGAAATGAGAATATAATCATTGGAAAAAATGAGTTAATCCCAACATTTGATTTCCTCTCATTAATTGATCCTAAAATGGTGTAAAACTAAAAAATTTACACTAGGTGTTAGTGGATACTAACCTATATATATGGATAAGATTTTGTTACACAATATAAAACTCGTTTAGTTTACACATATTTAAGACTGTTGAATGAGTAAAAATAGACGGTTGAGATTAACACTAGAAAATGAGAAGATAATCGCTAGAAAAACGATGAGTCAATCTCAGTCATCTATTTTCACTCATCCAGCGATCCTAAATATGTGTAAAACTACAGAGTTTTACATTGTGTAAGTGGATCCAAACTCATATATATATATATATATATATATATATATATAACACATCAGGACGGTACGTCAGTCGATTCCTCTCTATCCATATATCGCATGCATATTGTATTGTGATGAATTATATTAAGTTTGCTTGTTGCAACAAGCAAAATATTTTACCTACTTATTTTAACTAACTGCAACTGGCAAAATATATGAAATCGACGTTGATATATTTAAAGCATCAGGGCTTTGCGTCGTAATAAGATTATTTTTAATAGTACGACGTGTTTAGAAAATAATAGATGTTTAGAATTTTTTTTATTCATCGACAACATAAACATATTTGTAGCAGTTGTTCGAACCTAGGATGACCTCTATGAAGAACAACACTCCCTTTAACTTCCCATGTTATGTAGGGCTATAATTAAATCGAGTATAACTCGAGTATTTCTGAGCTCGACTAGACTTGAAAACTCTAAAATGGAAGCTCGACTCAGATCGAAAACTCGCGAGCCTAAAATTTTCAAGCTCGACTAAAAAGCTAAAATTAAAAAAAATTCTTAAACTTATCCGGTTAAAGCTCAAACTCGTACTCGAACCTGAATATTAAGTACATTTATACTCTACTTTTTTTATAAAAAAAATCAACATATAAATGTTAATATTATTGATAATTTAATTTTTATTAAATAAAATGTTAATGTATTATTTTTTCGAGTTTAGTATGAAGTAGTTTGTTTCAGCTCGTTAAGAACTCAAGTCGAGCTTGAGTCGAGTCCATTCGAGTAGAGTATTTATTAAGCTTTGACCGAATTGATATCGAGTAGCTCACGATTTGATTAGTATCATTTACAGTCCTATTCCCATGTACTGACAATGTCAGCAAATCACGAGAGAAAATAGCACGCTAATTGGTTGTAAATGATAAAATTTCCTGAAAAACCGTTAGAAAAACCGCAGAATCTTAAGTTGTCACATTTGTCATTGGGCATTTGTTGTTTGAACAAACATAGAATAACATTGATTGAAGACTGTAGTTACATATATTACATGTTGACATCCTTCCAATACATATTACAACCATCTCGACATAGAAAAAAGGGTAAATTATAAATTTCATCACTGAATTTTACTCTCCTTATTTTACTCACTAAACTTTAAAAAAATTCAATTTTCTCACTGAACTTAATATGTTAAGTTTTTTTGTCACTTCGCCATTAAATAGTTAACGACATTAAAATGATGATGCCTTTTAAAAAAAAATTCAACGATATCGTTTTGCATATATATAACAGCTCATTTATAACACCATTAGTGACAAAAAAAAATCAATGTATTAAGTTCAGTTGAGAAATTGGAAAGATCTAAAGTATAGTGAGTGAAATAAGAGAGAGAGTAAAGTTCAATTACAAAATTCATAATTTATCCTAACATTGATCGAAGATTGTAGTTACAATATATTATATCTTGAAGCCTTTCCATACATATAGCCACCATTTCGACATAGGGGGAAAAAAGCAAAATAATTCACAAGAAATAGAAATATAAATCTGATAAATATGGTTTCAACTTTCAAGATAAAGTTTAATTATTGGCGGTTGACAATAGCCAAAGAAATTCTCGTCAGGTGTGCAACTTTCTCAATAACAGTCCTCAGCTTATATTTGACAACTCCATCAATGGCATTCTCAGAGAAGCCATCCATGCAGGTATCATCGTCGGTCAAAGCAGCACTCACCCATGTTTGTATATCACTCATTCGGAAAGCAAAGCTTTTGCCTCCACTCTCATCCATTTCAGCAACAGACCTTTTGATTTAAACGATTGAATCACTTATTTCCTCCACACAATCCTGGAGAGCCGCAACCACTCTTGGCTTCAATCCCTTGCTTTTGCAGAGCTTGTAAAGCGTCTTGGAAGCTGAACGTGTGGTGTTAAGCGTGACGAAGAGGGACTTGGTGGCTAACATTTTGGGACTGCCTTGAATTTCAGCTGCGTAACTTGAAAAAGTGGAGAAACATAAGTCAGGGTAGGTTGTGGAATCACACCAAGTTTTGATGAAGGCTGTATCAGTTTCAGAGCTGAGGAGTTTTCTTGCTGCTGAACATGGGGATATGTAAACATGGCAAAGATATTGTTTTAGCAATATCTTGAGTTCGAGTCCTTATATATGTAAAAAATCTATATTGTAAGACTCACCTATCAAATCTGAATTAGTCAAGATGAAACTTTGAAATCGGGACCTCATACAATTTAATCACCTGATGAATTTGGTTTTTTGTTGTTTTATTTGAATTGAATTGCTGTCAGTATCTTTAATTAGCTATTTTTTAAGCTTATTTTTATCATAGATCCCCTTAATTAGTTGAGTTAATTGCATTCATATGTCCCTAAATTATTACCCTCATTTAAATTAGTTCTTAAATTTATAAATGTTTTAATTTCATCCCTAAACTATGACTATTATTCTAAAGTAGTAGTCAGACTTCTAAATATTTCAATTTCACCCCTAAAATATAGCCTTCATTCTAAATTAGTCCCCAAACATTTTGAACATTTCAATTTTATCTCAAGCTATGCCTATATACTAATCACATCCCTTGTTAATAAAATTGTTAGGCCAAGTTATATTATTATATGTTAAAAAACAAAATTTAGGTTGAACTATGGATGAAACTAATTACATATTTTGATGAATTTGTGATGAAATTGGAAGATTCAAAAGTTTGGGACAAATTTAGAGAGAGTCATAGTTTAGAGATGAGATTAGAATGTTCAAAAGTTTAGGGATGAAATTGAGAATTTGAATAGAAATTTTTTTGTTTATCTTATTTAGAAGATATGTGTATCATATTCCTCTAGAAAATGATTTTATATTACCTTTCCTTTAAAAAGATGATTTCATATAAGCTTCATAATTAGAGTTACGCCTTAAAGTATCTTGATTTGGTCAGTTAAACAATAATAATAAAAGAAAAACATCAACTTAATTATCAAATTCGACTTCTTGAAAATGGATTTGGTCAGTTAAACAATAATAATAAAAGAAAAACATCAACTTAATTATCAAATTCGACTTCTTCAAAATGACGTGTTGCATTAAAAATATCAATGCGATACAAAGGATAAAATACTAAGGGTAAACTACATTAGATACTACCGAACTTTAACCACTGTATTGTTTATACCACTGAATTTTTAATTTTGTCTACTACAGTACTGGATTTTTATTTTCGTTCCAATTATACCATTAGAGAGTTAAATCATCAACAGCCGAATCAAAATGATTTCATTTTTGTGAGGAGTCTAAGTCGAAAGTTGTCAACCACATCATCGAGCCGTTAACGATTTAATAATTCAGTTGTATGATTAAAATTAAAATTAAAATTTAATATTATAATTAATAAAATTAAAAGTTCAGTGGTATAAATGATACAACACCTAAAATTCGATGATATCCGATGTAGTTTTCCTAAATATCAAAGCAACCCAAATGATAAAATACTAATACGAGGATGAAAACAGCCTAAGAACAACTAAATGCAGCCAGAACATATCAATTAAAATTAACATTAAAAAGATATGTGTTGTGAGAAAGAAGTATACTTTATGAGCATGGTCCCGCACTTTGATAATGGGTTCTCATAGCAGTCGATTGTCGAGCAGATAGTTTTATATATAAATATTATCTCTGCATGATGGTGATAGAAAGAAGACACTAAATAATAATAGTTTAAGGAACAATGATAGAAGACCAATGGTAATGTACGATTAGGTTAAAATTTCAGATATTAAAGGACGCTAGCACTTAGGAGGGTGGGGTGAGTATAAGGTGGAACGAATTAATTTAAGGTTAATAACTGGGGGCGGAATACTGAATTTATTGAAATGATATTTTTTTTCATAACTACAATTCTTTTCAATTAAGGGGGCTTGATAAAAAAAATTTATTAATTTTTCAATATTAATTAATACTTGAAGAAAATTGATGGGGATCAAGGCTCCTCTTAATCCCACAAAGGTTCGCCCATGGGTTAATTTATAATCAATCGCAAATGTTATAAAGTGAGATTAAACTTTTAAGTTAGTATAACTGAAAATGTTATTAAGTTTGTATTTTGTTAATATTGTTGGTTACTAATCAGAAAGTGCTTTGTTATCTGCTACCAACCTATATTATTTATGTCAACTTAAAATTGGTAAAATTTTCAGATGCAACCTAAATGTTATCTAAGTTTTTAAATTGGTTCCAAATTAACATGGAGAGTATTTTAAGTTGTCGGTTTGCAAGCTCAAATGTTACAAACTTATAACATTTTAGGTTGGTGCTGGTAATATTTAAGGTTTCAATCAAACTTTTTACATGAGTTTTTGATATTCTTAGGTTGAATATATTTCACGACAAGTATCGAAACATTGACTCTGAATTTCGATACTTACGAAGCCAACTTAAAATATTATATATTGGTAATTTTAGGTTGGAAATGATAAGTATTGAACCTCAGAGAACAAGTTCCTATACTTACCAATCTAACCTAAAAGATTATATATATATATATATTTGTAACATTTTGAGTTGATAACAGTATGTATCGAAACTCAGAGCTAAAGTTTTGATACATATCAAGAAATATAATCAACCTAAAATGTTATATGTTTGGTAATATTTCCGGTATGCAACCTAAAATGTTACATGATTTAAACATTTTCGGTTGCATCAACCTACAATGTTATATGTTTGGTAATATTTTCGGTTGCAACCTAAAACATTATATGGTTTGAAACATTTTCGGTTACACCAATCTAGAATATTTTATGTTTGGTTACATTTTCAGTAACTTTTTTGGTTTACTATGCCTAAAGTATAACGTTCGGCAAAATCAATTGGTTCAAAGTGATTACTTTTCTACTTGAACCAATAACGGTGCCAAAGTATATACCATGTATAATATTTTTGGAGGGTACGAGTCACATTTTAGTTTAGTATGAGTTCGATTAGTTGTTTCAACCTTAAATTTTACGTTACAAATAACCAATTAGTTCAAAGTGATAATTTTTCCAGTTTTCAACCTAAGATGTGACTAAAACCTATCACAACTTAGGTTGTTATTGGAAACATTAGAGGTTTTTAGTATCAAAACTCATTGATTAAATTTCGAAACTCGTCGGGATAAATCTTCAAACTCGGTGCATTCCAACTCATGTTACAATTATAAAGGTCTGTTACCAAGATATTGTTACAAACGTCATAGTTCTTTATGGGTTTCAATTTGATTTACTATGTCTGATCTTTCAAGGTTTCAACATGAAGTATAACGTTGGGCAAAACCTATTGCTTTGAAGTAATTACTTTTTCTGCTTTTAACCTAAAATGTGACGTAAACCTATAACATCGTCGCATTTTAGGTTGTTAGTGGTAACACTTAAGGTTCTCAGTATTGAAACTCATTGACTAAGTTTCAAAATGCGACAAGATAAATCTTCAAATTCGATACATTCCAACTCATGTTACAATTGCAAAAGTTTGTTAATAATGACATGTTGTGAAAACATCATAGGTCGCTATGAGTTTCAATTTTGTTTACTATTCCTGTACATTTGAGGTTTCAACCTAAAGTATAACGTTACTCAAAACCAATAGGTTTCAAGTGATTACTTTTCCTATTTTCAACCTAAAATATAACCTAAACGTTTAATAATTTAGGTTGTTCCTCGTAACAATTTAGGTTCTCAGTATCGAAACTCATTGACTAAGTTTTAGAACTCGTCGGGTTAAATTTTTGAACTTAGCGCATTCCAACTCATGTTAAAATTATAAAGGTTTGTTACCAACATGTTGTGACAGCATCATAAGTCGTTATGGGCTTCAATTTGGTTTACTATGCAAGTACATTCAAGGTTTCAACCTAAAGTATAACGTTACTCAAAACAAATTGGTTCAAAGTGATGATTTTCCAGTTTTCAAACTAAAATGCGACTTAAACGTATACAATTTAGGTTGTTCCTGGTAACAATTTAGGTTTAGAGTATCAAAACTCATTAACTAAGTTTTAGAACTCGTCAGGATAAATCTTCAAACTCGGTGCATTCCAACTAATGTTACAATTATAAGGTTTGTTACCAACATATTGTGACAAAAATCATAAGTCGTTATGGGTTTCCATTTGGTTTACTATGCCTGAACATTCAAGGTTTCAACCTAAAGTATAACGTTAGACAAAACCAATTGGTTCAAAGTGATTATTTTTCCACTTGAACCAATAATGTTGCCAAAGTATATACCATGTATAATATTTTTGGAGGGTATGAGTCATATTTTAGTTTAGTATGAGTTTCCGTGTATGCTTCACCCTTAACTTTTACATTACAAATAACCAATTAGTTCAAAGTGATAACTTTTCAAGTTTTCAACCTAAAATGTAGCCAAAACCTTTAATATTTTAGGTTGTTCTTGGTAACATTTGAGGGTTTTAGTATCGAAACTCATTAAGTTTCATAACTCGTCCGGATAAATCATCATACTCAGTGTATTGTAACTCATATTACAATTATAAAGACTTGTTATAAACATATTGTGACAAACATCACAGGTCATTATGGGTTGTAATTTGGTTTACTATGCTTGGACATTTGAGGTTTCAACCTAATGTATAGAGTTAGGCAAAACCAATTAGTTCAAAGTGATTAATTTTCCAATTTTCAACGTAAAATGTGACAAAAACCTATCATATTTTATGTTTATAGTGGTATCATTTGAGGTTTTTAGTATTGAAACTTATTGACAAAGTTTTGGAAAGCGACGAGATAAATCTTCAAACTCGGTGCATTCTAACTCATGTAATTTGACATTTTAATACCTGTTTCAACATATTTGCTTGTTATATTATAATAAATGTTAGGGATTTTAAGCAATTTTATAAAGCCTATACTAGAAAGAAGGAAGAAAAGAGAAGAATAATAAATCTCATGTTACATTTTAGGTTCAAACCTAAAATGTTACCATAATATTTAAAATATTTTAAAAATAATTTTATATTGTAAATGGTAACATTTAAAAGGGATAATTTTTCTTTTACTACTAAAATATATAACATTTTAGGTATTAAGTACTGAAACTCAGAGAACAAGTTTTGAAACTCATAACCAAGTATTTATGGGCAATAACTTTTCTAGACGTAATCTAAAACGTATGAAAATATATAAAATTTTAGTTTGTACATGGTAACATTATCGGTAAAAGTATTGAAATTTAGAGAACAAAGTTACCAAAACATATATCGTTTTAGGTTGGATCATGTAACATTTTAGGTTTCAAGTCTCAAAACCCAGAGCATGAGTTTCGAAACTCGATGTATTAGGCCTAGTAAGATTATAACTCATGTAACATTTTAGTTTGAAACTAGGAAGTGTTTTTTCAGTTAAGTTTCGCTACTTAGTTAAATGTATCGATACTTGTCATTAAATATAATAGGTAACATTTTAGATTGTAACCTAAAATATTAGCAACATATATAACATTTTAGGTTTCCATGGTAACAATTTTGATTGGAACCTTAAAAAGTACCGAAACTTATTGCCAAAGAAAGCAAAACCTAATGTTTGTTATTCTCTCAAAATGACAAAAAATCTCTTATTAAAATCCTCTCGAATTTGCATAACCTCAAATCATTGCATATTTTTGTGATTTTGCAACAAATCAAGGGTTATCAACACCTTTAATTGCAATATTTCTTTCTTATTATGTGCAATCCCTTGTATTTCTTCAAACTGTTGAGTTAATCGATCAAGGAAAGTGGCCAAGACGAGGTGAATTGACAATAAAAATTTTGTTGGAATCTTTTACAAGAAGTAGGATAAATGACACAAGAAATTTAGAGTGATTCAACTTCCTAAATGAAGGCTACATCCATTACCTTAGCTTCTACACTAAGGATTTCAGCAAATTCACTAATTTGTTCTAACTTTTTAGGACAAGGTATAACCTTACAATACACTTAGGCTTATACCCTAAAGTCTCAAGTGTACAACCCTTCCCAATAAGAAATTAAAAATATGCAAACTTTGAATATCCTCAAAAAAATAGATTGTTTGGAAATTGAAGCTCTCACACACCCAAGAATACTAGAATAAAAATTACAATGAATGTAATAGTGTTCAATGAAAGAAAGGTTGAATCAAATACAAATTTGACTATAATTGCTCTTTGATGGTTGGAATAGCTTTCTTGTCTTTTCTTGGCTACTTAAAAACCTCTTTTATATACTCTAAATAATTTTTAGCCGTTTGATATCGTTGGAGTGAATTTGGAGCTGTTTGAAGCATTAAATTTGTACATTAAAGGTTGCATGCACAAGAAGTTTCGAAACTTTGGGGAAAGTTTCAAAAGTCTTCGAAAGAGGAATGAATTTTTTTACCGTTGCAACCCAAAGTTTCAAAACATTAAGGGAAGTTCCAAAACTTTTAAGACATTTTCGAAACTACTGAAAAAATATTGAAACCTTAAAGTATTTTGTTTTTGCAAGTTTTGAAACTCTCAAAGAAGTTTCGAAACTCTTGGTCAAATTTTGATTCAAATAGTGAGTTTTGATATTTTGAGAAAATTCTATGTTTGAAAAATGTTCAAAATAGTTTGAATGATATTTTTGACATAATTTGAACTTAGAAAACTTATTTTAAAGATTAACTAAATTTTAGGGACTTAAAATTAATTTTGCAAAAATTAATATAGAAAAATATATATTATGTTATATCAAAATCATTTATGTTTGTCAATTTTTCATTTTTTATATAACAAAATATTTTTTGTTAAAATTTCTTAATTTAAAACTTATCATAAAATTTTCAAATTATATATCATTCAAAATTAATGAAAATAATTTTCATTTGACTCCCCTTTTGAAATAGAATTTAAAGCTATAAATTTTTTAATAAAAAATTTATAAAAAAATAAAGGATTAATCAAAGGTGTTTTTAATATTTTTCTCCCCTTTTGTTAGACCAAAATCATTTAGATACAAAAGAGAAGAAAAGATTTGAGCATAACAAATAATAAAGTCAATATATAATCCAACATATGATAAAACAATGTAGTCAATATACATATCCAAAATAACGATTCAACATAACTATAAAAAATGCAAAACATCCAAAGTGCAATAATATAAAAAAATCCAAATATCCCAAATGTGTCATGAAATGCTAAATGAAATGAGATTATCAATCCTCATTATCCGGATGAGAAGAGGGATGAGGTGGAGGATAAGGATTTAAGAAATGAGTTTCCAAGGCACCTAGAAGAGCATTTAATGCATTAAAGCGATCATCAACATGATGAAGAAACTTATCAAAGCGAATCGCCAAGTAGTCATAGAGATACTCTAAAGTGACGGGAGGGCGAGAAAGAGGAGCAACAACTCCATGATCACCATGCTCGGCAACACCTCTGAGAATTTCTCTGGCTTGATTTGACGGGTGCGAATCCATTAACTATTAACGACGTTATATCCAATTTTATTGGTCGAGGTAAGGTTAATGCTGCTCGAGAGGGGAACAAAGGTATCATAGGCAAGGTTGATCCTATGCTTGGTGAAGACGTAGCTAAGCACAAGGTAAGGAACATTTAAGATTAATCTCTTTGGTTACGATATTGACAAACTCAGTGAAGAGAATGTGAGCAAGGTGAGGACGAGTTTGAGATCATAAATGATAAATCAACCAACAATCAGTGTCCCACATATGAGTGGCTTTTCCATCCAAATGGTGGAGAAACCAAGTGACAAATAGATACAAAAGATGCTCCTCAAAATCTAAAATAGTAGGATTATGACTAAGAAATGGAGTAATAGTAACGGGGCATCCTCATTGAAAGAACCGTTATAAAGGAGACCTAAATCATTTACAATTAATTCAATAGTAACCTCAAAGACAATACCCATAAGGTAAGGTTGAATACCTATGACTTTATCCTACTGTGTATCATGAAGTCATACGACATTGTAAAAGAAAGATCGGACAAGATTAGGATAGATTTTATCACGAATGCGTAAAAGGTCAAGCCACCTCCAAGTGGTAAAGAGGTCAAGAAAGTTGAATTTGTTAATAGGAGAGAAAAGGAAATCAATATCAAATTTTCCTTTCCGATTGAATAGTTTTATCATGGTAATGGTCACGAAACCTAAAATAATCATCGTCATATTCAAAACAAAGGGACTCGAAGGGATTTGAAGTGATAGATGATTGGCTGTGTAACACCCATATCCCGTATACCTTTCCATACATGAAATTCATATGTCACATCACTTTTAAAATATTTCCTCTTTAAAAAAACCCCGCAATTTTTTTTCCAGATTTTCTTAAAACATAACATTTTTAATATAAAGCAAAACATTAATTGAAATATGATAAGAGGTTATACTTAAATACAGTTCAGAGCATTTTTCATACTTTAATTACATGCCAACTAAAGTTTTCCAAAACAAACCAAATTGTCCTATAGTTACTGATGAGTCATCCTTAATTGATGATATTTGTTGCTACTGTTGCACTCCTTATTTGATTTGTCTCTTCTTTTACCTACGATTGGAAGCTACACACGTTAAGTATTTACTTAGTGAGACACAATATTATAAGTAATCTTTATGTATATATAAGTATGTCATATTTATTTAATTCGTACTAAATCGTATATTCTTTAAGGATCCTATAATCCTCCTCACTTAAACCGTATTCCATTCAAAATTACCTTAATTAATTTTAGTATGCCTAGCATACCTATCTTTCTTTATATTTTCATTTTTCCATTTATCTCTTTGGTCATTATTCTTTATTTTCATCGAAAGCATCCATTCATACTCATAATGAACCATATGCATCTCAATTTTGGCATCCTTTCATGCTGATAATGCACCCCTATGCATTTCATTTATGGCATCCTTTCATGCCTTTTATACGCTATTATGCATTTCATTTATGGCATTCTTTCATGCCCCTTTCTACGCTATTATATATTTCATTTATGGCATCCTTTCATGCTCTTTTATATGATATTATGCATTGTTATACATCTAGTGTTTTACTCAAAGGCATTTAACTTTTCATCTAATTGGCATGATTTACACCTTTCTTCCAAATGCACTGCTAGGCCTCAAAGGCACTTAGCCTTTCATCTAACTAGCATAATTGAAACCTTTCTGTCAAATGCACAGTTAGGCCTCAAAGGCACTTAGTCTTTCATCTAACTGGCATAATTGACACATTTCTATCTAATGCACAATTGGGCCTCAAAGGCACTTAGCTTTTCATCTAACTGGCATAATTGACACCTTTATGTCAAATGCACAGTTAGGCCTCAAAGTCACTTAGCCTTTCATCTAACTGGCATGATTGACACCTTTCTCTCAAATGCACAAATAGGCTTCAAAGGCACATAGTCTTTCATCTAACTGGCATAATTGACACCTTTCTATCAAATGCACAGTTAGGCCTCAAAGACACTTAGCCTTTCATCTAACTGGCATAATTGACACATATATGTCAAATGCACAGTTAGGCCTCAAAGGCACTTAGCCATTCATCTAACTGGCATAATTGACACCTTTATGTCAAATGCACAGTTAGGCTATTAATCTTTTATTTTAGAACAATTTCTACTATAATAATTATCCATAATATCAATTAAATCTTTCAAACCATTATACACTCTATGGTTTATAACTATAGTGCCAATATAATAATCCCACAATCTTACTATAATTTACGTGGATTGCTCACCCACTACCAATACGGTAATTCACCTTCTTATTATAAACTTCTGATAATTGCACATATTTCCCATACGGAAATTCATACACTTAGTATGGATTTCTTAGTTAGCACATATAGTGCCCATACGGAAATTCATACACTTAGTATGAATTTCTTAGTATTGCACACAAAGTGCCCATATGGAAATTCATACACTTAGTATGAATTTCTTAGGTTTGCACACAAAGTGCCCATACGAAAATTCATACACATAGTATGAATTTCTTAACTTTCTGCACACTCAGTGCCATTTGGTAATCACCATACATATATCAATCAATCATATTTCTATGACTACAATAACATATACATACATAATAAATGCACTCACCTTGCTCCCCTAGCTTTGGTATCCACAACGCAAAGCTGATTACTCTGGAACATGGCCTTTTCTTTTTCCTTTACTTGATTCAGGATGTTACACACCAATTTAGGGGCTAAATTTTAGAAATTATAAAGTATTGCATTAAAATGGTATTTTGGAAGAAATTGAGGATTAAAGTGTAAAATTGCAAGGTTGGTAAACCATTTTAGGAAGTGTAGGAAATTCAGGGACTCAGTCCTGAATTTACCCATTTTTCTTATATGTTGAATTATAAACTCTCTCTCCCCCGTGTAATATGATTTTTCCTATATTATTTTCCCAATTTCTCTCCCTCGCCAACCCTCATTTGACCTCCGATTTCTCCACCGACCAGCCACCGTTCATCGATCCGAAATCACCATCATGTTCATTGTCAATCGGTGAACAAAACCCGACCTTTATCCCGTAGAAAATCAGTGTTGCTCGCCATAAAACTCAACCGAAAGCTTCGTCGGTTTTAACTTAATCATTGTTGGTTTTTTGTTGATTCAAGTCGATCCAGCCACCTATTTTCGACACCTCCCGCACCATCGTGTTGCTTGCATCGTTATGAGTCCACCGGTGTCCTTGTCTTCGTCGTCCCCAGCGCGTGAGTGGGTGAGGAAGTTAGAGTTTTTGATGTTCCAGAATCGAGCTCTCCGCCGTTTAAAATTGTGAACCGAGCTTGGTAAGGGTCTCAAAATCCCTTAAACTAATTTTAGAAATTTTTACGAAAATTTTTCGACCACCTAGGCCTCCGTACGCGCCCCTACGCGCCACCCCCTACGAGTGGGCCTTGGCTGGAAGCTTGGTGAGTCGCCGTGCCACTGAGTCGAGTTGAGCCACTGAGTCGAGTCGAGCCGAGCCGAGCCGTTGACCGTTGACCGTTGACCTGCACTTACTGTTGATCGGCGTTGACTTTGACCGTTGACTTTGACCAAAAAGTTAAAATTTTTGAAAAGTAATATTTTATGTTTTTCGACGTCATGAGTCCGATTTCGAAGTTCCTTTTGCTAAATTTGAACTGATAAGCTATTTTTCATTGATTTATCACCCGATTCGATCCGTTTTCTCAATTAAGATTTGTTTCTGATGAAATTTCTGTTGTTATGTATATGAGAAATTATTGGACATTGATTTCAAGATCGAGGGCGTTCGAATTGAATTAAAATGGTAGATCAGTATGGCACAAAAATCAAGGTAATCCTTTACTACCTCTTTGCATGCTTTATGGATCATGTTAATAATGGGTAAATAAATGGATGTATATAATTGGTATATTATGCCTATTTGATTATAGATGGACTCGAACCAAATACAGTTTAAGTGATAAGTTGATTTAGACTCTATTGAATTATAGAAAGGAATTGGACGACTGGTAAGAAATGATGTCTAGAACAGTGAGTAATATGAAGAGAAAATGACCTCAGATTTATTAAATTCTCATTAATTTCGTTAAAGGTTTAATACCAAAATCACCTGCTTAAGGAATTACGAAAATACTTTTGTGAGGTAAAAATAGTCCGAGTTGATTCTAAATGAGAAAGTACTCTGAGAATTCATACCTAACCCGATAAATTATTGATTTATTTCTTAAGATACTACTTTGGTATAGAAAATTCCTGATAATTTGTTCAAAGCATTTGAGAAGGTAATTGACCCGAAAATCTCCAAGTTATGAGTAAATACCTGAAAAATAAATTATCGAGAGTGATCTTTTGTCAGAATTGTTCGAAAGGACTGGAATAGATGTTAAGTTTGAATTAAGTGATAAGATCAGATGGAAGGACAAGATTGAAATATCTTGGATCTGTAAAATGACCAAAATACCCCTAGAATGAAAATGACACAAGAAAATTACTAAGCCTAGGCATGATTGAATACCTTAGAAGGGCAATGAATTGATTAGTTGACAAGTATCAGTTCTAGAAGTAGTTGAGCTCGAGTTGTTTGATAATTCGATCTATCAACATAGATGATAAATGTCCTGAATCTTCGTTCTCTCTTATCAGCTTAAATCACTCTGGTCATATATGAAAAACAAGTAACATATATGTAAAGGATTTTGAAAAACTTTCTGAATACTTGTGTCTCTGAAAACTTTCCGAATACTAAATGGTCCTGATAAGTCACGTTCTGAATAATCGATGTTCCCATTAGCTAATAAACTATTCCGATAGTGATTCTGATTTCAGACATTCTATCTGTATGCTAAAGATCCATATTTCTATGTCCGATAAGATTATCCAGTACCACCGAACCATATCTGTAATCTCTACTGTGTTCCCTGATCATATGAATATTTTATCTGATTTCTATTCTGATTTCTGCTCTAAGTTCTTTTCTGCTTTCTTCTTTGAATTCTGTTATGATTTATGCTCTGATTTATGCTCTGATTTCTGTTCTGATTTCTGATATCTATGTTACTAAAAGAAAATGTTTTATTCGGGGCACTCTGGATCTGATATGAAGACTCTAGCAGGTTCAGTCGCTGTTGGTAATTCCTCAGATAGGTTCAGCACCGATTGATAATTCCTTATGGACCTAAGGCGACCCTTGGGTAGGCTCTGTGGCCCTAAGATTTTTCTTAGGCCTGATTTTTAAAGAAAACATAACTATTTTAAATGTTTTATGGGAACACACTATATAACCATCATGATCTCCTGAACTCAGTCATCGGAAATATTTTCATCTGAACAGAAAGCTTATTGTCTGTTACTACCTGAAATATCAGTATGATCTCCGTTCAACATAAAGATCAAAAGATGTATGAACCAATAAGAAAAATTATGCTTATCTGTTATCTACATGACATGTAACATCAACTGGTAGTATTTTACTACTGAGCTTTCCAAAGCTCACTCTGTTACTCACCTTTTCAGGTTAAAATAATCGTACCAGTGCATCTATGGACATCAGTAAGGGAGTTCTTCAGGCGTTGCATGCAGAGTATGGTACATGTGATTAGGATGCATGTAATTGTATTTTGTTTTATATATATGAGTATGAAAATCTGTTTTATCTCTATATATTGATAAATCATTTAATGAGTTACATGTTTTAATAAATGTTTTAAATTTTCTAAGATTTTTACAGTGGGTCGCTCCGGTGGCCCTAATGTGACATCCTAGATCGGATCGGGTTACACTCATTGATCTGAGGGGGTTACATTTAGTGGTATCAGAGCTTTGGGTTGAGTTAAAATTTTTAAGATAGATCGGCCGGCCGTATGTCGAAAGATGTCTGATTAGTACATGCCTCTAGACTACAATTGTACTTCTCTGAACCGGAACTCCAAGGTTGAGTCCCTCTGTGTAACAAGCAAATCTAAGTTTTCTATCTGTTGGGGCTCTAGCGTTGTAAAAAGAAATACCAGTAACGTCTGTCTGAATTTTGTAAAATACCTCACTAGTAATGTGAGAGTTACTTATCCGAGAAATTCTAACCCGACTCCAGAAATGAAATTGGGGTATGTTATCGCTCTATGAGCCTATTCTAGTAACCAAGGCTAAATTGATTCCACAAGGATAAATTTGTTCTGATTATTTTATTGGATTGAGGGAGAGTTCTGAAGAAAATGTATACTCAAATGGTTAAAGATTTATAAAGGAACAATACTTTTGTAAAAGCTACTTGAAGATATGAAAGAACTGATGGAAATTTCATTTATGCAATTATGAGACATGAATGAATTTCGAGGATGAAATTTTTTTCAGGTAGGGAGAATTGTCACACCCCAACTTAGGGGCTAAATTTTAGAAATTATAAAGTATTGAATTAAAATGGTATTTTGGAAGAAATTGAGGATTAAAGTGTAAAATAGCAATGTTGGATGACCATTTTAGGAAGTGTAGGAAATTTAGGGACCTAGTCCTAAATTTACCCATTTTTCTTTTATGTTGAATTATAAACTCTCTTTCCCCCGTGTAATCTGGTTTTTTCCAAATTATTTTTCTCATTTTCTCTCCCTCGCCAACCTTCCTTTGACCTTCAATTTCTCCACCGTCCGGCCACCATTCCTCGATCTGAAGCCACCATCATGTTCGTTGTCGGTCAGTGAACAAAACCCAACCTTTATCCCATCGTGAATCAGCGTCGTTTGCTATAAAAATCAACCGAAAGCTTCGTCAGTTTTAACTCAATCGTCGTTGGTTTTTCGTCGATTCAGGTCGATCCGGCCACCCGTTTTTGACACCTCTCGCACCATCGTGTTACTTGCATCATTCTGAGTCCACCGATGTCCTTCTTGTCTCCGTCATCATCGGCACGTGAGGGGGTGAGTGTTGAGTTAGTCGATTGATGGAATTGGCCAAGAAGGGGGTGAATTGGCAATAAAAATTTTGGTGGAAGCTTTTACAGAAAATTGAAAGAAATTGCACAGCAATTTTGAGTGGTTCAACTTTCTCAACCAAAGTCTACGTCCACTACCTTAGCTATTCACACTAAGGATTTTCCACAAATTCACTAATTTGTCTTTCTTTTGAGGACAAAGAGTAACCTTACAAACCCTCAAGAATTATACCCCAAATTCTTGAGAACACTCTCTCCCAAAGAGAACAATACAAATTTGCAAACTTACAGGAAAAACCCCACAAGGTAGATTATTTGCACAATTCTAGAACAAAGTAAAGAACACTCAAGAATGAATACAATTGAGCACAATAAGTGTTCTTGAAAGAAAAATGAATATTGAATGAAAAATAGGCTTGAAATGCTCAAACTTGAGGTTTGATGCTTTCTTTTTGATTCTCTCTTGATTCTAGTTGCTCGATGTTTCTTATTACTGATCAATGGCTTCTAAGTTTGCTTAAATACACCTTGAATCACTTCTGAACGTTGGGGATCATTAATGAAGATAATATACCCGTTTTAGTGTGAAATCAATTAATAAAACAGTTTGGAGCGTGGGGGGAATCGGTTCCCTAAGTGTAAAATTCAAATATTTTGACCGTTAAAAAGGGGGGAATCGGTACCCGCTGGGGGGAATATGTTCCCTCTGAGCATACTGGAATTTCTCGGAGCCAAACCATTCAGGGGGGAATCGGTACCCCATTAGGTGGGAATCGGTTCCCTCTGAGCAATCTGTAATTTTTTGCTTTGAGATGGTTTGAAATATTTTGTAAAATCGTTTTGAAATTATTTTAAGATTAAAAATTAATTTTACACTTGAGTAAGGATTAAAAATGACATTTGAAAGATTTAGAGTAATATTTTGATATTCGAATAATTATATCGAATATACTTAGAAAATCTTTTTGGAAAATCTTAAAATTAATTTAACTTAATTTGTTATATCGAAATATCAAAATGTTTTCAACAATCTCCCCCTTTTTGATATAACAAAATATTTTAGTAATTTTAAGATTTTGAAATCAAGTTTTGAAATTACTCCCCCTTACTTTAACACTTCCCCCATTTAAAACACTTAACACTTCTCCCATTTTTGTTAAATCAAAAAGACATTATAAAAGAATTTAAACAAGGTTTTCAAATCATTTAGCCAATTATATATAGTTTAAGCAGCTAAGATCATAAGCAAGAGAAACATTAGCCATTAGTTTCATAATCAATATTTATAATTAATGTGACATGGAAAAATTAGTCATATAACTAACATGATGTAAATGATGCAATAATGAATAAATTTAACCACACAATATATATGTTCAAACATCCAAACAAATCCAAAGTCTAACAATCCATAAAATGAAACAATCCAAAATATTCAAAATGTTGAAACAATAATCTTTTAGTTCAAAGTTCTAAAGCTAAACATAGAATCAAACATCCGGATCGGGAGGAGGAAAACGAGCTCGCATAGCGGCCATCTCATGTGAGAGTGCATCAATACGTTCATTCATCGAAGCGTTGTTTGTGCGCATCTCTCGGAGGATTTCTAATTATTGAGCTCCCATTGTGGATAAATGGGACTCTATAGAAGTAAAGCGCGAATCCATGGTAGCATATCGAAAATCGAATGACTCCATAAAAGATTCAAAATATGGTGGCATTTGATGTGTTTGTTGTGCTTTCTCCTCGGGCTGTTCAGACTCATCTTCGGCTTCATCGATGTCTCGCATTAATTGTTGAAGCTCGGGATCATCATCACCTTCTGGTGGAGCTCGTGAAGAACTAGCTCCCGTAGTATTTTCAGACGATCGAACCCATTCACCAGTTTCCTTATCCTTTATCCATCCCACTCTCGTTAAGGAAAGAAGATTAATTTGTTTCTTTAGAGGAAAGAAGGCATCTAGACCAACTATAAGCCCGTCTTTAGAAAATAGATTACTCAAAATGCAATCGTAAACTAGAGATGAACAAAGTTTCTTGTTAGGAATAAGATTTACGGTTTCAATAATTTCAGCAAAAATGATATGAGGTAGGTTAATTTTAATACGGTTTTTGAAACAATGTAACCACCAAAGATCCAAGGCTCTAAGAGTAGAATAACAACCTCCGAATGGTCAAAACCACCAAGAAATCATTAGATGAAAAAAACGTTCATGAAGGTCTAAGACACTCGCATTATCCTTTCTTTTATAACGAGATCCTAAAATTTGTTTTTCATTTGAAATACCATCGTTATCTAATCCTAATGCATTGGCTATGTAAGTCGAGTTAATATGTAAGAATTATCCTAGGAGGTATGAACGAACTTCTATGGTTTCGGTTTGAGCTCAGTTTTTGACACAAACGACATTAGAATAAAAGATGTGAACAAGTTGATGATAAACTATAGGTTCAAGGTCAAAAAGTTTATCAAATTTCCACTATTGTAAAAGAGGAAGATATTTAAAATTAATATCTAACATAGCTTGACGAGAAGGGATACATTCTTCTCTAATTTTGTAAGAGTCGAAATATTGATAATACCAAAAATGATGATTTCTGGGACCAGGATGATTGAAGCATGAATTTTGGATAGTTAAATTGGGATCAACTGGATTAGGATTAGGAATTGGAATTTCAGGAATAGGAGGAGGATTTGGAGGTGGATTTGTTTGATGGTGTGAGCTACTAGATGATGACCTAGCACGTTTAGGATTGAACATGGATTAGGAAATCGGAATAGAATGAATAACCTGCAATTTAGAAAACAAATGTATGCAATTCAATCAATCCCAAAACTCAATTGAGTCCTCAATATTTCAAGGTTCTCTAAATCAATCCTAATGGGCAAAGTTTTTGAAAACCATTGAAAAATAAGATTTTGAAAAAGAATATATGTATAGTTTTCATAACAACAACATAATTCAATTAAAACACAATAATTTGAAAAAAAACATTTTTTTTATATTTCGAAAATTTCAAAACTTTTGGAAAATTCTTGTGTTTTTGATGAAATTAGTTGTAATATCTAGTTTCTAATCACTAAACAATCAATGCCCGATCACTATTTCTATCTAGAACTAATTAAAACTAGTCATATGTTCAAAATCAATGAAATAGAGAGTTTAGAAAAATTTACCTTGAAAGATGAGATTGAGTGGATTTTGATGTTGTTTACACGATTTTAATGATGCTAGCAGGTTTAGAAGATGATATTTGAAGATAATTTCGATTAAAAACGTTGTTTTGAGGTAAATTGGAGATAGGGAAAGAAAAGATAGGGGAACGGCGTGAATGAGAGAAGAAGAGAGTTTGAGGTTTTAAGGGTTCTGCCCGTGTTAAAACCAGTACCCCAGGGGGTATCGATTCCCCTATGGGGGGAATCGGTTCCTTCATGGGGGTATCGATTCCCTCTGCACCAAAATGCTAAAATCCAATTTTAAACACACGAAATGCTAAATTAATTTTCTCTAGTGGTATTGACAACTCATATATTAAAAATTAATCATGTTCAAACAATTAAATTAATCCTTAAACGATATTTGAACATAAAATTATTTTTCATCAAGAATCATAAACTCCCCCTAACTAATAGCAATGAATGCAATCAAAAATTACTATTCTAAGCATTTTTCAATTGGTCTTTAAAAGTGATAAAATTATTTTAAACACTAAGTGAAGATAGGTTGGTCAAACCTAATTCTCTCCTAAGTGTCCAAAATCTTTCATTGTCTAAAGGTTTTGTAAAGATAACCACTAATTGGTGCAAAGTATCAACAAATTCTAGAACTACATCTTCCTTAGTGACTTGGTCTCTAATGAAGTGATGTCTTATTTCGATGTGCTTAGTTCTAGAGTGTTGGATGGGATTTTTAGTGAAACAAATAGCACTAGTATTGTCACACTTGATAGGAATGGTACCAACTTAATTTCGATAATCAAAAAGTTGTTGTTTCATTCATAAAACTTGTGCACAACAACTACCAGCTGAAATGTATTAGGCTTCAGTGGTAGATAATGCAACACAATTTTGTTTCTTTGAAAACCAAGAAATTAGCATATTTCCAAGGAATTGGCAGGTACCGGAGGTGCTTTTCCTATCTAATTTGCATCCTCCATAATCCGCATCAGAAAAAGCATGCAAGCTAAAGCTGGAGTCTCTAGGATACCAAAGTCCTAAATTAGGAGTGTCCTTAAGGTATCTAAAGATTCTCTTAACAGCTAGTAAATGTGATTCCTTAGGGCATGATTGAAATCTAGCACATAAGCAAACACTAAACATAATATCCGGTCTACTTGCAGTTAGATAAAGTAGAGATCCAATCATTGACCTATATAATTTAACATCTACACATTTACCTTCTTCATCTAAGTCAAGCTTTGTTGAAGAGCTCATTGGAGTGTCATGCAGTTTGCCATTTTCCAATCCAAACTTTTTGAGCATGTCTTTGACATATTTAGCTTGATTGATGAAGATGCCATCTTTTCTTTGCTTGAATTGGAGTCCCAAGAAAAATAAGAGCTCCCCCATCATTCTCATTTCGAATTCACTTTGCATTAGCTTAGAAAATTCTTGGCAAAGAACATCATTAGTAGAACCAAATATTATATCATCAACATAAATTTGAACTACTAATAAATCTTTACCTTTATGCTTTAAAAACAATGTAGTGTCAACCTTCCCTTTTGAAAAACCTTTTTCAATTAAAAAATTTGACAATCTTTCATACCAAGCTCTAGGAGCTTGTTTTAAACCATAAAGTGCTTTTGTCAATTTAAGAACATGATCCGGAAATTTTAAATCTTCAAAACCTGGAGGTTGTTCCACATACACTTCTTTCTTTATAAAACCATTTAAAAATGCACTTTTAATATCCATTTGATATAATTTAAATTCATGAAAACATGCAAATGCTAATAACATTCTAGTTGCTTCCATCCTAGCTACGGGAGCGTATGTTTCATCATAGTCTATGCCCTCTTCTTGAGTATACCCTTGAGCAACAAGTCTAGCCTTGTTTCTCACTATATTACCGCTCTCATCAAGCTTATTCCTAAACACCCATCTAGTACCTACAGTAGATTTATTCTAGGCCTTTCAACTAATGTTCATACTTTACTTCTCTCAAATTGATTTAATTCTTCTTGCATAGCCATAATCCACTGTTCATCATTTAATGCTTCTTTAATATTATTAGGCTCTATGCATGAAATGAATGCAACATAATTACAAATATTTCTAAGAGAAGATCGTGTTTTTACCCCTTTGGATGGATCACCTATAATCTCACCATCCTTGACATAGTTGTACTCTCTTGGATAAGATACTTCCCTTTCTTCAATGGTTGGATTCTTGAGGGGATCATGAGTTTCCTCATCTTTCGTTTCTTCATTTGATGATGATTCTCCAAAGTCATGTCTAACGTCATTTATATTTATAATCCCTACATCATCGTTAACACAAGAATCCTTTCTCGGAAGGGGATTATCATCGAAAACAACATGTATAGACTCTTCTACAACTAAAGTTATTTTATTAAATCCTCAATAAGCTTTAGAATTTAAGGAATAACCCAGAAAAATTCCTTCATCACTTTTAGCATCAAATTTGCCAAGGTTTTCTTTACCGTTGTTCAAAACAAAACATTTACATCCAAAAGGATGAAAATAGCTAATGTTAGGCTTTTTATTTTTGAAAATTTCATATGAAGTTTCTTTAAAATTGGCCAAATCATTACTTGATTTACAACATAAAAAGCGGTATTTGTGGCTTCCGTCCAAAAATATTTTGGCAAATTATTTTCACAAAGCATGTTTCTAGCCATTTCTTCTAAAGTTCAATTTTTCCTCTCAACAACTCTATGTTGTTTAGGGGTTCTAGGTGCTGAAAAATTGTGACTAATACCATTATAATTACAAAACTCAGTAAATCCAAGATTTTCTAATTCAGTGCCATGATTACTCCTAACACTAGTTATAGAGTAACCTTTATCGTTTTGGATTACTTTTGAAAATGTGATGAATTTTTCTAATGCTTCATCTTTAGTACTTAAGAATAGAACCCAAGTATATCTAGAATAGTCATCTACCAAGACAAATGCATATTGTTTTCCACCCAAGCTAGTAGTCCTAGTTGGCCCAAAAAGATATATTTGGATCAATTGTAAAACTCTACTAGTTGATATGTCATTAATGGATTTAAAAGAAACTCGCTTTTGTTTTCCTTTAGCACAAGCATCACAGATTTTATCATTATCAAATTTAAGCTTAGGCAACCCTCGAACTAAATCACCTTGAATTAGCCGTTGCAAAACACTCATACTAGCATGTCCTAGTCTCCTATGCCATAACCAACTATCATGTTCATCCTTAGCAACTAGGCACAAATTAGTCATATCAATAGAATCTAAGTGCACCATGTATATGTTTCCTATTCTATGACCAACAAGCATAATTCGATTAGATGCAATGTCAATGACTTTACAACCATTAATATCAAACATGACATTGATTCCCTTATCACAAAATTGACTAATACTCAATAGATTATGCTTTAATCAATTCACATATAAAACATTCTTAATTTGTATGGAAGAGGTATTACCAATAGTACCAATACCTTCAATGTGACCTTTTGAATCACCACCAAAAGTCACTTCTCCTCCATTTTTGGCGTTAAGCTCAATGAACCGGTTTTGTCTCCGGTCATGTGTCTTGAGAGTCCACTATCAAGGTACCATGAATTTGGATTTGTTTCCCGTGCCTTGTAGCAATGCTCCTTTTGCTACAAACATAGATTAATTTTTAATTTTTGGTACCCAAATTCATTTGGGTACATATTCATTAGTTTCCAAAATCCTAGTCCCCTTAGGTATCCATTTGTGTAGGATATCCTTATCTTTAGTAGTAAGGAGCTCTTTAGGAACCCATATACTTCTAACGATTTTTCCATTAGAGGTTCTTTGGGGACCTCTATGATTGTAGTTTTTAAAACTTTTTCTAACAAAGTTGGATTTTGAATTTTCTCCATTTTCAAAACGTTTTGTTCCAACTTTATCAAAAGAAGTTTTAAGATCATCAGTTTTCTTTAGATGATCAACATTGATCTTTGAAATTAAATTTTGCAAATCCAAATTTTTCTTTTCAAACTCTTCTAGTTTGATTTGCAAATCTTTGATTTTACTTTCAAGATCGTTGTTGGTTTTGGATATGAGTTTATTTTCATTTTTCAATTTTGAAACATCATTTTTATATTTTAAAAACAATTTCTCATAATCCGTAGCTAACCTATTATATTCTTCTAATAACTCATCATAGGATAAATCATCAAAATCAAATGAGTTAGAGGTTACCTTAGAATCTTCCCCGAATGCCATCAAGCACAAGTTTGCTACTTCTTATTCCTCTTCATCGGAACCTTCTTCATCGGAACCTTCTTCATCACTCCATGTAGCCACATGAGCCTTGTGCTTATTCTTTGATTGACCCTTTCTCTTCAGTTGTGGGCAATCATATTTGACATGCCCCTACTTTTTGCATTCATAGCAAATGATCGGGTCCTTCTCTTTTGGTTCATTTTTTAGGCCTTCATTTCGTTTGAATTTTCTTCCTCGGTAAGGTCTCATCATTTTTCTGAACCGTTTGGCAAACAATGCCATTTCCTCGTCATCTTCATCTGAATCACTCTTTTTTTTTTGTGGATTTGAGAGCAACTCCAATGTTTTTCTTCTTCTCCTTCTCCTTTGGTGTCTATTCAATCTTATCAAGGTCCACCTTATCTTCAAGAATCATTTCATGAGTGAGGAGTGAACCGATTAGCTCTTCAAGAGTTAAGGATGTTAGATCCTTAGACTCTATGATTGCCGTCTTCTTTGATTGCCATGATTTTGGGAGGGAGTAGACTAACTTCCTCACAAGCTTTTCATTTGAAATGATCTCTCCATATGATTTGAGACCATTGACAATCGTTGAGAATCTATCCGTCATAGCTTTGATATCTTCATATGGTTTCATCCTGAAATTTTCATAGCTATGCGTTAGAATACTAATTTTAGATTTCTTCACCTCATCGGTACCTTCATGAGTGACTTGAAGTTTGTCCCATATTTCTTTGGCGGTTGTACAAGATAAAACTCTTCCGTATTCATCTGGTCCAAGAGCACAAAATATGATATGAATGGCTTTGGAGTTGAGCTGGAACATTTTTGTCTCTCCTTCACTCCATAATCTTGGATGAGTGAGAGGCTTGAAGTATCATTCTTCTACGACATTTCATGCTCCCATGTCACTTGCTTGAATGAAGTACATCATCCTATTTTTTCCAATAGGCATAATTAGCCCCATTGAAGAAAGGAGGCTTGTTGATGGGCTTCGAATCGAGATCGGAGTCGAAGTTTGAAGTAGAGGCCATTGATGACTTTGATTATCGATGTAACTCTTCCTGAATCGACTCAAGAGGCGATTAAACCTTCAAATGAATTAGGCTCTGATACCAACTATTGAGTTAGTCGATTGACGGAATCTGCCAAGAGAAGGTTGAATTGGCAATAAAAATTTTGGTGGAAGCTTTTGCAGAAAATTAAAAGAAATTGCACAATGATTTAGAGTGGTTCGACTTTCTCAACCAAAGTCTACGTCCACTACCTTAGCTATCCACACTATGGATTTTCCACAAATTCACTAATTTTTCTTTCTTTTGAGGACAAAGAGTAACCTTACAAACCCTCAAGAATTATACCCCAAATTCTTGAGAACACTCTCTCCCAAAGAGAACAATACAAATTTGTAAACTTATAAGGAAATCCTCACAAGGTAGATTGTTTGCACAATTCTAGAACAAAGAAAAGAACACTCAAGAATGAATACAATTGAGCACAATAAGTGTTCTTGAAAGCAAAATGAATATTGAATGAAAAATAGGCTTGAAATGTTCAAACTTGAGGTTTGATGTTTTCTCTTTGATTCTCGCTTGATTCTAGTTGCTTGATGTTTCTTATTACTGATCAATGGCTTCTAAGCTTGCTTAAATACACCTTTGAATAACTTCTAAACGTTAGGGATCATTAATGAAGATAATATAGCCGTTTTACTGTGAAATCAATTAATAAAATAGTTTTGAGCGTGGGGGGAATCGGTACCCGTTATGGGGAATCAGTTCCCTAAGTGTAAAATTCAAATATTTCGACCGTTAAACAGGGGGAATCGGTACCCCCTGGGGGGGAATCGGTTCCCTCCGAGCATACTGGAATTTCTTAGAGCCAAACCATTCAGGGGGGAATCAGTACCCCCTTGGGGGGAATCGGTTCCCTCTGAGAAATCTGGAATTTTTTGCTTTGAGATGGTTCGAAATATTTTGTAAAATCGTTTTGAAATTATTTTAATATCAAAACTTAATTTTACACTTGAGTAAGAATTAAAAATGACATTTGAAAGATTTGGAGTAATATTTTGATATTCGAATAATTATATCGAATATACTTAGAAAATCTTTTTGGAAAATCTTAAAATTCATTTAACTTAATTTGTTATATCAAAATATCAAAATGTTTTCAACAGTGAGGAAGTTAAAGTTTATGATGTTTCAGAATCGAGCTCTCTGCCATTCAAAATTGTGAACCGATCTTGGTAAGTGTCTCAAAATCCCTTAAAATAATTTTAGAAATTTTTACAAAATATTTCTGACCTCCTAGGTCTCCGCACGCGCCCCACGCGCCACCCCCTGCGAGAGGGCCTTGTCTGGCAGCTTGGTGAGTCGAGCCGAGCTGGGGTGCTGAGTCGAGTTGAGCTGTTGAGCCGAGCCAAGCTGATAGAGCCATTGACCGTTGACTTGCACTGACCGTTGACCTGAGTTGACCGTTGACTGGCATTGACTTTGACCGTTGACTTTGACCAAATTGTCAAAATTTTTGAAAAGTCATATTATATGATTTTCGACGTCCTGAGTTTGATTCTGAAGTCCGTTTAGCCAAATTCAAACCCGATAAGCTATTTTTCATTGATTTATCACTCGATTCGATCCGTTTTTTTGTAATTAAGCTCCGTTTTTGAAGAAATTTATGTTGTTATGTATCTGAGAAATTATTGGAATTGATTTCAAGATCAAGGGTGTTCGAATGGAATTAAAATGGTCAATCAGTATGGAACAGAAATCGAAGTAATACTTTACTATCTCTTTGCATGCTTTATGGAACATGTTAATAATGGGTAAATACGTGAATGTATATAATTGGTATATTATGCATGTTTGATTATGGATGGACTCGAACCGAATACAGTTTAAGTGATAAATTGGTTTAGACTTTATTGAATTATATAAAGGAATTGGCAAACTGGTAAGAAATGATGTCTAGTACAGTGAGTAATATGAAGAGAAAAGGACCTCAGATTTATTAAATTCTCATTAATTTCATTAAAAGATTTAATAACAAAATCACTTGATTAAGGGAATACGAAAATGCCCTTGTGAGGTAAAAATAATCCGAGTTGACTCTGAATGAGAAAGTACCCTGAGAATTTGTACCTTACCCGATAAATTATTGATTTATTTGTTAAGATACTACTTTGGTACAAAAAATTCCTGATAATTCGTTCGTAACATTTGAGAAGGTAATTGACCCGAAAATCTCCGAGTTATGAGTAAATACCTAAAGAATAAATTATCGAGAGTGATCTTTTGTCAGAATTGTTTGAAAGAATTAAAATAGATGATAAGTGTGAATTAAGTGATAAGATCGAATGGAATGAAAATATTGAAATATTATCGATCTATAAAATGACCAAAATACCCCTGGAATGCAAATGACAAAGAATATTACCAAGCCTAGGAATGATTGAATACCCTAGAAGGGCAATGAACTGATCAGTTGATAAGTATCAGTTCTGAAAGTGGTTGAGCTCGAGTTGTTTGATAATCCGATCAATCGACATAGATGGTAAATGTCCTGAATCTTCATTCTCCCTTATCAGCTCAAATCACTCTAGTCATATATAGAAAACAAGTAACTCATATACAAAGGATTCTGAAAAACATTATGAATACTTGTGTCTCCAAAAACTTTCTGAATACTAAATGATCCTTATAAGTCACGTTCTGAATAATTAATTTTTTCCATTAACTAATAAACTCTTCTAATAGTGATTCTAATTTCATACATTCTATCTGTATACTAAAGATCCATGTTTCTATGTCCAATAAGATTATCTAGTACCTCCAAACCATATCTACAATCTCTAGTGTATTCCCTGATCATATAAATATTTTATCTGATTTCTGTTATGATTTATGTTCTGAATTCTGTTTTGATTTCTGCTCTGATTTCTGTTATGATCTCTGATATCTTTGTTACTGAAGGAAAATGTTTTATTTAGGGCACTCTGGGATCTAGTATGAAGACTCTGGCAGGTTCAGTAGCTGTTAGTAATTCCTCGGAGAGGTTCAGCACCGACTGGTAATTCCTTATGGACCTAAGGTGACCCTTGGGTAGGCTCTGCGGCCCTTAGATTTTTCTTGGGTAGGCCTCTATGGCCTCGAGAATTTTCTTCGGTAGGCTCGCAGGCCCTAAGATACTCCCTTAGGTTGTACAGTTCTTGGGAACTGCACATAGTATTCGGTTAGAGGATGATTCAGAGTTTTTAAATTAAAAACTCATATGACATTTTAATGACTATGATCTATACTGATTTTTAAAGAAAACATTACTGTTTTAAATGTTTTACGGGAACACACTAGATAACCATCATGATCTCTTGAACTCAATCATCCGAAATATTTTCATCTGAACTGGAAGGTTACTATCTGTTACTACCTGAAATATTAGTATGATCTCCACTCAACATTAAGAGCTGAAGATGTCTGAAGCAATAAGAAAAATTATGTATATATGTTATGTGCATGACCTATAGCATCAACTGATAGTACTGTATTACTAAGATTTCCAAAGCTCACTTTGTTACTCACTTTTTCAGGTTAAAAGAATCGTACCAGTGCATCTATCGACATCAGTAAGGGAGTTCTTCCAGCATTGCATACAAAGTATGGTACATGTTATCAGATGGCATGTAATTGTATTTTGTTATATATATATATGAGTCTGAAAATCTATTTTATCTCTGTATACTGATAAATCATTTTATGAGTTACATATTTTAATAAAAGTTTTAAATTTTTTGAGATTTTTACTGTGGGTCGCTCCGGTGTCCCTAATGTGACATCCCAGATCGGATCGGGTTACCTATATCGATCTGAGGGGTTAGACGGGAGCTTCATTTCGATCTTTTCCATATCCATTAAATACATGTATAATATCAATTGTTAGTATATTTCCTAACAATTACAATTAAACATTACTCAAGAGTACCTATTATTAACTTTTCTATAACAATATTAGTCTATCTTACAATTTCTGGCTCCTTAGTATCGATACCCATACCATGGTATCGATACTACTATATTATGGTACTGATACTATTACGGTATCAGTACCATTTTTGCATTTTGCTTTTAATGGTATCGATATCTTCCTCATAGTATCGATACCCCCTTCGGTATCGATACTGATTATATCAGTATCGATACTAGTCAACTGATTCATCCTATTTTAGCCTAGAGTATCGGTATTGTTCTATCAGTACCAATACCATCACCCATATTTTCCATTTTTCAGCCCAAAACATACTCAAATTTGGTCAAATTTTCTTATGTTTACCCTCAACAACTATATTTAACTATTTTCTACTTATCGATACTAACTTTCCTTCATTTAGCTACTTAAAACATCTAGTTTCCTTTAAGATCATTGGATTCTAAGAATCACACTACATTTTCTAACTTGTTTTTAAACTCATCCAATTCTTCCAATCTTTCATTCACCTCTTTGACAAGTCAAAATTACTAATAAACATCAATAAACACTCTTATCTTAACATATCATTTCAAAACCCATTTTCTTAATTCTCTATTATTTCTTCCATCACATAGTTTTAATCATATATAACATTTCCTTAATCTTATATATCACTTAAGGTTCCAAGAACTACCCATAATAAAAAAAGGAAAAAATGATTAATTAAAGCTTACATTTGGAGCTATAGGGGAGAGTAAAACCCACGGGAAAGAAGAATAAGGGGAAGAGATAGATTCTTTGTCTTACTCTCCCCTTTTTCATAAATCCCTAGAATTTAAATGGGTTTTAATTTCATTTTACTTAAAAAAACCAAAATACCCTTTCATTAATCTATCTCTTACACATTGGTCTTACTTAAGTCATTTCTTATACTTTACCTTTTATTCAATTTAGTCCTCCAAATTTTTAATTTCCTTTCAAATTAGTCACTGACCTACTATTTGGGGTATGACAATTCTCCCCCTTAAGAAAATTCATCCTCAAATTTAAAGACTTTATGCATTTACCACAATACTTAAACTAGAGAAATCGTTTTGTTACACGGTTTCTGTATTTCTCTAGTCCAAATCTATATTGGTTCTTTTTCATAATTTAATTTTAATCGAATCTCCATTTCCCAAAGTAAGAACATGAAATGGTTTTGATTGGTCATTAATAAGCAATGACACATGACATCATTATAGGTCTTGTCCATTTCGGGAGACAAAAGTTAACTGATAAAATCTATTAAGGTTTAATAATTCTCGAACTCAGTCCAAACCGCAATACTTCCTTCCCAAAATAATACTTTCAGAAAAACTTTATCACTTTCTTTCTATTCAACTACTTTTCGTTTTAGATCAACATAAGAATTTTTTAATTATCACAACTATATCACCGCTCACTACACAATTAATGACATCAAATCTTTTAAGGTACTCGACTATGGCCGACTCTAAATCATGCGTAGATAATTCCTATTATAAGTCTTTAACTTTATTGAGGTGTATACCACAACCTTACCTTTGTGCATAAGAACACTTCCTAAACCGTTTATAGATGCATTAGTAATAATCTTTACCCAACTCAAGTTGTATAAACACTGGTATCTTTGTTACAATCCTCTTTAGTATTTCAAAACTCTCTTGTCCCATTTTTGTTCTACAAAAAGACATATCTTTCCTTAAAACGTGGTTAGCAAGAAATCTAACATCAAAAAGTTTTTTAATAACCTTCGATAGTAAACAAAAAGCCCCAAAGAAATCCAAACTTCAGGATCATTCTTTGGGAGTTTTCAATTTACTACAACATGAGTTTTTCTTAAGATCTACTCTTATACCTTATGTCAAAACAACATGGTCAAAGGAAACCATCTATGCTAACCAAAGTTTCACTTTTGAATAATTTGACAAGCAAGTTCTTCTCTCGAAAAGTCTTATTTATCTGTCAAAATTTATGTATAACCACATAGCTTTATCTTTCTTTTCGTTAATATTACACATGCTTCCTAAGATGAAATACTCAATTTGATAAAACTTTAATCAATCAACTCTTATAATTGTGTCTCTAATTCTCTTGACCCACTTAAGTCGTTTAATACTAAATCATATAAACTTGTTCAATACCTTAATAACTATTAACCTTGAATTCCACCTATTGATATGGAGGTAACTCAATAAATTTATCTGAAAAAACATCTATAAATTCCCAAATTTTTGTGAAACTATCAAACAATTATACATTAATTATTTCAGTATCTATCACATTAACCATAAAAGCTATATATATCTTTCTGACATCATTTCTTCACAATCATTATCGATATCACCTTGAGCGATGATTTTACATTTTCACTAAAAACTATAATTTCCATAACCTCTACATCTTTATGAAATAATCTCCTCTAGAGACAAACAATTTATATTCAATATGTTTTTACTTATCAAATGATAATTACATCAGGTTCACCGGGAACATAGCCCATGGAATCTTTATCAATTGTTTACTACATGTCCAACTCATTTTTGCACCATGACCCACTAGGGTTTACTGCTATCATATCACCTGAGATTAAGTTAAATAGAATACTTTTATTTTAAAATCTTTCATTTCCTTCTTGAGAAAATCCGTGTAACTTTCCAGATCCATTTAAAATATTCTCGATCAATTGAAATATTTTCTCTCTCGACTATGAAAGTCTAATTATCCACATTATTAAATAGTAAGGCTTGACAACTTTGTAGCAATAACCTCATAGTAATTAATGCAAAAATTACACTAGTAACCAAATTTACTCTTAAACAAACCCTTAATCACTTGATCTACTAATAATTCATATTTATATAGGCTTTTAGCGGTTAATGTATTTACTACTTACTCCTTTCCTCTTACTCAACTTAACAACACTTTGAACAATTTAATGTTTCACTTAAATATTTCTCAATTAATTAAGCTTACCTAAGAAATCTCGGAATCATCACTATATTCAGAAATCTCCTCTAGATCCTCATCTGATTAAACTTCTCTTGTAAATCATTCAAACTTTTTAATAGATTCCTCAAATACAGAATCATTGTTAAACATTGGGGCATTCCTTCCACACAATGGAGGAAAATCGCTAGCAGCTTCTACCCTTTTACGACATGATACTAAAATCATATCGAATTCTCCTAGGTCGATTTTAATCTCGATCTTCTTTTCAATATCATCTACTTTCTTATCTTTGTCCTTAGTTTCCGACATCTATTAGGATATACATAAGAATAACACTCAAGTTAATAAGGATTGACTTCAATCACCCTCTAATTGACACCATATCAGTAACTTTGATAATCTTAATGGCATGTAATCCTTTTTTACATTAAAATACATTTAATTTTGGCCAAGAATCGAATAAACATGTAGCTCTGATACCAATAAGTGTAACACCCATATCCAGTATACCTTTTTGTACACGAAATATAAATGTCACATCATATTTAAAATATTTATTCTTTAAAAAACCCGCAAAATTTTTGTTTCCATATTTTCTTAAAACATAACATTTTTAGTATAAAGCAAAACATTAATTGAAATATGATAAGAGGTTATACTTAAATAAAATTCAGAGCATTTTTCATACTTTAATTACATGTCCACTAAAAGTTTCCAAAACAAACCAGATTGTCCTATAGTTACTGACGAGTCAACCTTAATTGGTGATATCCGTTGCTACTGCTGCACTCCTTATTTGATTTGTCTCTTCTTTTACCTACGCGTGGAAGCAACACACGTTAAGTATTTACTTAGTGATACACAATATTTTAAGTAATCATTATGTATACATAAGTATGTCATATTTATTTAGTTTGTACTAAATCATATATTCTTTAAGGATCCTATAATCTTCCTTAGTTAAACCGTATTCCATTCACAATTACCTTAATTATTTTTAGCATACCTATCTTTCTTTATATTTTTCTTTTTCCATTTATCTCTTTAGTCATTATTCTTTATTTTCATTGAAAGCATCCTTTCATACTTATAATGCACCATATGCATCTCAATTATGGCATCATTTCGCGCCGATAATGCACCCTTATGCATTTCATTTGTGGCATCTTTTCATGCCTTTTATACGCTATTATGCATTTCATTTGTGGCATCTTTTCATGCCTTTTATACGCTATTATGCATTTCACTTATCGCATCCTTTCATGCCCCTTTTTACGCTATTATACATTTCATTTATGGCATCCTTTCATGCCCTTTTATACGACATTATGAATTGCTATACATCTAGTCTTTTACTCAAAGGTATTTAACCATTCATCTAATTGGCATGATTGTCACCTTTCTATCAAATGCATATCTAGGCTTCAAAGGCACTTAGCCTTTCATCTAACTGTATAATTGACACCTTTCTGTAAAATGCACAGTTAGGCCTCAAAGGCACTTAGCCTTTCATCTAAATGGCATAATTGACACCTTTCTGTCAAATGCATAGTTAGGCATCAAAGGCACTTAGCCTTTCATCTAACCGACATAATTAACACCTATCAATCAAATGCATAGTTAGGCCTCAAAGGCACTTAGACTTTCATCTAACTGGCATAATTGACACCTTTTTTCAAATGCACAGTTAGGCCTCAAAGGCACTTAGTCTTTCATCTAACTGACATAATTGACACATTTCTGTCAAATGCACAGTTAGGCCTTAAAGGCACTTAGCCTTTCATCTAACTGGCATAATTGACACATTTCTGTGAAATGCACAATTAGGCTATTATTCTTTTATTTTAGAACAGTTTTTACTATAATAATTATTCATAATATCAATTAACTATTTCAAATCATTATACACTCTATGGTTTATACCTATAGTGTCAATGCAATAATCCCCAATCTTACTATAATTTAGGTGGATTGCTCACCCGTTACAATCACGACAACTCACCTTCTTATCATAAACTTTTGATAATTGCACATATATTTCCTATACGGAAATTCATACACTTAGTGGATTTCTTAGTTCGTACACATAGCGACCATACAAAAATTCATACAGTTAGTATGAATTTCTTAACTTTTTGCACACAAAGTGCCCATATGGAAATTCATACACTTGGTATGAATTTCTTTGTTTTGCACACAAAGTGCCCATACGAAAATTCATACACTTAGTATGATTTTCATAGTTTTGCACACAAAGTGCCCATACGGAAATTCATACACTTAGTATGAATTTCATAGTTTCGCACACAAAGTTCCCATACGGAAATTCACACACTTAGTATAAATTTCTTAGTTTTTCACACAATGTGCCCATACGGAAATTCATACACTTAGTATGAATTTATTAACTTTTACACACTTAGTGCGATTTGGTAATCACCATACATATATCAATCAATCATATTTCTATGACTACAGTAACATATACGTACATAATAAATGCACTCACTTGGCTCGCATCGCTTTGGTATCCACAACGTAAAGCTGATTACTCCAGAAATTGGCCTTTGCCTTTTGCTTTGCTTGACTCGGGAGCTTGATTTCGATCTTTTCCTTATCCATTAAATACATGTATAATAACAATTGTTAGTATATTTCCTAACAATTACAATTAAACATTACTCAAAAGTACCAATTATTAAATTTTCTATAACAATATTAGCCTATCTTAAAATTTCTGGCTCCTTAGATCGATACCCCTACCATGGTATCTATACTACTATACTATAGTACCGATACTCTATTACGGTATCGATACCCTTTTTGCATTCTATTTTTAATGGTATCGATACGTTCCTCATAGTATCGATACCCCTTTCGGTATCGATACTGATTGCATTAGTATCGATACTACTCAGCTGATTCATCCCATTTTAACCTAGAGTATCAGTACTGTTCTATCATAACCGATACCATCACCCAGATTTTCCATTTTTCAGCACAAAACATACTAAAATTTGGTTAAATTTCCTTATGTTTACCCTCAACAACTCTATCTAACTATTCTCTACTTATCCATACTAACTTTCGTTCATTTAGCTACTTAAAACATCTAGCATCCTTCAAAATCATTGGATTCTAAGAATCACACTACATTTTCTAACTTGTTTTTAAACGCATCCAATGCTTCTAATCTTTCATTCACCTCTTTGACAAGTCAAAACTACTAATAAATATCAATAAACACTCATATCTTAACATATAATTTCAAAACCCATTTTCTTAATTCTCTATTATTTCTTCCATCTCATAGTTTTAATCCTATATAATCTTTCCTTAAGCTTATATATCACTTAAGGTTACAAAAACTACCCATAATAAAAAGGAAAAACTGATTAATTAAAGTTTACCTTTGGAGCTATGGGGGAGAGCAAAACCAACAGGAAAGAAGAATAAGAGCAGGGGATAGCTTCTTTGACTTACTTTTCCCCTTTTTCTTAAATCCCTAGAATATAAATGGGTTTTAATTTTATTTCACTTAAAGAGACCAAAATACCCTTTCATTAATCTATCTCTTACACATTGGTCTTACTTAAGTTATTTCTTATACTTTACCTTTTATTCATTTTAGTCCTCCAAATTTTTTATTTCCTTTCAAACTAGTCACTTATATATTATTTGTGGTATTACAGGCTGACTCTAGGATGTTTGTGGGATGTTTTAGGAGCCATTTTGGTGACAAATTTTAGTAGCTAAAAAGGGTGAATTTTTGTTGGGTAATTTGATAAAAAAATGGTGGGAACCCTAAAAATAAAGGTTTTAAATAAATTTAACATATGGGTAAACCTCTTGCAACAAGAGCATAAAAATTTAACACAATAGATCAACCCAATATAGCAAATTTAATCATATTTTTGCACAAATTAAAGAAAATTTGAAACCCTAGTGGCAAACTTTTTCAAGTGTTTTGAAAAAAAACTTAATAGATAGGGAATAAATATGTGTTTAGAATGAGTTAAAACATGTTTGAAAAATAAAATAATCACAAGATATGATTGAAAAGTTTAAAAAATATTAAAATAGGATTTTTAGGGTTCAATAAGATTTATAGTGAGAAGGTGTGAATAAATGAGAAAAAGGAAACGAAGGGCGACGACCGGAGATGTGACATCGGCTGAAAAGTGAGATAGATTGATGAGTTGGTGCGACGGTTGGACGAGTTGGTCGAAGGGCTTACGTAATTTACGAACGGTAGGGAAAATAAAAGAGTTTTTAAAAAGATGAAATTTAAAACCTAATTTGAACAGGTAGCCATGTGATGAGTTTCAAAACTTTCCATGGCATTTCAAAACTTTAGGCATAGTTTCGAAACTTTTGAAAAAGTATCGAAACTCCAAAACACATTATTTTTGGAAGTTTCGAAACTCTGGCAGCAAAAAAAATGCAATTTTGCTAATTTTGAGTCCTAAATGCATTCAACATATTATTCTAACATATATGAAAGTATTGCAAGGTTGAAAAGCATATAAAAACAAGATTGAAACTGTATAACATTGAATTAAACACATTTTCTATATGAATGAACATATAAAGTCACATTTAAGCATACTTAGATAATTTGAAGTGTTCAAAACTAGTCTAAAATGTCATGGAATGACATGCATATCTCCCTCTCACATATTCCACCATGCACTTCTTCAATAATAGTTTTTGTTTCTCTGGCATCGACACATCTCAGCAACACTTAAACTCAGTCTCCTCTGTACAAAATTTCCCCATCAAGAATATATATTGCGATAATTCTACAAATCATTCTTTTTCTATCTCAAATGCTTGATGCGAGTATGTATGATACTTGATATATTGCAAAATATCATGGTACCATGGATGACTATCTACCACTTTTTCCATGATATAACAAAGTGTTGGGATTTTATACACCTGCATCAAGATTTGCATCACATAAGCCCTTTTACTTGCCTAAAACATTGCAGCCAAGGTGGACAAAGCATCTACCATCTGGTTTTATTCTCTGGGGAGATGAATAAATGTGATCTCTTCAAAATCTTTGATCAATTCAAGGATCAAGTTTCAATATTCACTAACTTTGAATCCTTTGTCTCTCATTCACCTCGCAGCTGATAAACTACCAACAAGGAATCTCCGTATACTTTGAGCACTTCTATTTTCCTTCTCAAGGTTCCTCTCAATCCCACAACACAAGCTTCATACACTGCCATATTATTGGAAAAGAAAATTTATAGTCTACTTGTGAATGGATAATAGACATTTTCTAAAGAAATTAACATTGCCCTAATTTCTCGTCCCAAGGCATTAGATGCTCTATCAAAATAGAGATTACAGGATTCATCCTCTTAACTAATTTCCTTAACTATGGTACACATCAAATCGTGATATGAAAAATTAAAGTGTAGGACTCATAATCATCTGAGGCACGACTTGCAAGGAAGTCCGCTATCGCACTCCCTTTTATCACTTTCTGGCTCTCATAGACAATGTCAAACTCTGACAATATCGTTTACCACCGAGCCATTCTCCCAGTCAAGGATGGAGATTCCATCAGGAATTTCAATGGATCAAGCTTCGAGATCAACCATGTAGTATGATACAACATATATTGCATGAGCCTTCGGGTTAACCAAACAAAAGCACACCATAACTTTTGAATTAGTGAATATATTGACTCATAATCAGTGAAAGTTTTTGCTTAAATAATAGATTGCCCTCTTTCTTTCTAGACTCATCATGGTTCCCCAACACACAACCCATTGAATTCTTAAACATTGTTAAGAAGAGAATCAACAATCTACCAGGAACTAGAGCTACCAAAATGGGATTATTTGATAGATACTTCTTAACAAATTCCAGAGACTTTTCACATTCATCATTTAAACACTAAAGGTTATTCTTTCAGAGCAATTTAAATACTATGTCACACTTATCAGTCAGTTGAGAAATGATCGAGATATATAGTTTAATCTTTCTAAGAACCCTCGGACCTCTTTTTGCATACGAAGAGGTGACAGATTTTGAATTGCTTTTACTTTATCTGCATCAATCTCAATACCTCTTTGACTGACCACGAAGCCTAGAAGCTTCCCTGGTGTTACTTCCAAAGTACACTTTGCTAGATTGAGTTTCAACTCGTATTTCCTCAATATTTGGAATAACTCTCTCAAATTTTCAATGTGCTCCTCCTCAGTATGGGATTTAGTAATCATATAATCCACGTATACCTCAATCTCTTTTTGCATCATGTCATAGAAAATGGTCACCAATGCCCTTTGATATGTTGCTCTTGTATTCTTCAACCCAAATGGCACCACCTTAGAGCAAAATGTGTTGCACATGGTTACAAACCTTGCTTTCTATATATCTTCTGGTTATATCCTGAGAAACCATTTATGAAAGAGAACCAGGAATGTCCTACGGTGTTATCCACTAATGTATCGATATTAAGAAGAGAAAAATTTTCTTTCGGGCTTGCATTATTTAGGTCTCTATAGTCCACACACATACACACTTTTCCATTGTTAGATGGTTTCCCTTAGAACGTTATGAGCCATAGAGTTCAATGATTTATGACAAACTGTGTCGATTATTATTGAGGATTGGCTCGAGAGTGTGATTAGGATCCTTGAGCAGATGGATTGCTTGAATTATGATAAGCTTGGATTTATGGCATCTTTGCTGCAAGGTGGAACACATAATTGGTGGTCGACAATCAAGAAAAGTATTAGACTTGATCAGTTAACTTGGGCTTACTTCTTTGAATCGTTTCTTTATAAGTTTCTAGGGACTCAATATACAGACACGAGAAATAAAGAGTACTTGGATTTAGTTTAAGGTTAACCTTCAGTATCAAAGCATGAGGCTGAGTTTTTCCGTTTGAATGAGTACGCCAAAGAGATAGTTCCTACAAAGGTTGAAAGGTGCAGAAGATTCAATGATGGGTTAAGAAAGATATTGCGAGCTTACTTGGTTATTGGATCGGTGTGTGAGTGATATTTTGGTGAATCAGGCCAGAGATATCAAGAGCACTTTAGATGAGCCATTTTACGTGAGTTTGAGAAAGATATCTTCAGATACATATGGTTCAATTCATCATCAGGCCATGAGAAACCAAGGGTTTGACTTTTGAGGTGATCATAGAGATTTTCGTCCAATGCAGATAGATAGAGTTGGTGGTGGTGGTTTTCAATAATCCCTTATCTTTAAAATTTATAATAAGAGACATACCAGAGAGTTTTGGCATTGCACTAATGATTATTTTAATATAGGGCTTTTGGTCATTTAATAAGAGATTATCCTGGTCATGTTGGGGATCGGGTTGTTGTTCCTATTCCTACCAGAGGAGGAGGATGTGTTGGCGGTGATGGTCAGGGTCGAGGCTGAGGTCGTGGTAAAGTAATTATTGTTGAGGCTAGTGGTCTAGGTCATATGTATATGATTCACGAGCATGAGGATCGTGTCCCAATAGACGTGATCACAAGTACCTTTTCATTGGAATGAATTCCTTTACTTGGCTTGATTAATTATGGTTCCACACATTTGTATATTCTTAGTCGTTTATTAGATCAATTGAATGTCCTTGTTAGTGTGAGATATTTAGGATTAGTGGTTACTTGTTCTTTATGAGATAGTGCGTCGTTGATAAAGTGTATAGGAGATGTATGTTAGTTATTTCAGGCGAGGAGTTCCTAGCGAATTTGATGGAGTTATGGTTTCATGGGTTTGGCGTTATCTTAGGCACTGATTAGTTTCATGAGAATCGAGTGCATCTTGACTTTGAGTTGTCATGTGTAATTCTAAAGACGCTAAAAGGAGTTGAGATTGTAATTGTGGGAGAGAGACATGTGTTCTTTCTAATGTCTTTTCGACACTAGACGCGAGTAAGATGTTAGACCATGGCTACGATGTGTATCTTGCTTTTATCCTTAATTTGAGTGGAAAAGAGTTGAGGATTCAAGACATTTAGACTATTAGAGATTTTCTCAACGTGTTTGCTGAAGAGCTTTTTGGTTTGTTGTCGGATCATTAGGTTAAGTTTTGCATGGAAACTTATATCGATTTAAATCCTGTGTCTATTGCACCCTATCACATTGCACCAAAGAAGTTGAAGGAACTAAACCCAGTTGAAAGAGTTATTGGATCATGGGTTAATTTATCCGAGTATTTCTCCTAGGGGTGCTCCAGTCGTGTTTGTGAAGAAGAATGATGATATGATGTATATGTGCATTGAGTATCGTTAGTTGAAAAAGTTAATGATCAATAATCGGTATCCTTTACCAAGGATTGATAACTAATTTGACCAATTTAAGGATACAAATGTTTTTTCTAAGATTTATCTTCGTTCGAGGTACTATCATTTGAAGTTTTCAGAGCCAAATGTGATGAAGACAACTTTTAGAAAGGGTTGTAGGCATTACAAGTTTTTGATGATGTCGTTTGGGTTAACGATTGCTTTTGCTACTTTCATGGATCTCATGTATCATGTTTTCCATCTGTAATCTCGATTAGTTCATGGTTGTGTTCATCAACAATATTTTGGTGTATTCTCATTTAGAGGATAAGCATAGTTCGCATCTTTGAATTGTTTTATAAGTGTTGTGGGAGAAATAATTGTATGTAATTTTTTTAAAGTGTGAGTTCTAGTTTCGAGAAGTAGCGTTCCTTGGTCATGTAGTTTTGGTTGAAGGTAATCGGGTTGATCTGAATAAGTTTAAGGTAATTATTGAGTGGAAACCACCGAAGAGCACAAATGAAGTTCATACTTTTCATGGGTTAGTTGGGTATTATCATCATTTGTTGAGGAATTCTCCATTAATGTCACTCATTTGACGAAGTTATTGCATAAGATGACAAGTTTGAGTGGATAGAGGAGAGGCAAAGTTGTTTTGAGAAGTTGAAGCCCATGCTGATTGAAGCTCCTATGTTGGTTCAATAGAAATCGGGAAAGGATTTCATGGTGTTCATTGATGCTTCTATTACCATTCTTGGTAGCTTGCTGATGCAAGATGGTAGGGTGGTTACTTATGCATCGAGGCAGTTATATATCATGAGCGTAACTATCTGACACTATTTGGAGTTGTCTTCAATAGTGTTTGCAATTGAAGATTTGGTAACATTATCTGTATGGTGAGAGGGGTGTCATTTCCTCCGATCAGTCTTAAATATATATTAACCCAAAAGGAGTTGAATTTGAGGAAGCAACGTTGGATTAAGCTATTGAAGGATTATAATTGTTTGATTGAGTATCATCTTGAAAAAGTGAATGTAGTTGTCAATGCTTTGAGTCGTAAGTCAATGGAAGATTTGCGAGCTCTGTTTGTGAGGTTGAGCATTACGGATGATGGTGCCTTAGTCGCAGAGTTACAGGTTCGACCGATGTTATTATAACAAGTTTGTAAGTTATAACCATATGATCGTCTGATTGGGCCAAAGGTTTAGTTGGTAAAAGATGGTTTATGCGATGAGTTTTCTTTAGATTTAGATGGTACCTTACAATTGCAAGGTCAGTTGTGTGATCATGCTAATGTAGATTTGAGACATGAGATCTTTTAGAAGAACACAGTAGTTATTTTGCTATGCATATGGGTAGTACGAAGATGTATAAGGATCTTCGTGGGTTATATTGGTGGCCAAACTTGAAGCGTTATGTTGTTGACTTTTTTGATCGATGATTGTTTTAACAGTGAGTGAAAGTTGATCATCAATGTCCTTCACGTTTATTACAACCGATTAGGATTCTTGAGTGGAAGTGGGAATGTATCACGATGGATTTTGTTTAGGGTTTATCATTGTCACCATTAAAAAGGAATTCTGGTTGGGTTATTGTAGATCATTTTTCAAAGAGTGTGCATTTTCTTCCTGTACGTACGACTTATTCGTTACAACAGTTGGCCGAGTTGTATGTCATGAAGATAATGAGGTTACATGGTGTTTCATTATTAATTATTTCTAACTTGATTTGCGATTTACTTTTTGATTTTGGAAAAGTTTGCATGAGACGTTGGGTTTATAGTTGAACTTCCGTACCACTTATCATCCACAAGCGGATGGTCAATCTAAGAGGGGGTACATGTTTTGAAGGATATGTTGCGGGCATGTGTTATTAATTTTAATGGTTCTTGGGAGTTTTATCTGTCATTAGTCGAGTTTGTGTACAATAATAGTTACGAGTTGAGTATTCATATGGAATCGTTTGAGGATTTGTATGGTAGTAGATGTTGTACTCTATTGTGTTGGAATGAGTTGAGCGAGATAGGTTTTGTTGGTCCTAATTTGGTTTGAGAGGCTGGGGATAAGGTTAAGTTGATTTCGGATTGGTTAGAGGCTACTTTTGATCGTGAGAAGTCATATGCTGATCTAAAGTGTCAAGATATTGAGTTTACGGTTGGTGACCTTGTATTCCTGAAGGTTTTTCCTTTGAAGAAGAAGTTGAGGTTTTGTCGTAATGGTAGCTTAGTCCAAGGTTTATTGGGTTGTATGAGGTGTTAGAGCGTATAGGTCCTGTTGCATATCGACTTCATTTACCTTGGGAGCTTGAGTGTATTCACAATGTGTTTCACATGTCTATGTTGTGGAGGTATCATTTGAATTTTTCCCATGTTGTTCTAGTAGAGGATATAGAGGTCCGTGTCGATCTTTGTTATGAGGATGAACCGGTGAAGATTTTATGTCAAGATGTGAAAGTCATCCGGAAGAAGTCTATTCCAATAGTGAGTACTGAGGAAGCTATATGGGAGCCTGAATAGTCGATGAAGGTGCAGTTTCCGCATCTTTTCGACTAAGGTAATCTAGAGAAAACAATATTTTTAGGGGAGAAAGTTGTAACATCCCAAAATTTTGTTCAATAGTTTAGGTCGGTAATCGGGTCATATTTTCAAAATTTCTGATAAATATTAATTTTTGGAATTTTTTTCGATAAATATTTTCTAAAGTGGTTTAAATAGTTTTATAATATTAATTATGTTTTCAGGAATTTTATAAATTAATTTATAGAGTTACTAAATTGAATAAATTGAAAGTTTCAAATTTAATGACTAATTTGTAGAAGGATCAAAATATCAAAATCTATGAAGCTATTTTACCAAGTTTGGAAATCACTCATTTTCCCTAAATGTTAAACCATGACATTTCTTCTCTCATTCCCTTGATTCTCATCTGGATTCATTCATATTTTATTTGCTTAAATTCACTTTTAAAATCCTTGATTAATTTCTTTTATCGTTTCATCCAAACACTATTGAAACCCTTGCTAAATTCTCTTCGTTTCTCCTCAATAGCTGATTGCTTCTCACCACCTTTGCCATCATTCCTTTGTTGATTTTACTTCATTCTTCCTTGATTTCTTCACTTCACTTTCCTTCCATCCTTGATCATTCTTTGTTGCCACTCTACATTTCTTCTTAGATCATCTTTTACTTCATGTTCGTCATTATTTCTTCATCACTTCCTCCATTTCCAGCAAGTTAATTCCTAAAGCTTGGTTATTCTTCTGCTTTAATGATTAAAAGATCCATAAAGAATATGATCTTGATAGATCATTGTTTTCAATTGTGAGCTTTGTTAATAAAATTGATTTTCAGAGTTAATTAATGAACCTACTTTATTTATAGGTTTTCAAGGTTTTCTTAATTTTTTGATTTTATTTTTTATGATATTATTAATTTCATAGTAAAAAATATGTTTAATTGCAATTGATTTGGATATCATTTTCTTAAACAAGCTTGATTTCACCATTTTTCAAAAATCAGGGGACTAATTTAATTGTTGTTGTTCTTAGGTGTTTCAAGTGTGTTTAGATGTTGATTATGCTTTTTCTTGACCAAATTTAGGTTAAAGAAGCAAGGGACAAGGAGTTAAATGAGTAGATCGTTTGTATGGTATGAATTTTGGTTCTTGGTTTGATTTTCCTCTCTGCTTTGGTATCAGATTTTTCTTCTATGTTTTGGAGGTTTTCTTGACTTGATAGCATGTTTACTAACGTGTTCTTTGAGTCATTTATGGAGTAAATTGGTTCATTAAACTTCCAAAATTGAGTAGATATTAGTTTGGAGTCAATTTTGTGCTTGGATCATCGTAGATATGAGTGACTTTCTATTCTTGGAGAATGAATGTCAGTAATGTTAAATAAGGCTTAGTTAAGGGTAATACCTTAGATTAAGACCCTACGGTAAGTTCTTGGTATGAATTGGATGTGCATATGATACTTGATATATGAATTGTGATTGCATATGTTACACTTGATGCATAATTATTTTGGAAACCTACTTTGATTATGTATATAAATTCATGTTACAGGATGAGTGAGCAAATTCACTATCCAATTCAGGTTGAACAAGACAACCAACGTGATTTTTGTTTAAATTGTGAATCATAAACGAATATGAAAAACTATGCATTTTGTGTCAACTACTCTTGGTGAACATGGATTAATTGGCAATTGTTCTTAATGAGATATTTGAATATGAAAGGCATGCCTAGGAAAATGTACTCCATGTTTTTATATGTATGTGATAGGAAATTTACATGGTAAGGTTTGTGTGTTGAGTGTAGCTCTAAGAAGATTATGTGGTAAGGTTGGTGTATTGAGCCTAGGTCCTAACCATGTAGTTTTGGACCTACGTAACTTCACAAATAAAAGGGAGATGTGTGAGTTGTATTTTGAACAAAGGCCATTGATCTTAAATTAGAAATAATTTTATGTGAAATGTGTGTGACTTGCCATATAGGTAATAATGTATGAGTGTGTACAATTATAGTACATTATGTGTTCATCATGACATGACATATTTGCATGATCATTGAGGTAAAAACAAGTGAGGTTTGCATGACATTTAGAAGTGTTCTCCTTTAGCCTTGAAATGTGCATCACTTAGGAATGTTTAGTCATTTACTCGGGTTCTAGCTCACACTTTTTGTTAACATTTTAAAGAGGATTAGTTGATGTTCTTGGAGCAATGGGTGAGGATTCGATGATTATGAAACAAAGCTTGTTTTTAACAAAGTGTATGTGGTCTTACGTTGTAAACCAAGGTAATGTGGGAACCATATTTTGGGATAGTTTAAGTATAAATGTGACAGATACATTTTGAGTTCATAATATGACTTTTGGATACTTTGATTTTTGAATAAATTCATGATGTTGATCTTTAATGATGCTTGTCTACAAGTGTGCATAATGCCTAATTTGTTTGGAATATTCAAATGTTGCTATGTGTCTTAAAAAAGTGTTTGATGTGCTTAGAAAAGTGACATTTTTTGTACATAATATGTTAGGCTCATAAGTTGCATGAAATGGCCCAAAATTCAAAATTTGGATAAATGGCTTGCGTACAAGTTTACTTTTCTATGTAATATTGACTTTTGATACTAAATTCTTGTATGAGATGTTAAATGAGATTTTGAGGCATGCTACATATGTATTACGACTTGTTCTAACCGATTTAATTGTGATCAAGCATGTCCATAGACCTTAGGATTGATTGTATGATGATTTGGTGGCTTGTTCTTGCATAGTCATATGAATGTTTTGCATTATCCGGGAAAAGGATTGATGCCTTCACACAAAGGTTCGATCTTTTCTTGCAGAAATGTGATCTATCACTTCTTGCACAAATGTTGAGGATCGATCTCCCATGAAAAATGGTAGATACCTTAATTGTATGTTCAATGAAAAATCGTAAAATTTGATTCATTAAAGGTCCAAAGTGTTCCTAAGTCTTAGTTTGACCCCAGGATGTTTATATGAGTCTAGAATAGTCCGAGAAATAAATTATTAATTATTACATGGCCTTAAAACAGAATTTGATGAAACTTGAATTGTCATTGTTTAATATAGTGAATGACATATTAGAGGTGTCAATTGTTTGTTTGTTGTTTGTATGTGACGAGTATTATTTACGTCTTAGTTATTACAATTACATGTTCAATTAGATCCTTGAATGGTTTCCATTCAATCTGAAATTTTTCTTGTGTTTAATTGGATGTTAATAATGACTATTGGCGAGTTCAATTTATGTTTTTGGCTTTAAATTAAAAATGGCATGTGACATGACTATTTCACTCATATGTTGAAAATCTTGTTTCCTTTGCAGTGCATGATTACATGTTTGTTGAAAACCTAATTTCGTGTTATTTTGTTTAGTTTCATTGTGTTTTGAATGTTTATCTTAATCGTTTCCAGTTAGTACACATGATTAGGGTTTGGGTTTGCCTGATTACTTTGAAATCTAATGTGCACTTAGAATATTCGGGGTCATTCTACGTGGTTGGGTATAAGGTGTTACATGCAATATGTTTTGCTTCTGTTGTCCCAACAGTGCATGAACAACCTGACCACTTGCATCAAACATTAATTCAAAAAGAAAGTTTGAATATGATGCTACAACAATGAGAGCATTAATTAATTTAACTTAATAGTTTCAAAGGCAGATAAGGCTTCATCATCAACGATGAATTCTACTTTGGCTTTATCTACCTCAACGACTCGATGCGATATGCGATGTCTCAGTACTATGCCTTCAGTTAGCATAAAACGGAATTTCTCCTAGTTTATTACCAAATTGTTATCTTCATATCTCTTCATCATTATAGTGAATTTGTCGAGACATTGGTTTAAGCATTAACCAAAGACTGAAAAAAATCCATGAATATTTTGAAGAAGTCTTCAACCATGTATGAGAAGATAACCATCATACAACATTGAAACATCGCTAGAGCATTGTACAGGCCAAAAGCCAATCTTCTAAACGCAAAAGTTCCATAAGGGCAAGTAAACGTGGTTTTCTCTTGGTCTACAAGTGTAATAGATATTTGATTGTAGCCACTATATCCATAAAAGAGGTAATAGAATGCTTTCTCAACAAGCCTATCAGTATCTGGTTAATGAACGTAAGTGGGAAGTGATATTTCCTTGTAGCTTTGTTCATTTTTCTATAATCCATGCAAATGTGCCACCTATTCGTGGTGTGTGCTGGAACTAACTAATCTTTATCGTTACAAACCACAGTGATTCCTCCTTTCTTCTGTACGCATTGTACTAGAGTCACCCAATTGTTATAAATAATTGGATAGATGATTCAAACATCTAACCATTTGATGATTTCTTTCTTGACAACCTCCTTTATGATAGGGTTGCATCTTTTTTTTTTGTTCAACATAATTGTTGTTTGGATGCTCCAGTAATATTTTGTGCATACACAATACAAGACTAACTCCCTTGATGTCAATAATGCTCCACTCAGTAGCTTTTTATATTGCTTTAAAACATTGAGCAATTTCTTCCTATGATGTATCAAGTTGTGTTGCAACAATAACTAGCAAGGTTTTTTTTGTCCCCAATAAATGCATTTTTCAAATTCTCGGAAAGGGTCTTTAATTCAAGAGTGAGAGCTCTTGAATTGAAGGATGAGGAATTTTGATTAATCTATTAGAAAGATATAATGATTAAAAGTGTTGGATGTACATCCCTTCAACGAGACTAGTCTCATCATGATCCAACTCATCGGATTCTTTTGTTGTCGCAACATTGTGAGAGATAATGTTGTGACATGTATCCATATGATTCTGCACAAGTTCGTTAATAATTTCATCAGAATAACATTAAGAATTGTCATTACATTTAAATTGATTTAAAAAAAATTACTTTAGCATATCAAGGAACTTTTTGAATTGTTGGACCTCCTTGGTGTATTGGAATCATTGAGGAAATGGAGGTGGAGGTCTTGATTTATGTTGTAGTGGTAGTTGCGGTGACATTTTAACTAACGTAGTCTATTATACCCTCGATATGGAAAATGGATTGGTTAGGAAGTTGAAATGTAACGGTTGTGGGTCTTGCTTCTTCAATTCCAAATTTCTTAAAAATAGACAACGAAATTAAGTTAATGTTGAAACCTAAATCACACGATGCTATATATGAATTGATCACCGATAATGCAAGGAATAATAAAACTCCTTAGATACTTTAACTTTAGAGGCATTTTGCTCGTAGCTATGACACTACACCATTCATGGAGCGCAACAGTCTCAAATTCAGTAATCCTATGCTTTTTTGAAAGTACCTCTTTCATGAACTTAACATAGTTGATCCTGAATTACTTTATAATATCAAGGAACTTTTTAAATTGGTAGACCTCCTTGGTGTTTTGGAATCTTTAAGGAAATTGAGGTGGAGGTCTTGATTTAGGTTACAGTGGTAGTTGTGGCAACGTTGATAGTGGTAACAGTGAAGAATTGCTACTCTGGCCCATGTACTCTGTTGCAAAATTAATTTTTGGTGGCTTAAACTGTTTTTCTGTTTCTTCACTCTTAGGTTGTTTTAAACCATCCTCTTCTTTCTCTTTGTTTTCATCAGGTTTGTCAAGTTGGACTCCGTTGCGTAATGTGATAGTTGTGCAATGCTCATTAGAATGCATTTTTTCATTGGCTTTAGGGACTTTATTGTCACTCGATAATGCTCCTTGTGTTATGTTGTTCAATACATTGGCTAACTTTCCAACTAGATTCTCCAATGCACGTAGTGATGCTGACTGACTTTGAATCGAATCTTTATTCATTTGGCTTGTTGATTCATTTCTTGAGATGTACTCCTTCAGTAGAGATTCAAGTGATAAAGATATAGTAGCTTGATTGGAAGTCGTCCTTGATAATTCATCTCATTGTTGCATTGTTATGGTTACATTTTTTTTTATATTATAAATGCCGATGGGGAAACATTGATGGCTGGTGTGCATATAGTTGTTGCGAATGATATTGCGACTGTATATTCCCCAAATTTGATTGTAATAGAACATTGGGGTTTGCTACATTCTAACTTCTCCAAGATAAGTTGGGATGCTTCTGGAAGTTTGGATTGTAAATGTTGAACAATGGGTTGTGTTGAACATACTTCCATTTTTTATATACAAAAAAAATGATAAATATTTTAAACAAATTTTAAGATTATATTTGATTCAGTCATTCTAATATATAAATTGTTTTTTAAGGTCAAAACTCCATTTTACTCCTAACTCAATTGAAAATTTGAGTCAAATACTAGAAATATTTTTGAAATAATTTTTCTTACGGGTTTCGAACTTAAATCGAGTAAAAAAACTTAATTTAAGCATATAAGTGCCGATACAACAAAAATAGTATCGATACTATTCAAGAATTATCAATACAATATCGATGCTACAACCTAAAATAAAATAGTAATACTGATACTACTAAGGCGGTATTGATACTGCCTGTAGGTTTGACTAAACATAATGCTCTTTTGGTATCGATACTAGCCTAGTATTGATACTACTTTTAACAGTAGTATTGATACTGCACATAGTAGTACCGATATTTCCCTTTCGGTTTTGAAATTGTCAAATTACAATATACTTATTTGGTACCAATACTAGTCCCAGTAACGATACACTTATAGCAGTACTATTGATATTCCTTGCACTAGTATCGATACTATCCTTCACCAAAAGCTATATTTTTGTATTTAATGTAGAGAGTATCGATACCCAAAGCCCGAGTATTGATACTACAAGCGTTTGGGAAATATTTATTACGAGAAATTACCTCCCAACGACTTTATTTACTTCCACAACAACCCAAAGGGGTAGAATTAATAGAGGTACTATAAAAACAAGATTCCAAGTTATATGTGAAGATAAGTGATCAAAGAGAAAGCTTGTAACATCCCAAAAATCGGGTTAGTGACTAAAACAAAAGTTTTTGAAATTTGGTGATCAATTTAGGAAAAAATGAAAAGTTTAGGGACTTAATTGGAATTTCTTAGAACATGATCGAATAACAAAGTTTGGAAATGGAAAGGGCATAAGGTCATTTGATAAGGAAATAATTAAAAATTCTTTAGTGGAGGTATTATATTTACACGTGGATAAAGGGAATGAAAAGAGAAGGAAAAATATGGAGACTATTGGTTCAGCTATTCTCTTTTTTTCTCTTCCCGTGTAACCATGAATATGGTAAGTTGGTCTCCAATTAATGTTTCCTTTCATTTTTAAGTTGGTTTTTATTCTTGGGATGATAAGAAATCTTAAAGTGGCTGAAAACTCAAAGATGAATAAGTTATGAAAAATTGAGGGTAAAGAAATTTTAAGGGATTTATTAAGAAAGAGTTAGTAAATAAGTTTTGAAGTGAAATTGGACTTGTCATGAGCTGAAATAAGAAATCTAATGTGTTAGAAATGAAAATAGAATTATGATGAGATATTGAAGATGATGATGTGTTATATGGATAAAAGATGGTTTGAGTAAGTGTAATTGAGTTTGATGGCATGAGAGGAGTTAAAAAGGAAATGTTTAGATAGGTCTTGGAAAATTTTTGGGTTAAAGAAGTGTATTCTGGGCATGGGGTATCGATATTGTTCATCCAGTACCGATACTTCAAAGTCAAATAAGTAGAATTTGAGCTTGGGGTATCGATATTGAAGGAACAATATCGATACCATAAGATATAATCAGATGAACTTTTTAAGGAATATCGATACCTAAAGAGTGGTATCGATATTGGTTAAAGGGGTATCAATACCAAGTGTCTAGTATCGATACCATTATCAAGTTAAAATACAGAATGTCAAAATTGTATCGGTACCTGGGAGGGGTATCAATACCATTAGAGGGTAGTATCAGGACTATACTAAGAGAAACAATACTATTAAACTTGAAATGTTAAATTAAGTGGTTCTTTCAGCCTAAGTTATATTGATTGGTTATTAGTGATTCGAACTTCGATATTCATATAACTCGTATAATTGTGTAGATATCGATCGGAAGTGAGTATCTGATAAGTCAATGAGATAAGATCGAGCAAGAAGAGATACGTGCATGACTTGGATTAGTGAGGCTAAAGTAAGTGCATACTAGTTGGTATATGATGTGTATGGAAATAAGACTCATGATGAGTCTATTTCCAATATTTGATTGCATGAATCTATGAATGTTAGTATGTGCTTGATATGATCATTATGTATGCATGAGTACATGAATTGAGTCATAGGTGTCATATGTTATTGTATGTACTATATAGTAACTATATGAATACATGTTTATGGGTAACTATGTGTTATATGTTATTTTGTATGATAAGGATATAAGTAATTATATGATAACAATGTATAAATTATATGAATTAGATTTAAGTGATTAAATGAAAAGTGAGATAAACTAAGTAGGGTTGACCTATATGAGAATAGAATATAAGTTAAGAGATATTGACATAAATAAGTATACGAATATGTCAGATAAGTTATATAGGAAGGTCTATATGTTTAAATGAAACTATGATATAAAACTTGTTAGATTCCTATGTGATATAAGGTATAGTACAAAGATCTAGGAAATCATATGAGAATGTGATAGGAACTAGGTAATAATAAGTTATGAGAACATATGTCTATGTGGCAAGCTATGTGAAAATGAACTAAGGGAATATAAGAAATTAGTATATAAGAAATATGATATAGTGATTATGTGAAACTAGGATATAAACTATATGGCATTGATATATGGGCTATATGAAAATGAGTATATGATTGTGTAATAATATATAAGAATTGGTATAATGATATTATATGAATAAGTCAAAAAGTAAAATAAGTTAAGTAATGATGACATAAAATATTATATGAATCAGTGATATAAGAATATGATATAAAATAAGTAATGCAAATCTATGTGTTATATGATAAATATGAACATATGAGAACAAGAGATAAGATATGGGACATTGTGATAGTAGTTATATGATCATGAATTATGTAAATGGAAATGATTTAAGTGATAACAAGAGAAAGTGATATAAGCAATATGATATGACCTATGAGATCAGATGAAAATGTGCCCATGAGCTATGATACTATACGAAATGTTACATGAGCTATGAGTCTATACGAAATGTTACATGAGCTATGTGATAAGAAGCTATGAGATTATATGTCTATGTGATATGAGTTATAAGAATTGTGATAAATGGTAAAGCCCATGTTACGTGATAAGAGAGCTAGGGGTATAGCTGGCATGCCAAGAGTCGAGGGTTCTACGCGGTCCTTCGGGGCATATATGTGGTCCTTCGGGACATTTCTATATGGTCCTTCGGGACAATTTTATATGCCCCTAGTGGGACTTATACAAGCTATGGTGACAGCATATGTGCACAACCTCTATGTACTCACATATCTTTAGTTCTCACAAGTGTATCATGGGAAAATAAAAGAGATAACATAAATAAATTGTATTTAATGTTATGTGTTTCGCTTTATAAATGTATGAGATGATGTACATAAATGTTAATGATAAGACCACATGATTAAAGGAAGGAATAGCAATAATATTGATAATAAGAAGAATGTGAATGATGATAATGGTAGTATATATATATGTATGCAATGGTTATATGAATTGTTATATGCTTTTGTATGATATTATTGTGTGGAATATTTATGCATTGTTAAGTAATTAAGTTCCATCATACATTTTATATGTCTCGCTATGTCATCGACTTAGCATGTGAATGTTTCACACGTAGGTTCCGTGAAGCAAAAAGAGGAGCATGGATAGGCAAGTCAGGTCAGCTTCTCCTTCCCAAAGATCATATCAGAAAAATATTTAAATAATATGTATTTTGTTATATGGAATGTAGTTGGCATGTAATTAAAGATTTGAATTGTATATGCTCTGATAAGTTTTACAAACTTTTTGGTTGAAATTGTATAAATTATACAATTTTATTGAATATAAGTTGGAAAATTTTCATTATAATGTACAAGTAAAGGTTTTGAAAAGTCAATGTGACACCTTGGACTAGCATCCAGGTCGGATACATGTTGGGGGTGTTACAAAGCCAAAAGCTATCAATTAAAGCAAAATTTAAATCAACATTCTTCAATATTATTTTTGCTTTCAATGTTGTTATTTCTAAAGTGATCTTATTTGTTTTTGAATTGCGAAAACACATATTTAATGAAGTTTTTATAAGTTTGCAATTTGTATTTTTCTCTTTGAGAGAGAGTCTCAGGAATTTGGGGTATAAACCCCAAATTCTTAAAGAAGTTGTAAGGTTACACTTCATCATCAAAGGTTACTACAAATTAGTGAATTTGTTAAAATCCTTAGTGCATATAACTAAGGAAGTGGATGTAGACTTTGATTTAGAAAGTCGATTCACTATAACTTATTGTGTTCATTTTTCTAATTTCTCTTTAAGCTTCCACCAAAAATTTTATTTGCCAATTCACCCCCTCTTAAATATTTTATCTATTTGATTGACTCAATAATTGGGATCAGTGCTTTACTCATTATAAGGATTAACAACCTCTTGAGAAGATCCTTTTAAGAGTTCAATCATTTCATCATCAATGGCCACTCCATCCACTTCCGTAATTTTTGGCGAGTCTCAATCCATATCAAAGCCTCTTTATTTTAATGGTGCTAACTATTCTTATTGGAAGAATAGAAGATGTTTTTATACAAGCTACGATTATTCGATGTGTGATGTCATCACTGACGTATCCTCCATTCCTTCAAAGAGAGAAGGAGAGCTAGTTGTACCAAAGGCCAAGTTTGAATGGACTGATAAAGATTGAAGACTCATTCAACTCAATGTCAAGGCCATCCACATTCTCCTTTGTGCATTAACCCCAATGAGTATAGTAGAGTGTTCATATTCCTATGCAAAAGAAATTTGAAGCAAGCTTGAAGTACTCATGAAGGTAAAAGTTAAGTCAAGAAATCAAAAATTGGACTTTTTAGTATTAATATTACCACATAAAAAATTAAATATATATAAACCATTTATCAATAAAACCCAAAAAAATGTTCAAAGTCCATTTTTATTATCCCTAAACCCTTATACAAAACGAACTTCTTAGCCTAACAATAATGAAGATCCATTTAGCCATCAAGCCCAATAAGCCTAAATGTTTAGGATTACCAAAAACCCTAGCTAGATCAAGCTACTGCCGTCGCCAGCTGTGACTCTCCAAATTCTAATCGTCAATAGTAGTTATTGCCATAAAATCTCCAGTCATGGTTCTAGCAACTACCCTCACGTCATGTTCCCCCTTACACGCTTATAGCCCTCTTTCATCTTTTCCACGACAACGCCAATAAGCAAATGGTCCTTGCGTGATGTTTCCATGCTTATAACCACTAACTTTAATTTCTTACATTTTTGTCCTACGCTCACTGTGATCGCCTTGGGATATAATCTGTGTTATTTATGGTTCGAGTAAAATTCTAAAGCAATCAGCCCCTAACTTTATTTTTGTTCAATTTTATTTTAGGTTCTTGAAATTTCGGCTCTTTAACTTTTTGAATTTTAATTCCAGCCCTTTATTTTTCAACAATTTAGTTTCATTCATTCAATTTATTCCATGTACTTTATGTTTAATTTATTTTGGTCATTGTTGTTGTTTCTTTTATGTTTTATGATATTTTAACATTTGACATTTTATTTTAGCAATTTTCATTTTAGTCCAATATAATACTTATGGCTTTATTTTTATTCTAGTCCCTACATCGTATATTTTTTTGCATTTCTAGACTACAATATTTACTTTACCGTTTGTTATGCCCTAAAGTTACTATTTTTATTATTTAGTCCTTTATTAAACATGTTATTTAATTTCTAACATGCCACGTTTACATTCATTATATTAAGCCCATTTTCTAACTTGCATACATATACGTACTATATTACGTATATTATGTTTTTTAAATAGTTTATATGTATATAGTAAGCACTTTTATATTTTGTTTATTATATACGCATTATATCATATATGTAATAGGGTTTTAATTAATAATATATATATATGTTTTATGCCTTCTTTATATTTCATGCATATTATATATAATTTATATGTATATCTTTATTTAATATATTTAACCCTAATATATATATATATTGATGTATGTATATGTATAATTTTGTATGTACATTTTATGTGTATGTATATTGTTGAGTTAATCGATCGGATGAATCGGCCAAGAGGGGGTGGATTGGCAAATAAAATTTCGGTGGAAGCTTTGACATAAAATTGAAAATATTTGCACAATGATTTAGAGTGGTTCGACTTTCTCAACCAAAGTCTATGTTCGCTACCTTAGCTATCTACACTAAGGATTTTCCACAAATTCACTAATTTGTCTTTCTTTTGAGGACAAAGAGTAACCTTACAACTCTCTCAATAATCACACCCCAAATTCTTGAGAACACTCACTTATCAAAGAGAAAATTACAAACTTTGCATACTTACAGAAAAACCTCACAAGGTAGAATGTTTGCACAATTGTAGAACAAAGAAAGAACATTCAATAATGAATACAATTGAGCACATATGGTGTTCTAGAAAGCAAAATGAATATTGAAAGGATTTTGGCTTGAATTGCTCAAACAATAAGTTTAAGGCTTTCTCTCTTTGAATTCTTTCTCAAAACTTGTTTCTTGTTCTTCATCGATTGCTTCAAGACTTGTTTAAATACCCCTTGAATGAGTTCTGAACGTTGGGGATGATCATGAAGTCAATAGAGCCATTTTTGTGTGTTTTCCACTTCAAAATGTTGTTGGGAGTGTATGGGTATGGGTACCCCTTCATAGGGGTATTGATACAACCTTCATAAAATTCAAATATTTTAACTGTTGCAAAACAGAGGGTATCGATACCTCTCAAGGGGGTATCGATACTACTATGTGAGTAGGTATCGATACATGTCGTGTTATCGGTACACATATTGCATTATGTTAGTTCTCAGAGTCAAAGTCAAATAAGGGGTATCGGTACCTTTCAGCTAGGTATCGGTACCTCTTTGTAAGGGGTATCGATACCCTATGGGGTATCTGTACCTCTTTTGCATTTGATGTTTGAGGGGTATCGATACTCGTTAAGGAGGTATCGGTACATCCCTATTTAAAACTCATTTTTGACTCGATTAAGCTTTGAAATACTTTGTAAAAAGTGTTCCAAAAATGTTTTAAGTATAAATCACAATTTTTCATTAAGGAGTAAAAATTGATCTTTGAAAACTTGGAGTAATATTTTTTATATTCGAATAATTGAATTGAATATATAATTTTGAATCGAATATAAAATCTTAAAATTCATTAAAAACTTTTGTTATATCAAAATATCAAAATGTTTTCTCAACAATCTCCCCCTTTTTGATATAACAAAACATTTTAGAAATTTTAAGATTTTTGTCTTTTGAAAAAATACTTTGAAAAATTACTCCCCCTTACTATTACATTTCTCCCCCTTTTTGTTAAATAAAAAAGACTCTATAAAAGGTTTAAACAAGTATTTAAAGAAATAGTCAATTGCTTTATATTGATATAGCTGTTAAGATCAAAGTCAAGAGAATTATTAGCCATTAGTCCATAATCAATATTAAAAACATATGTAATTGGGAATTGGTCATAATTTAACTAAGATGTAAACGATGCATAAACTAATGAAAATTTAATTTAAGGTCAAATAACTAATAAACATTCATAGTAATTCAAACAAACCATAATCAAACATCCAAAACAAAAAAAATCCAAACCAAATATTAAAATCCATGCAAATCATTCAAAATGTTTTAACAATTTTAAGTTCATAATTCAACCTAAGAAAACTAGCAAGTCAAGGTCAATCATCTTTAGGAGGATCGGGATCAAATCGATGTCCTCTATGGTAAGCAACATCGCATGTAAGTGCATTGAGTCTCTCATCCATAACATTGAATCTATTATCCATTGCTTCGCGGTTAAGTCAAATTTCCCATTGATTCTCCAATTGTTGAGTTCCCATAGCAGTCATGTGATACTCTAAGGATGCGAACCTCATATCTAATGTCTCCATAAAAGACTAAAATTATGGAGGCATCGAACTCTCTTGCTGGGCTAGCTTATCCTCGTTCTAGTTTACAACATCCCGTAAAAGATCATCAAGCTCTGGATCAACAGTCAGAGCCGGAGCAGCTCGTGAAGAGCTAGCACCCAGAGTTTTCTGAGTTGAGCGAACCCAATGGTCTTTGTCTCCACTCCATCCCGATTTACGTAAAGATGTGAGATTGATTTGGGTAGTAAGAGGGATGGATACATGAAGCTCTACCTTAAGCTCGACTTTGATAAACATATTACTGAGTAGACATCCGTAAACTAATGTTTCAACAAGTTTAGAGGGAATATTGTTTACGGTTTCTACGAGTTCTTCAAAGATAATCTGATAGAGGTTTATTTTCTTATTTTGCTAGATATAATGTATTCACCATAAGTCAAGTGCTCTAATAGTGAAGTATTTTCCTCCGGATGGTCTGAACCACCAAGAGATGATGAGATGAATGAAACGTTCATGGTAATCTAAAATATCACACTAGACTTGGCTTTATAAGGAGTAGATACTAAATCTCCCTCATTATCTAACCCTATGTTATCTAATACAAATGTATTAGCCATGTATTCTGAGTTTATATTAATGTATTGGCCCAAGAGATACGGCCGAATACTCTCGGTTGTGGTTCGGGACTCGTTTTGGACACATACAACATTGGAGTAGAAAATACAAATGAGTTGATGATAAAAAAATGATTCAAGATTAAAGTGTTTATCAAATTTCCATGATTTAAGGGTTTAGAGGTATTTGAATTTCATGTCTATCACAGCTTGAAGAGATGAGATACACTCTTTCGTAATGTTATAAGACTTGAAATGGTTTACAAACCTAGAGTAGAGACCTCTACGGTTAGGTTCATTAAAACACGAGTTTAGAATGGTCATCTCAGGTTCATTAGGGTTTTGTGGTGGAACATGAGGTGGATTTGGAGGTGGGTTTGATTGACTATAATATGTCCTATCTCATTTTAGATATGGTTTAAAAATCAGAATGGGATACATGCAATTTAAAAAAACACATATTGCAACAATTATTAATCTCAAAACTCAATATGAGTCCTCAATATTCAAGGTTCTCTAACTTAGTATCTAACGGGCAATTTGAAAACTATGTTTGAAAAATTATAATATGTATAGTTTTCATTAATACAATCCAATTAAATAAAAACAACAATTAAATTAAAAAAATATTTCTAAAATTTAAATAAATCTTAAAAATCTTGTGTTTTTGATGAAATTACTTGTATATTCTAGTTTAAAACTCGAATATATGTAAAGTCCGATCACTAATTTGAACTAGAACTAACTAAAACTAGTCCTATGTTAAAAATCAATAAAATAGTATTTTAGAAAAGCTTACCTTGAAAATTGAGATTGGGTGAGATTTGTTGTTGTTTGCACGATTTTGATGATACTAGCAGGATTATGAGTTGAAAAACGATCGAAATTTGACTTGAAATCGAAGGTTTTGAGCAATGTAGAGATTTAGGGGTTTTTAGAGAGGGAACGACGTGAGTTTTGTTTATAAGGGTTTTGGGTAAAATATGAAATTTTAGGGATTTTAAAGCCTAAACCCGACTAGGGGTATCGGTACCCATTGATGGGTATCGATACACATTCAAGGAGGGTATCGGTACTGTATGAATCAGTATCGATACCTAGCAACGGGGTATCGGTACCTGGGTGACAGGTATCGATACCTAGTGCACAAAAATGTCAAAAATCTGTATTTAAACACTTAGCATGCAAAATTAATCAACTCTAGTGGTATTGACAACTCATATCACAAAAATTAACAATGTTCAATCAATCAAATCTACCCTTAAATTTATTTGAACATATTATTAATTTTCACTAAAGATCATAAACTCTCATTAACTATTGGCATAGAAGACATTCAACAATGTTATTTTTATAAGCATTTTTCTTTTTCTAATTAAAAATGCTAAAATTATTTTAAACACTAAGTCAAGGTAGGTCGGTTAAACCTAATTCTCTCCTAAGTGTCCAAAATCTCTTTCTTTGTCTAAAGGTTTTGTAAAAATATCACCTAATTGGTGCAAAGTATCTACAAATTCTAGAACTACATCTCCCTTAGTGACATGATCTCTAATAAAATGATGGTTAATTTCAATGTGCTTAGTTCTATAGTGTTGGATGGGATTTTTAATGAGAAAAATAACACTAGTATTGTCACACTTGATAGGTATGGTACCAACTTCAATTCCATAGTCTAAAAGTTGTTGTTTTGTCCATAAAACTTGTGCGCAACAACTACCGGCTGAAATGTATTTCTCTTCATTGGTAAATAATGCAACACTATTTTGTTTCTTTGAAAACCAAGAAATCAGCATATTTCCTAGGAATTAACAAGTATAGGAGGTGTTTTTCCTATCTATTTTGCATCCTCCATAATCCGCATCAGAGAAGGCATGCAAGCTAAAGCTAGAGTCTCTAGGATACCAAAGTCCTATACTAGGAGTATCCTTAAGGTATCTAAAGATTCTCTTAATGGCTTGTAGATGTGATTTCTTAGGGCATGATTGAAATCTAGCACATAAGAAAACACTAAACATAATGTCCGGTCTACTTGCGGTTAGATAAAGTAAAGAACCAATCATTGACCTATATAATTTAACATCGACACATTTACCTCCTTCATCTTTGTCAAGCTTTGTAGATGAACTCATAGGAGTGGCTTGGGATTTCACATTCTCCAATCCAAACTTTTTGAGCATATCTTGAATGTACTTTGCTTGATTGATGAAGATGTCATCTTTCCTTTGCTTGATTTGGAGCCTCAAGAAAAATGAAAGATCCCCCATCATGCTCATCTCAAATTCACTTTGCATTAATTTTGAAAATTCTTGGTGAAGAGCATCATTAGTAAAACCAAATATTATACCATCAACATAAATTTAAACTATCAATAAATCTTTACCTTTTCTTTTTATAAACAATGTAGTGTCAACCTTCCCTTTTGAAAATCCTTTTTCAATTAAAAAGTTTGACAATCTTTCATACCAAGCTCTAGGAGCTTGTTTTAAACCATATAGTGTTTTTGTCAATTTAAAAACATGATTTGGAAATTTTGAATCTTTAAAACCAGGAGGTTGTTCCACATACACTTCTTCTTTTATAAAACCATTTAAAAATGCACTTTTCACATCCATTTGATATAATTGAAATTCATTGAAACATGCAAATGCTAATAATATTCTAATAGCTTCCATCCTAGCTACGAGAGCATATGTTTCATCATAATCAATTCCTTCTTCTTGAGTATACCCTTGAGGAACAAGTGTAGCCTTGTTTCTCACTATATTACCACTCTCATCTAGTTTGTTCCTAAACATCCATTTAGTACTTATAGTAGATTTATCACTAGGCCTTTCAACTAATGTTCATACCTTACTTCTCTCAAATTGATTTAACTCTTCTTGCATAGCTATAATCCAATTTTCATCGGTTAATGCTTCTTTAATATTTTTAGGATCTATGAATGAGATAAATGCAACATAATTACAAATGTCCCTAAGAGAAGATCGAGTAGTTACCCCTTTGGATGGATCACCTAAAATCTCAGCATCCTTGACATAGTTGTACTCCCTTGGGTATGAGATTTCCCTTTCTTCAATGGTTAGATTCTTGAGGGCATCTTGAGTTTCCTCATCCTTTACTTCTTCCTTTGATGATGGTTCTCCAACTTCATTTGCATTTATAATACATACGTCATCATCAACACAAGAATCCTTTCTCGGAAGGGCACTATCATAAAAAATAACATGCATAGACTCTTGTACCACTAAAGTTCTTTTATTAAATACTAGATAAGCTTTAGAATTTAAGGAATAACTCAGAAAATTCCTTCATCACTTTTAGCATCGAATTTGCCAAGATTGTCTTTACCGTTGTTTAAAACAAAACATTTACATCCAAAAGGATGAAAATAACTAATGTTAGGCTTTTTATTTTTGAAAATTTCATATGGAGTTTTCTTTAAAATAAGCCTAATCATTACTTGGTTAATTACATAACAAGCGGTATTTGTGGCTTCCGCCCAAAAATATTTTGGCAAATTATTTTCACAAAGCATGGTTCTAATCGTTTCTTCTAAAGTTTTTTTTCCTCTCAACAACTCCATTTTGTTGAGGGTTCTAGGTGCTGAAAAATTATGGCTAATCACAAAAATCAGTAAATCCAAGATTTTCAAATTCAGTACCATGATCACTCCTAACACTTGAAATTGAGTAACCTTTTTCATTTTGGATTACTTTTGAAAATGTGATAAAATGTTCTAATGCTTCATCTTTAGTACTTAAAAATAGAACACAAGTATATCTAGAATAGTCATCTACCAATACAAAGACATATTATTTTCACCCAAGCTAGTAGTTCTAATTGGCCCAAGAAGATCTATATGGATCGATTGTAATACTATACTAGTTGATACATCATTAATGGATTTAAAGGAAACTTTATTATGTTTCCTTTTTCACATACATCACAGATTTTATCTTTATCAAATTTTAGCTTTGGCAACCCTCTTACTAAATCACCTTGAATTAGTCTTTGCAAAACACTCATGCTTGTATGTCCTAGTCTTCTATGCCATAACCAACTATCATGCTCATCCTTGGTAACTAGGCATGAATTAGTCATATTAATTAAATCTAAATGAACTATGTATATATTTCCTATTCTATGACCAATAAGCATAATCCTATTAGATGCAATGTCAATAACTTTACAACCATTTGATTCAAACATGACATTGTATCCTTTATCACACAATTGACTAATACTTAGTAGATTATGCTTTAACCCATTTACATTTAAAACATTTTCTACTTGTATGGAAGAGGTATTGCCTATAGTACTCATACCTTCTATGTAACCTTTTGAGTTGTCACCAAAGGTTACTACTTTATTTTTGTCTTTAGGCTCAGTATACCAGCTCTTGTCTCCGATCATATGTCTTGAGCATCCACTCTCAAGGTACCATGTATTTGAACTTGCATTTCGTGCCTTGAAGCAATGCTCATTTTCCTACAAACATAGATTAATTTCTAATTTTTTTACCTAAATTCTTTTGGATCCATATTCATTAGTTCCTAAAAGCCTTGTCCCCTTAGGTATCCATTTGTTTAGGATATCTTTATCCTTAGTAGTATTGAGTCCTTTAGGAACCCATATACTTCTAATGATTTTTCTATTTGAGGTTCTTTGGGACCTCTATGATTATAAGATTTAAAGTTCTTCCCAATATAGTTGGATTTTGAGTTTTCTCCTTTTTCAAAATGTTTTGGTCCAACTTTATTGAAAGAAGCTTTAAGATCATCAATTTTCTTTTGATGATCATCATGTACTTTAGAAAGTAAGTTTTGCAAATCAGAATTTTTCTTTTCAAAATCATTGATTTTGACTTGCAAATCTTTAATCTTACTTTCTAGTTCAATGTTGGTTTTTGGATATGAGATCTTTTTCATTTTTCAATTTTGAAATATCTTTCTTGTATTTTGAAAATAATTTCTCAAAATCCAAAGTCAAACCATTATATTCCTTTAATAACTCACCAAATGAATAATCTTCTAAATTAAATGAGTTAGAGGTTACCTGAAGGCCATTAAGCACAAGTTAACTACTTCTTGTTCCTCTTCATCGGATGTATCATCATCGCTCCAAGTAACTACTTGTACTTTGTGCTTCTTCTTTGAAAGACCCTTCTTCTTTAATTGTGGGCAATCATATTTAACATGCCCAGGCTTTTTGCATTCATATCAAATGATAGGGTCCTACTCATTTGACTCATTTTTGAAGCCTTCATTTCGTTTGAATTTTCTACCTCTATTGGGTTTCATTAATTTTCTGAGTCTCCTGGAAAGCAAGGCCATTTCTTTATCCTCGTTATCGACATAATCACTCTCATCTTTGGTGGATTTGAAAGAAACATCAACATTTTTCTTCTTCTCCATCTCCTTATTTGTGATGTCCTTCTTCACATGCTCTACCTCATCTTGAATCATCATTTCATGAGTGAGGAGAGAACCAATAATTTCATCGAGAGTTAAAGACTTTAGGTCTTTAGCTTTGATAATTGCAATCTTCTTTGATTGCCAAGTACTTGGAAGAGAATAAATTATCTTCCTTACAAGTTTCTCATTTGGGATTATTTCTCTGAATCCCTTGAGACTGTTGACAATCACGACAAATCTATCTGTCATAGCTTTGATGTCTTCATCTGGTTTCATCCTGAAATTTTCATAGCTTTGAGTAAGAAGACTGATTTTGGTTTCTTTTACCTCGTCGGTTCCTTCATATGTGACTTGAAGTTTATCCCATATCTCCTTGGCGGTTGAACAAGATGAAATTCTCTCGTATTCATTTGGTCCAAGTGCACAGAAAAGAATATGGATAGCCTTTGAGTTCAGCTGGAATAATCTTATCTCTTCGTCACTCCACATGTCTGAATCTGTGGATGGTTCGGAGTATCCTCTCATCATGATTTTCCATGCTCCCATGTCAGTAGCTTGAATGAAGAACTTCATTTTATTCTTACAATAGGCGTAGTTAGCACCATTGAAGAATGAAGGCTTGTTGACGGGCTAAGAATTAAGAATGAAGTCAAAGTTTGATATAGAGGCCATTGACGACTTGTATATCAATTGAACTATTCCCGGATCTTCTCAAGTAGGGTAAAACCTTCAAATGAGTGTAGCTCTGATAAAAATTGTTGAGTTAATCGATTGAATGAATCAGCCAAGAGGGGGTGAATTAGCAATTAAAATTTTAGTGGAAGCTTTGACAGAAAATTTAAAATATTTGCACAGCGATTTAGAGTGGTTCGACTTTCTTAACCAAAATTTACGCCCACTACCTTAGCTATCCACACTAAGGATTTTCAACAAATTCACTAATTTTCTTTCTTTTTAGGACAAAGAGTAATCTTACAGCTCCCTCAAGAATTATACCCCAAATTCTTGAGAACACTCACTTCTCAAAGAGAAAATTACAAACTTTGCAAACTTACAGAAAAACCTCACAAGGTAGAATGTTTGTATAATTCTATAAAAAGAAAAAACACTCAAGAATGAATACAATTGAGCACAAATGGTGTTCTTGAAAGAAAAATGAATATTGAAAGGATTTTGGCTTAAATTTCTCAAACAATAAGTTTAAGGCTTTCTCTCTTTGAATATTTTCTCAAAACTTGTTTCTTGTTCTTTATAAATGGCTTCAAAACTTGTTTAAATACCCCTTGAATGAATTCTGAACATTGGGGATGATCATGAAGTCAATAGAGCAGTTGTTATATGTTTTCCACTTCAAAAAGTTGTTGGGAGAGTATGGGTATGGGTACCCCTTCATGGGATATTGATACAACCTGTATAAAATTCAAATATTTTGATCGTTGCAAAATAGAGGGTATCGGTACCTCACAAGGGGGTATCAATACTACTATATAAATAGGTATCAATACCTAACGTGGTATTGGTACACATATTGTATTCTGTTATTTCTCGGAGTCAAAATCAAATAAGGGGTATCGACATCTTTTAGCTAGGTATCAGTACCTCTTTGTAAAGGGGTATCAATACCCTATGGGGTATCCGTACCTCTTTTGCATTCGATGTTTGAGGGGTATCAATACTCGTTAAGGAGGTATCGATACATCCCTATTTAAAACTCATTTTTGACTAGATTAAGGTTTGAAATACTTTGTAAAAATTGTTCCAAAAATATTTTAAGTACAAATCACAATTTTTCATTAAGTAAAGAGTAAAAATTGATCTTTGAAAACTTGGAGTAATATTTTTGATATTCGAATAATTGAATCGAATATATAATTTTGAATCGAATATAAAATCTTAAAATTCATTAAACACTTTTGTTATATCGAAATATCAAAATGTTTTCTCAACATATATTTAACTAGAATCTTTTAGGAATCAATATTTTTGAAAATTGTAAAATATCCCTAGGATAGTATATTTTGAAAATGTTTTACTCGTATATCTTTAAGGAAATTTTATCGTAAAATAGATCATAAAAAGTCTTCTAATTTGTGAATATGCTACTCAATAAGGTTATTTGTATGAAAAGTGACCGTGTAATAAATCAAAGATTTTAAATAAAATGTATACTCTACTAAGTGGTGGAAAAGTCTTTTAAATGACTAAAGTGCAATTCCATAAAATTGTTCTAATAAGTTGATAATTAATTATTTTTCTAAATAAATTTTCTTTAAATAATATTAATATATGTACACTAATTCTTTGTTGGTATATTCATATTGGAATAGTGCATAAATTTTATAAATAAAGAGGTGACACTGTCTTATTTGAAAATTTGATGAGATAGACTTCTAAATGGTGGAAGCACGAATCATGTTGATTTTCCAAAGTAAAAGGATGTTCTCTTCAAAATCGATAAAAGGATCATATTTTAAATTTAGATTTGAATTCACAAATTCCATTATAATGATGACGTATAAACGATTAGGTACTAATATTGGGCGTTGTGGGGGACATAATTCCCCACGCGAAACCAACACCTAAATCCTTAAAAATGATTTTTTGGTAGTACGCATACTTGTTTTGTCTTTTAAAAGATGTTTCTTAGAACTTCTTTAAAAAGTTAATTTTCAGGTATTCGACCTACCTAACCCAATTGTACATGATGACTCCAAATTATTTTAATCAAAAATCTAAATTTTCTAAAAAATAAGTCGTAAACCAGATTTTTCTTTTAAGAAATACGTTACAATAAAAGGATGTTCCTTTCATATGAACTGAGAAATACCAGAAGAGCTTTGAACAATTAAAGAAGATTTTGATAGAGGGTCCAATTTTGGTTCAGCCAAAATCAGGGAAAGATTTTACATTGTACAATGATGTGTCCCTTAATAGATTAGGATGTGTGTTGATGCAATATGGAAATATTATGGATTATACTTATAGACAGTTGAAGACTCATGAGAGAAAGTACCTAATACATGATTTGGAGTTGGTAAAAATGGTATTTGTTTTAAAGTTTTGGGGTCATTATTTTTATGGTGAGTGATGTTATGACTTCGCTGATCATAAAAGTTAGAAATATTTTATGACTTGAAAAGACTTGAATTTGAGATAGATGAGGTGGATGGAGCTCCTTAAAAATTATGATATTGTGTTTGATTATCACCTATAGAAAACTAATGTGGTGGCAGATGCATTAAACCAAAAGACTTATGCTCTATTGAGAACACTATATGCACAAATGTCATTGAGATATGACAGTGTGTTGGTTGTAGAGTTACATACTAGACCTCTTTATTAGGTCAAATTAAAGAGCTTCAATAGAAATATGAAAAATGTTTTCAAGATTGAAATAGATAGAATATTATGAAGCCAAAGACTTTGAGGTTAAATCTTATGGATGTTTGTACTATTAGGGAAGAGTATGTGTTCTCGATTATAATGAGTTGGGATAGGAACTCCTTACATAGGCACGTTGCAGTCATTTGACAATGTTTTCTAATGGTAACAATATTTATCAAGATTTTAAAAGCAAATATTGGTGGACATAAATGAAAAAAAAAAAATGATAGAGTTCATTATTAAATGTTTGACATGTCAACAGGTAGAAGTAAAGTATCAAGTACCATTTGGATTTTTACATTCAATTTCTATTCCTTAGTTGAAATCGGAGAAAGTCAGAATGGATTTTGTGTCAGTTTAGCCTTTGAAACTGCGCAAAAAGGATTCAATTTGGGTGATTGTGGACAGAATGACTAAGTTTGTGCATTTTATTCCAGTTCGAACATATTATCTTATAGATATATATCCGAGTTATATGTTAGATATACTATTCAGTTGAATGGTGTACCTATGTCCATTTTTTCAAATAGATGTATAAGGTTTTGCTCGAGATTTTGGAGGTCATTGAAAAAACAATTCTGATTCTTGAGGATATGCTTAGAGCTTGCGTGATAGAGTTTAAAGGCCAGTGGGAAAAATATTTTCCATTGACAGAGTTCTCTTATAATAATAGTTATCAATAAAGTTAAAAATGACACCTTATGAAGCCCTATATGGTAGAAGGTGTAGAACACCTTTGAATCAGTTTGAACACAAAGATTGCAAGATGATTGGACCTGAATTGGTTCAAGAGATAGAGAAAAAAGTTAGAAATAGTAAAAGACAACCTCAAAAAGTCTTCTGATCAACATAAATCTTATTCAGACATGGAAAAAAAGATATCAAATTTGAGGTTGGAGAAAAAATGTTATTAAAGGTTTCATCATGGAAAAAGGTGATGTGATTTAGGCATAAAGTAAAGTTGACTCTGAGATTTATTGGCCCGTAAGAAATTCGAAAGAAAATTGGCCCAGTGGAATATCAGTTGCCCTTACCCCTAAATTTAAGCAAGATTCATGATGTTTTTCATGTTTCGATGCTTAGAAGGTGTCGATCTGATCCTTCTCATATTTTATCACTCTATGAGATTGAGATCCAACCTAATTTAACTTATAAGGAGGAAATAGTAAGGACCATAGTTCACGATGTCAAATAATTGAGGAAAAGGACCATTCCACTAGTAAAAGCTATTTAATAAATGTATGTTTTAAATTTGAGGAATTTTTTTCTTAAGGGTGGACAATTGTAATACCTCAAAAGTTTGGTTGGTGATCAAAATGACAAATGTGAAATTTTGAGGTTTAAGGTAAAGTGTCCAAAATAAAAAAAGTAAAAGTTGGCATCAAAAGTATTATCGACACCGTTTTTCGCCCGGACAGGGAAAGATCGATACTGACTTGGGGGTTTTCTTTTAAAAGAGTTTCGAAATGTGAGGAGTTGCCGCCAATCATTTAAGGTACGATTGGGACACCATAAAAACCATATGATTTTAATAAAACATTTTATTTTTATAAAAATACCAAGTTTTGAGATCTCTGAAAATCCAGAAACCAGGTTTAGGAGTCAGTTACGTGTGGGGAAGGATTAGCACCTCCACAAGCACCCAAGAATTGGTACCTAATTGATTACCCTATATTTAAATAAAAAAATTTGAGTTCGATCTTTATTTAATTTGAAAATCATTACGGATGAAAAAAGTTGAAAAGGGTATTCGTTTATTAAAGTCGATAGCATTTTACCCTAGCATAACTACGGGAGATAAACTACTGTGGTTGATAACCAAATATTACCTCGATTTTAGACAATCATGATGCAGTTTTTGAAAAAGGTGTTGACCTATTTTGGGAATCACCAGTAGTTACCCCCTGAGCATACTTGTGGGAAATATACCATTAATTCCCTAATAAGTGAACATTATCGTAGGTTTAAAAATAAAATGCAATTAAACAAATTTTATTTATCCTAATTAAGCTAAGAGTAAATTAAGGCTTTTTCTAGCTTAAAGTGTCAAATTATGAAATGTAAAGGACCTAAAAGCATAAACCTAGAAGTGTAGGTTATAATATTAACCCTATTTGATTTTTAAACCAATTTTTGAATCAATAACCGAGGTGGTCCCTCGAGCATTTACGCGAGGTTAGACTCAGATTATTCCCTAAATTAAGGGGGACTATATTGAAATCTAGCTAAGAGTGGAAGCTCTATTTAACCTATTTAATTATGTCAATATTAAAGCTCTAATCGAAGTTCGGGGATTAAAAAGGTCAAGATCTAAAAACATCGACTTCTAAAAGATTTAAAAGTTTAAGACCTAAATTGATAATTTCTAAAGCTGACTAAATAAAAAAACCTAATTATTATCTAAATTATTAAACCTAAAGTATTTTTAGAAAGTATTATTTTTGAATAAATTTTAAAAGCCGAGCAATCGATTAGAGTAATCGGACATCTTATGCGAAAACACGACTCGAATTGCTCCCCTATTAAACTAGAGTGTCGTCCTAATTTCTAAGTTGATTCGAATGTTAATCTAATTTAAATTTAAATTTAAGTATTAAACTATGAGATAATCAAGACAATTAATAAACCTAATTAAAAAATTAAAATAACAAATAATAAAAATAAAAAATAGTAAAAAACAACATAAAATAAAAATAAACATAAACATAAATACAAGGACCTAATTGCATAAATATCAAATCACTAAACTAAAAGGGAATAAATTAAACAAATAATGGGGCTAAATTAAAACAAATTAAAATATGAGGGCTAAATCTAAACAAAATAAAAATAGTAAAGGGACTAAATACAAAATATGAACAAATTAAAGGGACCTAATGGTAATTTTCCAATTTATTTAAGCCTAAAAAATAATTTGTTAAACCAAAAAGGAAAAATTACAGAATCAATCCACATAAAATTAAAAAAAATTAAAAGGTCACTACATATGACCAAAGTGTAAAAACAAGCCTAACCTACAGGGGCCAAACAGAAATTTTACCTAAAAAAATATATCATGCGTAAAAATGGGTAAATAACAAAATCAGTCCCTACAGGTGACTAACATACAAAAATATGCGTAAGTTAGGGGGATTAAAACGATAATAACCCAAAAATAAAATTCATACATATAAATAGGTAAATTGCAGAAATGGTCCCCCTAGGTGACCGAAATGTAAAAAAGGCTAAAAGTAGGGGACCTCAGTGTGATTTTCCCCCAAACTTTCTCTATAAGTACCAAACTTCTTTTTTTTATTTCATTTAAAAATCAAACCAAAAAAACAAAAAAAAATAAAAATGCTCTCCGGCCACCTCTAACCCTGTCCGGCAGCCGCACATTGTGACCGGATTTCCCAAAATGATCCAAAAAAACTTTTAAACCTAGATCTAACACCCTAGGTCTAGTTTAGGGCTAAAACCATCGAAAAACAATCCTAATCTACCAAAAAATCAATTAAACTCTTCGGCTCCCACCGGACTCCGACGACATCACTGACTCAGGTAACCCTTAGATCTAGCATTTACTTTTATTTTTCGTATTTTACTGCATAAAATGTTGGTTGATGTTATTGTTTCAAAAAATTGAAAAGAGATATATATTTTTTTGTGTTTAGTTTCATTCGAAAAAGAAAAGGTTTTTACTAATAGTTTAATGTTTTTCTTCTTTAAAACAAAGAACTAAAATGTTGTTGTTTGTTTTTTTGTTTCGAAAGCTGAGAAGAGTTTTACCCCTTTTTTGACAGAGGTTCGAAGCTAACATCAATAAAAAGATGAAGTTATTCAAAAAGAAAAGTAAAAAATAACCTTAAATGCTCATTCTTATTGCTTCAAAAAATGGGTATGACAGTGTGTTTTTGACAAAAAAACCTGACCCTTTTATAGTGACCCTTATTCTGGTTTTATACCCATTTTATAGAGAAATGAAAATGATTACATAATTTGCTTGCTTGCTTTCTATTTCTTGCAGGATCGTGGAGCTAGAGATGGTGGCATGCATGGGTGACCTCGACACTGATTGGGGCAGAAGTAGGTGCCCATTGATTGGGAGTTTAGAGGCAGCTACAGTAGGGTTAGGTTAGACCCGTGTTGGGCTAGGTTTTGGGCCTGATTCGGGTTTGATTTGGGTTCAGGGTTTTGGTCTAGTTTGGTCTAGTTCGAGGTTGATTTGGGGTTTTGATTTTGATTTGTAAATGGGCCCTATTTTTTTATTTTTTTCCTACGCTTGTAATGGTGGTTTGAATAATAGTGGATATAATAATAATTATTATATAGGTTGAAAATGGTGATTACAAGTATAAGTTTAAGAATGAATTGAGGATTTGTTTGGTAATTTACCCAAAAGATGTTTTACCCGTAAATAGATAGTTTACCTATGTTTGTGGATTAAATATCAAATTACGGGGTTGATTCGGCATTTTTTACTAAAAAGAACAAATAGTTAAAGTTTTAAATAACCGGATCGAGTAGAAAATTTAGGAATATAATCTAGTCATTTGTGTTAAAGGCAAAGATGTAATTTCCTAATTTTAGGATTGATATTGGTCACTGTATTAATATGATTTGTCATTTTAAATATAAATCATTGGATCAAAAAGGAAAAGATTGATATTAAAATTCTTTTTAATGACAAACTGGTCATTTGACATTCCATAGAAATAATATAAATCATACGATGAATATAAGTAACATGTGGTATGTTATGGAACATTAAAATTTGAGGGTAAAATAGTCATTTCATTATTGAAATGACTAAAATAATATTTAGTTCATAATATGTCATTTGTTAATTAAAGAAAGGAAAAAGAAGAAAAATTATTTTCATCTTCCTCCAAGTTTGTCGTGACTTTCATAAGTAAGGAGATAAGCTTTTTAATTTGATTTTTCTTCCAATTTACTTTGACTTAAGGTTATGAACATGAAATACAAAGTTGATCTCCCTCGAATTCTTTTTCATTTTGTACCAATCACTCATGGTTTCCTTGTATTATATGCTTGAGTAGGAAGGTGGCATGTTTTAGAGTTTGATAATTCATGAGATTTTAAAGCTTAAATATGATAAATTAGTTGTTGTTCTATATTTTCCACGATTGAATAATGTTGAAAATTAGTTGGAAATGGAAGAAAGGATTTTTGGCCAAGTAGGATTTTGCATGGTTTTTGGAATTGATGATTGTATATGAATGATACATGGTTCCTTTTGCTTAGATATAATGTTTGAAAAAAAAATCCATGCTTGAATACCTAGGTGAACAAATCGACAACTTTGCAAAGTTTAGGGATTAATGTGTAAACATTGTTTTGATGATGTAAATGACAAGAAAAATGATTTTACTTTCTTAAATGGATTGTTTGAAGCTTGAACCTTATGTTGATTGTCAAGTGATCAATTCGTCTATAAAGAGAAATTAAAGGAAATTTTCATGAAAATTTTATTTTAAGGGTTTAGATTGTTTGTTATTATTCAAGCTTCATTTTTATAGTTGAAATATGAAATTGAAGTTATATGTGAAACGTCTTTCACTAGGACTTTGAACTATTACAAGGAACAAAGTAGAGTTCTTATGGAATTATGAAAGTTAAGGTTTGAATGAGGTATAAGAAACCTTGTTATATCAATCAAACATTGAGAGAATTTTCTAAAAAAATCTTTCCTTATATGTGCATGGCTTGAATAGATTACTAACATAAACTTCAAATTGTATGTGTTAATGTTAATGGTGTATATGTAGAATCTAAGGAAAACTGGGATTAAAGCAAGTTCAAATGCAAGGAAAAGATCAAGAATTAATATTTCCATTTCTACTTCAAGTTGGTTTGGTAAGGTAGTAAAGTTGAGTGCATTTTTGTGTATTTCATATATAAAAAATATATATGTTTAGGATGAATTGTGATAATTCCGCCTATATAATAATGTTGAATTGGTAAGTTAAAATGTATATAGTATTACAAGCAAATTATGTGTTCACATACATAATGGGGTATGAACTTCCCTATTATGATAGATGTTGATATCGTTATCAAATAAGTAACATGATATTATCATAGGTATAATGTTACATGTTACATGTTACAGAGGTTTATATGTATATTGTCCAAGTGTTTTGTGTGAGAGTTCTAGGTATAATGGTATACCATAGAGTTTACAGAATTATAGATTCCATACTTTAGTAAGATGCATAGTTTCGCCCTTCGAGGTGATGCATAGTATTCTATACTTCGGAGTGATGCACATTTTCATACTTTAGTATGAAGCAAAGTACACTCGCATACCTTATCTCTCTTAAAATACTCTGGGCATTTAAAGAAAGTTGAACAAGTTATTAACAAGTTACACATTTTGCAATTTATAGAAATATATGAAAAGAGACATTTTATGGTTATGCTACCTAGACAATTATGTTGCCTATAGTATATGGATGTTATATATTATATTGATGTTTAACTCCATGTTTTTTATGTATCACTAAATTATATATTTAACACGTGTTTTGCTTGTGCACACGTAGGTAGTTTGAGGAATTGAAGTGAGCAGTTTTACATATATACCTTTGAGAGATCTATCAAGAACCACAATAAGTTTTGACATCATATATGATGACTTCAATTATATTGGTATGTATATTTCATATACATTTTTTTTAATGACCCTCTTTTCCCTATTATGGTTATTAGTAGTTATTTTGATTATGATAGTAAATATATATGGTTAATAATTTATAGGTATGCACGCTTAACTTATTGCTAATGAAATGAATACATTAATTGTAACAACCGAAAAAAATATTTATAATTAAGTAATTTGGCAAATTTGAGGATTAAATTGAAAGTTTTTAAAACTTGTAGCATGTTTTAGTGTCGACAGACACTCAATTAAACGTGATGAATTGGAATTGCGGGGTAACTCAGAAGCATAATTGCTAAAATTTCATCCTCCAACGCCCAACTTCCAAACACGATCCCGACGCCGTCTGACTACTGATCATCGATTTAAAACCACCATCATGTTCGACATCGAGCGGTGAACAAACCCCTTAAATCAATTGAAGTGAAACGCTGTCAAACGCTGTGAATTTTGATTCAAAGTTTCGACCTATTTTTAGCACCACTGCCGGAAAAATCTTAAATTCATCGCCGATCGTTGCTCCATTTTTTGACACCTCCCGCACCATCATGTTCCTTGTGTCGTTTCGAGTTCGTCGGTGTCCTCCTTGTCCCCGTCAACGACGGTGCGTGAGGGAGGTGAAGCAGTCAAAGTTTCAGATTTGTTGAAATCGAGCTCTCCATAGTTCAAAATTGTGAACCGAGCTTTGTAAGTGCCCAAAATCGCTTAAAATAATTTTAAGATTTTTCGTGATTTTTAGGCAACCGTAGGCCACTGCACGTGCCCACATCGCCACTACGCGTGGACTTCGTCTGGTGTGTGTGGGAAATTTGAACCATTGACCGGTTTGACCCGACCCGACCCGTTGACCGTTGACCAGCGTTGACCACACTTGACCAGAACTTTGACCGGAGTTGACCGGCCGTTGACTTTTTCAAATATGCCTATTCTAACATTTTTCAACATCCTGAACTGTTTTTGGGGTCTGTTTCACCAAATTCAAACCCGAAAGCCTCCAAATTTTATGTTTACCCCGTTGACTTTGACTTTGATCAAAAAGTCAAACTTTCGAAAACTCATACTTTCGAAAAGTCATATTTTATGTTTTTCGACTTCCTGAATCTGATTTTGAAGTCCGTTTTGCCAAATTCTAACCCGAAATCCCAAAATCGAGCTCGTTAACCCAAAAATGCTTAGTATTTTAGCATTTTTGATTTTAGCATTTTTTATTATTTATTTGAGATATGTTTATGAAATTAATCCAATAAGATATTTTATGAAGGTACTAGTGTTTTACCTGAGCGAGGATTAGTTAGGTCTGATGTTGTCCGTTCGTCAGATCAGCCCGAACTGCGTACTACAAGAATTACCCGTAGGTTTTCGTAAATTATTTAAATAAAGGTTAAGATTATTCATATTAGGTTTCCGATATGGATTTTTTCGATTCGTAGGATCTAGCGCTTCAATAGAGCCTGATCGACAGACTCAGTAGTAGGCTTCCTATTCCGATTACTCAGACTGTTACAGGTGTGTTTTCTGACAGTGTTACATTACTGTTTTAAAATATATATCTGAATATTGTGTATATGATATGATTTACCGCATATTTCTGATATGATTTCTGGTTACGGTATTTTATATTGATTTCTTAATACTGATTATCCGACATCTGAATTACCATATATTACTGATTTTGATTTCTGTATTTCTGCTAATGGTTTCCAAGCTTGAAACATTTTTATGTTTTTAAAGGATTATTCATTGTTTCACTCGAATACATTCATGTTCATTACTGTCATTGGGGGGTATTGTTGGAGGAAGATTATCTGCAGGCTCCTCATCTTTGTGCTCAAGACCTTACTGATTGTGTGGGGTGTATGGTTCTGGGGAACCTACACAAACATATTGTGAAAGGATGGGGTAGTGTTCATGTTGCATAAACTGATTTTTCTAAAAAAATTATCAGTATGTTTTTTACACTGTATGGAACACACTGGGATATTTAGCTTATTCTGTAAATTTTTACCCTTTCAGATAATAGCAGACAGTAATCTAGCAGATTTGGAATCACGGGAGATCAACTACTTTTACTTTGTACGACGTATATCTCTATATATTTTCCAGTTGTATTTGGTGACATGTAATTTTCTATCGTTTTGATATATTTGTATCATCGATATTTTATTCCAAATTACCTCTAATGTTTTATAAATTGTCTTAAATATAAAAAGAATCTATGAATGGGATATGTGACCACTTAGGTTTGGGTCTAGCATTCAACCGGGTCTAGGGGTTACATTTGGTCGTATCAGAGCTTTTGGGTTTCAACACTTGGACTGTAGTTGAGTCCTAAAATCTAGATTTTTAAGAAATTTTGATAAAAAAACGTGTCACCTTATTTTATGAAGTAATTTTTATTCTTGAGATCCCTGATGCTAATCTGAAATATGTTTCAAATTCTTTCTGTAGAGCCTTATAGATCTAACGATGAGTGCTGCTAGAGGTCATAGGACATGACGTGGCCGTGGTCGAGGGCGAGTCACTCGACCTTCTGTTATGATAGACGATCTGACGTCACCACGTAATCCTCCTGTTCCTCATATAGATCCGATCATTTATCATGATGATGAATTTACTCCTGTGAGAGACCCTCTCGTTATTGAAATGAAGATATTGACATGAACGAAGACGCCATTAATAGAGTTATCTTTCGTATGTTTCAGCGAGCTGCTAGAGCCCCTAGTAATATGACTGCGGTTGAGATTTTGAATTCTTTGGTAGCTGTTGGAGTAGTTCCTTTTGAGGTAATTATTGGGGACCTTTGACAGACGCTAAGTATTGGCTGGAGGACACAGAGAGGACTATGGATGAGATGGATCTAGGCCTGAGCAGAAGTTAAAGGGGGCCTTAACTATGTTGAAAAAAAGATAGCTTCAGATGGTGGCAATCTATTTCTGGTAGTATTTCGAGGAACCAGTTAACATGAGATCTTTTCAAGGAATGTTTCTGGAGTCGCTATATTGGGGAGAGATATTTGCAGGAGCGATACCAGCAGTTTCAGAATCTGGAGCAGGATAATATGTCTATTATGGACAACGAGGTTGAGTTCATCCGATTGTGCCACTATGCTCCTAGACTTGTTGGCATTGAGTTAGATCAATGTTTGAGGTTCGAGAATAGACTCATATATGAGATCATGAGTCGAGTTGCTACCCACAGGGAAAGAAATTTTGATGCCTTGGTTGAGATAGCCAAGACTACTGAGGAAATAAAGCGATTGGGTATGGAACGTAGGAGAGATAGAGATCGAGCTCAAGACTGATTCAGGAGGCCTTCTGGTTCTATTGATTATTCGGCACACCCCAGTAAGAGATGCAAGAGAGAGTCCTTTCAGAGAGGAGGTGTGAGTGTCAGACCGATTGCATCTGGTTCTTCAGCTGTTCATCTTTCTAGACATGGTGGATCTTCTGGCCGCAACCTTTGCAAACATGTAATTATTGTAGGAGACCTCATTTTGGGGAATGCATGAGGAAATTGGGTACATGTTTTAGATGTTATTCAGGTGACCATATTGTAAAGGATTGTCCAGAGTTAACTCATTCAGTTCAAACACCAGCTCGTACTCCTGCTCATACTCAGTGTACTATTCAGACTGCTGCAGGTGGTCATACTCAGGAGAGATCATCAGGATCGGCTAGTAGAGGCTGAGCATATCAGAGTAGGGGTCCAGTCAGATCTGAATCTAGACAACTTGCATTGGTTTACACTGCTAGACTTCAACATGATCGTGATGGGCCTAATGTGATTTCAGGTATTGTTACTATTCATTTAGTTCCCTATTTTGCATTGTTTGATAGTGGTTCTACCAATTCCTATGTATCACATTCTATTTCTGAGGGTCTGAATATTCCTATTGAGAATACTAAAATTTGGTGACAGCTCAAAGTCCCTTAGGCAAGTCCATAGTGTTGGACCGTATTTTTAGAGACTGTCCTATCGAGTTTAATGGGGAGATATTTCTGGCCGACTTGATGGAGTTACATTTGGAACAGTTTGATTTGATTCTCGGCATAGATTGGTTGGACAAACATCAAGTCAATATCGATTGTGAAACCAAGAGAGTTGTTCTGAAGACCCTAGATAACCGAAAGATTGTAATGATAGGAGAACATCGTGGATTTCTTACAAATGTTGTGTCTGTTTTGGTAGCTGAGAAGATGATCAGGAAGGGTTCCGAGGCATTTCTTGCTTATATTTTGGACACTAGAAGTTCTCAACCTAATATTGAAGGAATCGAATTGTCAATAAATTTTTTGATGTCTTTTTGGAGGAGTTGCATGGATTACCGCTGGATAGAGAAGTTGAGTTTGAGATTGAAGTCTATTATGATTCCACCCTGGTTTCAATGGCTCCTTATCGTATGGCCCCAAAGAGCTTAAGGAATTGAAATTCCAACTCCAAGAGTTGTTGGATAGGGATTTATTTGATCCAGTGTATCACCGTGTGGAGCTCCAGTTCTCTTTGTCAATAAGAAAGATGGGACACAGAGACTCTGTATTGATTATAGGAAACTGAACAAGCTCACGATTAAAAACAAATATCCTCTGCCCAGGATCGATGATCTATTTGACCAATTTCAAGGGGCTTCTATCTTTTCAAAGATAGACTTGAGATATGGTTATTACCAACTTAAAGTGAAAGATTTTGATATTCTGAAGACTGCTTTTCGTACTCAGTATGGTCATTACGAGTTTCTAGTAATGTCATTCGGGTTAACTAATGCCCCTGCTACTTTTATGGATCTGATGCATAGGGTGTTCCGACCTTATTTGGACTAGTTTGTAGTTGTATTCATCGATGACATACTGGTGTATTCTCGAACTGAAGCAGAACATGAGGATCATTTAAGGATTGTTCTACAGACTCTAAGGGAAAATAAGTTATACGCTAAATTGAGCAAGTGTGAGTTCTGGCTCAGTGAAGTGACTTTTCTTGGACATATCGTTTCTGCTGATGGTATTCGAGTGGATCCGAGCAAAGTAGAGGCTATCCTGAACTGGAAGCAACCCAATAACGTCTCAGAGATTTGTTGTTTCTTGGGCTTAGCTGGTTACTACTGTCATTTCGTTGAAGGGTTCTCTCTTATTGCAGCTCCTCTGATGAAACTCTTGAGGAAAGATGTTCCATTTGTCTGGTCTAGAACCAATGAGCTAGCTTTAAGAAACTGAAGAATGTTCTAACTTAAGCCCTAGTGCTGATTCAGCCTGAGTCTGGGAAAGATTTTTTTGTCTACAGTGATGCTTCTCACTCTGGATTAGGATGTGTCTTGATGCTAGATGGGAAGGTTGTCGCTTATGTGTCAGGTCAGTTAAAACCACATGAGCATAACTATCCTACTCACGATCTGGAATTAGCTGCCATGGTTTTTGCTTTAAAGATCTAGAGACACTACCTCTACGGGGAAAAGTGTTATATCTATACCGATCATAAGAGTCTAAAGTATCTGCTTACTTAGAAAGAATTGAATTTAAGACAGCATCGCTGGTTGGAGCTTCTAAAGGACTATGATTTTAAGATAGAATATCATCCAGGAAAGGCTAATGTGGTGGTCGACGCTTTGAGTCGTAAGGCGATATCAGATCTGAGAGCCTTGTTTGCCAGCTTGAGTTTATTTGATGACAATAGTATGTTAGAAGAGTTGCACGTTAAACCCACTTTGGCCGAGGAGATTAAGGCCAAACAGCTCCTTGATAGCTCATTTCTTTCCATTATTGAACAAGTTAAGCAAGGATCAAGTTCAGAGTATACTTTGGATCATGATAGTATTTTGTGCTTTCACGGTTGTTACTCCGTCCCTAAAGATGATGAGTTGAGACAGGTTATTCTTCAGAAGGCTCATAGTAGTCCTTATGTTATGCATTCTGGAGGGGACAAAATGTACAATAATCTTAAAGAGCACTATTTTGGACTGGTACGAAAAAGAATATTTCATATTTTGTGGCGAGGTGTTTGACTTGTAAATAGGTTAAGGCAGAGCACCAGCATCCATCTGGATTGTTACAGTCAATTAAGATTCCATAGTGGAAATGGGAGGGCATTACAATGGACTTCGTTACTGGTCTTCCTCTGACTTCTTCCAAAAAAGATTCTATTTGGGTGATTATTGATCACTCACCAAGTCAGCGCATTTTATCCCTATTCGGGTTAATTATTCTCTGGACAAACTGGCTAGATTGTACATTTCTGAGATCGTTAAACTTCATGGTGTTCCGTTGTCTATCATATCTAACCCAGATCCGAGGTTCACTTCCAGGTTCTGGAAGGCTTTGCATGAGGCTCTAGGTACTTGTTTGAATTTCAGTACAGCTTTTCATCCACAGACTGATGGTCAGTCTGAGCGAGTTATTCAGGTGTTGGAGGATATGTTACGGGTTGTGTCATTGATTTTTGTGGTAGTTGGGAAGATTTCTTGTCATTAGCTGAGTTTTCTTACAATAATAGTTACCATACAAGTATTCGCATGGCACCGTACGAGGCTCTGTATGGACGTAGATGTCGTACTCCTATATGTTGGACAGAGTTAATGATAGAAAAACTTTGGGTCCATACTGGTTCAAGAGACTGAAGATACTGTCAGACTGACTGTGATCGCTTAAGAGAAGCATTTGATAGGCAGAAATCATACGCAATTAAGCGATGGAAGGATATTGAGTTTGAGGTTGGAGATCAGGTTTTTCTCAAGGTATCTTCATGGAAGAAAGTATAGATATTTTGACGTAAGGGTAAACTGAGTCCGAGATTTATTGGGTCGTATCGTATTTTGAAAAAAAAATCAGACATGTTGCTTATTAGCTTGAGTTGCCTCCCCAGCTCAGTCGTATTCATAATGTTTTTCATGTGTCTATGTTGAGGTGATATCGTCCAGATCCAGATCACATCATTCAGGTTGATGAGGTAGAGCTGAGACCGGATTTGTCATACGAGGAAGAGCCCGTTCAGATTTTAGAAAGGGATGAGTGAGTTCTTCGGAATAGGTGTATTCCAATGGTCAAAGTTCAGTGGAGTAATCGTGGCCCCTCCAAAGCTACTTAGGAGACATTGGAGTTAATGGAGGCTCAGTTTCCTCTTCTATTTTCATAAGGTAAATTTCGAGGGCGAAATTTCTTGTAGAGGGGGAGAATTGTAACAACCCGAGAAAAAATATTTATAATTAAGTGATTTGGTGAAATTTGAGGATTAAATTGAAAGTTTTTAAAACTTGTAGCCTATTTTAGAGTTGAAGGAAATTCAAGGACCAAGCCCTGAATTTACCCAAATATTGTCGGCAGACACTCTATTAAACGTGATTAAATGGAATTGCGGGGTGACTAAGAAGCATAATTGCTAAAATTTCCTCCTCCAACGCCCAACTTCCAAACACGATCCCGACGCTGTCCGACCACCGATCGTCGATTTGAAACCACCATCGTGTTCATCACCGAACGATGAACAAACCCCTTAAATCAATTGAAATAAACGCTATCAAACACTGTGAATTTTGATTCAAACTTTCGACCTTTTTTTAGCACCACAATCGGGAAAATCTTAAATTCATCACCGATCGTTGCTCCGTTTTTTACACCTCCCGCACCATCGTGTTTCTTATGTCATTTCGAGTTCGCCAGTGTCCTCCTTGTCCCCATCGGCGGCGGCGTGTGAGGGAGGTGAAGTTGTCAAAGTTTTGGATATATTGAAATCGAGCTCTCCACCGTTCAAAATTGTGAACCAAGCTTTGTAAGTGCCTCAAAATCGCTTAAAATAATTTTAGGAATTTTTTCGTGATTTTTAGGCAACCGTAGGCCACCGCTAGCGCCCACACGTGCCCCCACTGCTCGTGGGCTTCGTCTAGCACGTGTGGGAAGTTTGAACCGTTGACCAGTTTGACCCGACCGACCCGTTGACCGGCGTTGACTATCGTTGACCACACTTGACCAGAAATTTGACCGGCGTTGACCGGCCATTAAACGTGAGTTAACTTTTTTTGAGTGTACATAGTTTGACATTTTTTGACGTCTCGAATATGTTTTTGGGGTCCGTTTCACCAAATTCGAACCCGAAAGCCTCCAAATCATCAGTCAAACCCATTGACTTTGACTTTGATCATGACCAAAAAGTCACTTTTGGAAAGTCATATTTTATGTTTTTCGACTTCCTAAATCTGATTTTGAACCGTTTTGCCAAATTCTAACCCGAAATCCCAAAATCGAGCTCGTTAACCCAAAAATACTTGTAGTTTAGCATTTTTGATTATTTATTTTAGATATGGTTATGAAATTAATCCAATAAGATATTTTATGAAGGTACTCGTGTTTCACCTGAGCTAGGATCAATTAGGTCCGGTGTCATCCGTTCGTCAGATCAGCCCGAACCGCGTACTACGAGAATTACCCATAGGTTTTCGTAAATTATTTAAATAAAGGTTAAGATTATTCATATTAGGTTTCCAATATAGATTTTTCGATTCGTAGGATCTAGCGCTGCAATAGAGTGTGATCGATAGACTTTGTAGTAGGCTTCCTATTCCGATTACTCAAACTGTTACAGGTGTGTTTTCTGACAGTGTTACATTACTGTTTTAAAATATAAATCTGAATACTATGTATCTGATATCCGATTTACTGCATATTTCTGATATGATTTATGGTTACGGTATTTTATATCGATTTCTGAATACTGATTATCCGACATCTGAATTACCATATATTACTGATTTGATTTCTGATTTCTATATTTCTGCTAATGGTTTCCAAGCTTGAAACATTCTTATATTTTTAAAGGATTATTCATTGTTTCACTCGAATACATTCATGTTCATTACTGTCATTGGGGGGTATTGTTGGAGGAAGATTATCGTAGGCTCCTCGGCTTTGTGCTCAGGACCTTACTGGTTGTGCAGGGTGTATGGTTCTGGAAAACCTACACAAACAGATTGTGAAAGGATAGGAGTAGTGTTCATGTTTTTAAAACATGTTGCATAAACCTATTTTTCTAAAAAAATTATCAGTATGTTTTTTTACACTGTATGGAACACAGTGGCCTTTTTAGCTCATTATGTAAATTTTAACCCTTTCAGATAACAACAGACAATAATCTAACAGATTTGGCATCAGGGGAGATCAACTACTTTTACTTTGTACGAACGTATATCTTTATATGTTTTCAGTTGTATTTGGTGACATGTTTTTTTGCTATCGTTTTGGATATATCTGTATCATCGATATTTTATTCCAAATTACCTCTATGTTTTATAAATTGTTTTAAATATAAAAAGAATCTCTGAATAAAATATGTGACCACTTAAGTTTGGGTCTAGCGTTCAGACTGGATCTAGGGGTTATTAATATTAATAGCAAGTTTTAAAAAATGTTCATATCGGTTAAAGGTATAAAAGTACCAAAATGTATAAGAAAAGTTTTTTGGGTTTTAGTTCCCGTCGTTCTAAATCCTTTTTCTTTGTTTTTATTGAAGATAACTTATGCATGCTCCAACCCTACCCGTTACATTAAAATCAAAGATTCGAGGATCTATTTTCATTAAATCAAAAGGGATTTGAAATATGTTTTTAGAGTTTTTTTTAAGATCCACTTAAAAAACTCAAAAAAAAGGATCTTTCCAAATTTTTCTTCCTATTTTTGTTGATAAAAAGGGAATATAAGAATGGTTACTGGCTGACACAATATAGTCTTCTTTGAAATGATTTGTCATCATGGATGCTTTGGAGCGAAGAGGAACCACTAGAGCATCGACCATGACTTTTGTTGAGCGTGTGGAGGAGATCAACGAGCTACGTCAACTTGCTTCCACTGAGGAGCACTCTAAAACACTGGCGGCTGTTTTGGTTCATGGTTTCCTAAACCCTAACACTTTCTATTGGGCTACAACGTACTGGGTTGGTTTGGATATGAGCTTATAAGTTGGGCCTTCTAATGTGTTAGGTAATCGAATAACTGGGTTGAAGGGTTTATTTGTAACCAAACCTTTATTATTTACTATATAAAAAATGTAAATAAATAAAGTATTTATTTTATTTTCAAAATTAAAATAATATGTTTATTTATTGAAATGGTTTTTAAGAATGTGCTAAGATGGGTTCAAATTACAATATGTAATCTCGATTGAGTGTCAGACTAAATGGTCCAATGAAAAGAATAAAGTATTGGATAAATAAAACGTGTCGGAAAAATGAAAATTAATTAGAAAAAAGTAAGGAGATATAATATGTCATAATCGTATGTGTGGGCTATCTTACTGAAAATATTTCAGAGAAACGTGAGAGGCCCCCTAATTACAAGGTTGATATCCCCATATTATAAATCATTATTTGAGCAAGATAAGTTACTCATAATGTGGAGATCTTATATACCAAAATATCACACATGTGTATTTAATTGAGATAATCAATCAAAAAGTGTTTTACATGATTATTATTAGGAAAAAATTGCAAATTGTCCTTCGGCAAGGATGAACCAATAAGAACAACCTACTAAACCATTATCACTCGACATAAATACCTTTGAGATCCCTCTTAATGTAGCGTAGATACCTCTATCACCATTCTGGGATTATGCTCATCACAACGTTTGTAATACCCTCAACTCGATCTGGTCGAAAACAGAATAACAATGTTACACTTATTAATTGGAACAAAATCAATAGTTTTTAAACAAAACCGAAAACCAAATTATACATTTAAACAAAACTGAGGATCACATTACAATCATCATCAATAATCAAGAACCAAATTGAACTATTTTAAACATTAAACATTATAGGTGGGGTTAGGCCTTGCTTTAAAGACAAGGACGATGTTTAAGTGATGGTTGTTAGAACACCGGATGGTTTAGTATGGCAAGGGTTGTGTAGTCGTAGGGATAAAAAGGGTGATAGCAGGGAGATTAATAATGTTGTAGAGGACACTATACGGTGAAAGGCTATGTAGTAATAAAGGTGGTATGCGCTAGCTTGAGGGCTAACCAAAGGCAAGGGGCTCAAGAGAAGAGGCTGATATGCGGCCAATGTGTGTAGTCAATAGTGGATGGATTAAGTGTTGGTCAACTTAGTTTAGGGGCTCAGTAGACGTGTGTGTTAGAATTTAGTGATGGACCGAAGGGGACTGGTGGGGTTAGTCGTCCCTTTGAAAATTTAAAATTATCATATATTAGATTATTTTCTATATATTTTCTACTCAAAATATGTTTTCGTCCGATAGAACTTTATAAGTTCATCCCCTACTAAAATTTTAGAAGTTCACCTCCCCTTGCATAAAATTCTACGTCTATCCCTATAGGTGGTATGTATGTGCAATGGTATGCCAAAGAGAAACAAGGACAGTGCTTATGGTTTCCGCCCATGGTTGAGAGGTCATATCATTCTCCGTAGAATTTCTTTATTATAATCAAACTTTTTTTATTGCTCACCCTTGTTTTTCCTTTTATTTGTAGTTTATCAAGAGTCAATTGCAAAGCCAACATATATGACATCCCAAAAAAGTTTGAATTTTTTTTCTTTATATAAATATATTTTTAAAGATAAAATTAATATATTTTTAAAAGAATATTGGCACCCTCGAATATAAATTAACACTCGTTATTTATTTTCACTCACTTAAAAAGAATTGTTTCATACAATTTCTAAATTTGACACCCAAAATTATTTTTCTAACTCCACCCCGTCAAGAGAAATATCTTGAAATGGTAGGATTGATGCAAGGGAGTTGAATCTGTTTAAGGGATAAGGGTGCGCGTCCTGCAGTATAAGGGTGAAAATTTTGGTGAGATTTGACCGAGTTATTTGGTGGATTTTCTTTTGCTCGGCAAAACTAATTTTATTCATTTAATCATAAAGGTGCTTAACCCAAATTTTATTCATTTAATCATAAAGGTGCTTAACCACATAATTGACGGATTGCAACACAACTATAGCAGCAAAAGCAATATCCCCTTAAGTTTCTAAAACAACCTTAAAGCTTACCATAACCAACAAGATTTGAATAGTTCAAGTCTTTTTAAGGCTGCCTATGCGAAAATCCGTCATAATGCAACTTATGAACTGAGATACCATTCAATTATTCTATTCGATGATGTTCCACCACCTCCAAGGTCTAAGAAAGATTGAAGCAACCCAAAAAAAACAACTTGAGATATAGAACAATTCCCAACACTCAAAAACCATATATGAACTCCCTTTCCAAAGCAAAAAGCAAAAAGCAAATCAAGTTCCACAAAACTCAATGTAGCCCAAACATCATCTTTTGCACACATTTTCCATATCACTATCACTCTTACCATGGACATTTGCTGCTGGCCTGTATAGAAAATAAAATTCAAACACAAAGGAAAAGGCTCGCTAAAAATAACCAATGTAGCAACCGATCCAACCAGTTGATAACTACTGTCATTGCTAAAGATTAAACAAAATCAAAACACTACTAATTCAAAAAATACAGTCATTGCGCGACCGCAAACGCTCCAAAACTAGATACCACCAACATAAACCAATCCATGGAAAAGGAAAATCGACATTATACCAAAACAAACATTCAAACAACATCAGACATCGGAGCCAACACTAGACCTTAGTAACCACAACTTTCGCTAAACACAAGCAGAGTAATATCGCACTATCATTCACCCATGAACATGATCGATGCGGACCTCCGAAGAAGATATATAAAAATATCATTAAAACCTTCCACTTTTTCACACTTACCAGCATGACTTTATAAATGACAACTCATTTAATACAAGCACAATTTAAGCATTATTACTCATAGATAAATGAAGAATCGTACCTTCAACTTTCACTTAACTACCATACATATCTCATATCGACTCAAAACGAGCATGAACAAGTATGGTACTGTTCTTCTGCAACCATTCCTCTCTGTAAACACTAAATTTTTACCCGAGCAGCCCCCTCCATCCAGCAGCCCCTCAACGCATCATTTCCAGCAGCTTCCAGCGAGCAGCCCCTCCACGCATCAGTTGCAGCAGCTTCTAGCACTGCCAGGTGATCCAATGCCCTTCTGCCACGTTGAAGCCTCCAGAAGCCAGCTGCCTTGTCCACGTTGCTGCCCTATGGTGAGTCACCACCATAGTTCGGTGACTCATCGATGGCCATTCCTTTATCTGGTCCGAAGAAGACACCGACGAGGCCTATAAATGGTCATATCCTGCAGAGAAGAAAAGGGGAGAAAAAAAGAGAGAGCATAACAGAAACAAGCAGACAACAACCAACAACACAGCAACCAGAAGCCAAAAGAAAAAAAAAGAGCTTACTCGGTCATCGGAGACTTCGAAACATCACCGGAAACCTTCGAACTTCGAAGGTAAAATCCTAGATCTAGGAAATCCTAAGGGTTTTTATGATAAATAAAGGCCTTATTCGGACTTAGAAAGTGAAGATCTAAGTTTTGGGGTATTTTGTAAGTTTCGGCCACCGTTCACGGTGGCCGGCGGTGGTGACCGATGCTGGAACACGACTGTCGGCCGGAATTTGTCTCCCTCCGGTGGAGGGTTTAAGAGAAGACAGAGAGAAAAAAATTCTCTCTGTTAGAGAGAAAAGAAGAAAGGAAGAAATGAGAAGGGTGGCCCTTGGGGCCGGCTTAAATGGGTATAAATACCCTCATCAAAACGACGTCGTTTTGGTGAGGGTATCTGTGTAATTTCACATATGGGTAAACCCCATCCGATGTCCATCGGTTTTATAACTTTATATTTTAGTCACTAAATCAAATTTTAGATTCTTTTAATTCGGTTTTCGAATTTTACATATATGTATTTTAGTCCTTAACCGTAATTATATATATTTAGATAAATAATAGATTTAGTCCTTTAATTTTAGAAATTAATATTTTAATCCCGAACATCATGTTTTAATTTATTTTAATTTGATATTCAAATTTTACACAATTTTATTTTAATCAATAAATAAATAATACGAGTAAAATTGCATGTTTAGTCACTAGAATATTAAATAATTATTGGTAAATTAGGAATCTAATTTTAAGAATGTTATAATTTAGCCATTTAATACCTTTATTTATTATTATTATTATATATATATATATATATATATATATATATATATATATATATATTGATTTTAGTTATTATTTTTTTATATGTTCTTAATATTTGAATATTATTATTATTTATTCATATAAATATATATAAAATAAGTAATATTTATTTATAATCCTATTTATAAATTTTATAAATTATTTTTAAATTATTTTAATTATTTTTTTAAATATTAAGAAAGGGCAGTCTTAAAACAACTGGATGTCCATTTTCTGATATTTTAAATAATTAAATATATTACTTTTATAAATTATATATATTTTAAATAAATTATTTAATATTTATTTATTTTTTAATATTAAGAAAAGAGCTGTCTTAAAGCACCTAGAAGCCATTTTCTGATATTTCTAAATAAATAAATATCTTATTTATATTTAAATTAATATATTTTCATAAAATTATAAATTTGAAATAATAATATTATAAATTAAATATATCTTTGAATTTTTAATTTCCAATAATAGAGACAAATTATAATTAATGAGTACCAATTTTGGGCGTTATAGGGGTGCTAATCCTTCCTAAACATAACTGACCACGAATCCTTTTTATTAAATTTTTTTGGTTATACGCAGATCGGTTTATCTTTTAAATTATGTTTTCTTAAAAACTATTTTAAAAGTTTGTTTTTAGGTATTTGACCTACCTAACCCAAAAAGGTCAATGGCGACTCCCAAAATATTTTTTAAATCAAAATCATTTATTTATTCGTTTTATTTTTCCCACCAAGTAAAAATTTATGCCCGGGCGAAAACCGGTTACGACAGCTTGGCGACTCCACTGAGGACCGTCAAGCTTTAAAATCAATTATAAATTGTCTCTATTAATTAGAAATTAAAAATTCATATATTTAATTTATATTTCTTTCTTTTCAAAATTTTTATATATACTTATTATTTTAATAATATATATATATATATATATATTTTTTATTAATATTTTTGTTTTATTTTCAAGTATTAATTTTCATTATTTATTTGTTTGTCAGAAGTTTGAACATTTCACCTCACACACATCACGTGCATTGCATAACATAAGCTTTATAATCAAGCTTGTCCCTTTTAAGTGGGAGTGAAAGCAACGTCTTCGTGAGAATTTATTCTCCGTGTCAGACCTAGCAAGTAGCTTTCGGGTTCATATGCTCTATGTCTTTGTGAGAATTTATTCTTCGTGTCAGGCATAGAGAAGTGTATCCCCTCAAATTGAACTCGATTCACTTTAGTCTGTGATGGACTAGGATTGAGGGTGGTAGCCCAAGGGGGCACCAACAAGGACAATTCAAGTACTTTTACTTTTAGAACTGAAACCCTACATGTAATAAACCTTAGAACTTCTCTGATCTATGACAATACTAAACCTCTGTCCGTAGGTGTACACAAAGGAGAAATAAGTTTTAGCTTTTAATTTTTTTAATTTATTATTTTTCTCTCTGAATAAATGCATGCGAACTAGAAATCATGCAGTTAGGTTAATTTTTCCAAACAAAGCATGGAACTAGAAAGCATGAGGTTAGGAGTTATACCTTTATATATAGAATTTTTCTTTCCATCAGTTGGTACTAACTATTCTTTTTTTTCCATGCATGTTACATTACTCTAATTTGTTTATATTCTTTTTCTGCATTGCATGATCATGGCATAACCAAAAGGTGTTGACTTGAAAGACTGTTCATCAAATTGGAAAGAAATCGTAAATGGACAAAAAGTTTTATGATCAAACAAAATATGATGCGGCCAAGGAAAGACATCCTGAAGAAACTCTGAAAATAGAAATGAGCAATGCACATAGAGATCCTATTATATTAATACCAAAAGTACTCCACAAACATTACACCATATACACGACTTCAAAAGTCGCACATTTGTCCTTCCAAATACAAAACCATCATAAATTAAAAGACCTCAAAAGAACCAAACTTTCAAATTATCCGTAAATCTTCCTGCAAGAAGAGACGAGATGAGGCATCATGGATCAACTTATCGAAGATAATGATTGTGGCATACTCAAAGAAGAAAGAAAAAAGATTGATTTAGATAAATATATCATGCATTAATTACATTGTGTTCATATAAATAAAGATTAATCTTGAATATTCATCCCCTTGGGGATACATCTTTTTACAAAGGCTTCTGTGTATGAGATGACGAACGTCATTGTTTCATTTATCCTTTCAAATATATGTATATATATATCCCTTGTTGTCCCCTTTTGAGCCTATAATATTTTTTCTGATTCAACCTTAACCAAGGATCACCCTCCACCTTGGAAGGCAATAAGAAGGATATCTGCTCACAGAATAAAGATTGTCAATTACAAAGACAAATCTTCATGAAATGAAAAGAGTTTTTAACTACAAGGTAGGTCAAATACAAAGTGCTTGAAGATCAATCCAGTAAAGAATAACGAAAGAATTTTTGAAATACAAGAGGAAAAGGAGGTGCTCAAAGCAATTGAAGTCCTATACTCATAAAAAGGAAAAAAAAAAGGAAAAAGGAAAAAGGAAAAAGGAAAAAAGAAAAAGGAAAAAGGAAAAAGGAAAAAGGAAAAAGGAAAAAAGAAAAAGAAAAAAGGAAAAAGAAAAAAAGAAAAAAGAAAAATTGAATCAAGATGGGTTACTCATTGAGCCTCAAGCTACAAGGTTGATCAAGTGCAATAAGTTCAAAAATTTATATTCAAAAGAAGCACAAGAAATACTGGAGATGAAGGAATCTTATGGAAAAATCCCCAACAAAGTATATCCAAGTCAAGCAAGGCAAGATTGAAGGCATCAGAATGAATTGATCCTTGGTTCAATTACCCTTAAAACACTTGTTTGAACCTTTTTATCCCTTTCTTTAATAACCATGAACCCTGGCCTACGTTACATACCTGAAAATTCCATTCTAATCATACATGGATTTCTATGTGAAAGGGACTATCTTCAGATTTCATTCCGCCTCTCAGGATTGATTTTTATTTACAAAATTGTTTTTTTAAATCTTTAATGCATGATATGAAAAATGATAAAAGGGGATTCAAGATGTAAATTCTTAAATAACATCTTGGAACTAAAGGAGGATTCGAGTTGAAAAACCTGAAAAGGCGGCTCGAATATTGAATGGTGCAACAACGACATAAGAGACGATCTTAAGCTCTTGATAAAGCACAACACATCCCAAAGACGTTCTGAGATTCGGGAACCAAGAAGTATCTCCATCAGATGAGCATAACAACCCTTCCTTCAATATGGTAGAAGCTCAAAGAAGACATATATGCTTGACCAACATGAGAGACCTTACTTTACCAGAATCAACCTATACCTCAAATCAGTCAATAATTTTGACACTTGCCATAGGACTATGATTTTTGAATGATTTGAAAGAGTAGTTGATATTTAATATTCATTAATTTCATATCTTATGATTTGAATCTATTATAAACCTATAATAGGCAATGTTTTACAAAATTCTTTCATTCTTCGGTAAAGAAAGGGGAAAAATATTTTCAAACAGGACAGTCTCAAATGAGGAAGGTCCTTGAAGATTGTTGCATATTCTACCTCTATTGTAAAAGAATAAGTTAGGCCAAAATGATGAAGCATTCTTGAAATCAAGTGATCTGAGAAGCCAAAACGTTTGGGGAATTGAACTCATGACGCTCTCTTGTGACATCATTAGCAATCCATCAAGAAAGATTATCACTTATCTCATGTTGAGGGCGATAAGCATCACCAGACAAATTATTTTCCCCAGCCGTCAATCCTTGTTCTCTAGAAGACTACATCACAGAGCTATAAGTCCCATTAAGATGTATTATGGGAATGAACAAGTCACTAATTGCACTATGGTTATACTGTGATACTAGCCCAAGTCGAGAAACATCATTGCTACTTCTTCCATGTTGATCATTTTCTTTATCAGGATTATATCCAATATATCCTTTAGAAGATTGTTGAATTTGAAATTAAGAACTTATGGCACAGAATAAGACATTGGAACAGATTCTACACTTGTATCCCTTTCATATTGGGTAACATTGGTTAAAGGATTCCAAAAGTTGAGATAACCAGTTTTACTATCAGCCAAACCTTTCCATGGTTCGGGAAGAGTGGGATATGGAGATGTCTATCTTGAAGCAGCAAAAGAGACAGTCACTGTAGCAGTCATTGCAAGGAAATGCACCAATAAAAAAATTTTGGTTCATCCTGATGATGTTTATTTCTTCCGGTAAGGTTGTTACATGGGATGCCACCACCAACAAGGTCAAATTTGTGAAATCTACTCATCAATTTCTCCAACCAATCATCATTCAGTTCTTGCACATCTGTTTTCAAAGATATGCCAAGACAGTAAAAGGTAACCTCTACATCACTGATCCTAGAGAAAAGAGAAATGACATTGATACTACCGAGGAACATGTCTCTAGCAGATCCTCCTCCTCGTGTATGGTTTTTAGGGAAACCTAGAAGCATTTCCACCTCATCAGGTTCAAGTGGAGCAACTTTATTTCTCCCAACCCATACCAAATTCCATTTTCGGCAATCATCAAGAACATACTTCTGGACATTCAAAGGAAGGTCACCAGTTTGTTGTTAATGGAAAAGCATCATGTATGGTGCATGGAGGAAGCATAATAAGAGGAAATTTGTTATCAATTGGCAAATTATGAATTTAGCCCCTTTTCCAACAACAAAAAAAACTTCGAATCTACAAATTCTGGCTCTGCATCGTATAAGTATCGTGACATCTCAGTCCAAACACCAACTAGAGCAAGTTCCACGTTCTCATTGTAGAAATAAAGAGGCCCAATAGCATTTTCTAGAACTGTTCTTTGCGTTATCTGATCATATTCTATAGGAACCCCAAACTAATCATTGGATTTGGAAGATGAAATGCATGATCGTCTTCATTAAGAAGCTTCTTTTACAAGCTTCCTCTGCTTCTTCCTTTTCCAAAAGTCATAGCCTGAGTTTCGCTTTTTCTTGTAATTGGGGTTATTACATAAAGGTTTCCTACCTTCTACTGGAAGAAATACGTCATCAACTTTAGCCATTTGAGCAAGACATATAAAATCTGTCAACTCTGCAATTGATGAATCCGGACCACATCTCTCCATGACTATTGAGGCCTCAGCCTCTGAGTACCCTATTTTTGTCAAGTATAACAGTTTATTCTCCTCATCAGAATCAGAATTCAGGATTTCCTTGGTATCATAAGAACTATCAATATCTGTGAAATCATCCTGAAAGATCGCTTCATAATCAGATAAGTATTTATCAGAATCAACATGTTGCATGGGTGCATACTTTTCAAGAGTCTTCACTGAAAACAAGGTTCACTGTGTCAACCTAAAATGAATTACCAAGCGATTTACACCATTCTGTCCAATTAGATCCCTCCAGATCCAAAGAATGGACACCTCATTCAGAAGAGGCACATATCTCAGACATTTTGTCAAATGATTGATTACTTCTTAAGTTTTTGACAACATAAAGATAACTCCTCAAAATTACTTGATAGCAATGATGTTTTGTAATACCAGAATGAGAGCATTCAAGATTAACAGATTTCGGGCATGGATAGAGCCACGAGTACCCACAATGGGGCATTAGCAAAATTGGACCTCGTGATGATCATGATATTGAAATCAACTAAACATTAAGAGTAGACCTTATAATTTAGAAGGTCGGGGCATTGTGAAGGCCCAATTCAGACAGATCCATAAGGGACATCTTGAAAGCCTATTTCAATCAGAAATAGAATGGTGTGGCATTTTGAAGGCTCATATTAAAATGAATATTTGGGCATTCGTGGAGGCTCATCTCAGAAAGAAGTAAGGTTGAGCTCACTTTTAACATCTGTATCAGCAAATGTTGGGGCACTTTAAAGGTTACTTCAGACAGATACATGTGGGGCATTTTGAAAGCTCACGTCAACAATCAGCAAATGCTGGGGCATTGAAAGTCCCTTTCAATCAGAATGAAGAATGTTGACACATTTTGAATTTGTATCAGCAAATGTGGGCGCATGCTAAAAGCATATCATCTTATGAAAAAAATCATTGATTTGAGCAAAGATTTCCAATGAGACAAAAAAAATGAAGAATGAAAATGGTGAAACAGTGACAGTGGAGCTGACTATACTTAATTACTTCATTCATCGGGAAGTTGCATTAGGGTCCTTGTGTTGAACAAATATCTACTCAGCAAGTATGGTTTCAAATACCCAATCTTCTTAACCTTGTGGCACATGACAACATGTTCTTTGAATTTGGTCCCCAAGCAGACAATTCGATCCAGGGTTCAGTGCTTCAAAATCTTAGTTTTGAACTTTGCTTTCTCTGAATCGGTGATAATTGAAAATATTTCTTTGAGATTCCTGGCAGTTAGTTTCAACCATACTGTTGGGGTTACGAAGCTATTTTCACATCAGTTTTTGATGACATTGAATAAAGAGGCTCGACTTACGTATATTGCTCTTTCCCGTTGTTACTGGGGTTATCATTGTCATTTAGGTTGAACTGAGTTTTCATCCATTTGGTTTTATCATGTGCGTTTCATCCTCAGCAGCAAGAATTCCATGGATATCATTTTGTACATGGCTCCTATAGTTGATATGGTTTTACTTCATACAACGCTCATCATAGAAGAAATCGTGATCGATATCACACTTTGCCCTTGTCCGAGATAATATCAAGATCATTCAGTGTCTCTTATTCAATTCGACACTAGCACATCTTGTGAATTTGACCAACTTTTTGGTCATGATACATGCTAGCATCTCATTTGTATTCCCACTGAATTTTGTTCTCAAGTGGTCTGGTGACATCATACAAAAGCTTTGAACACTGTGCAAAGAGTTTCCCTGAACATCAATCCGAACCATATGAGATGATGAATGTGTTGGCAAATGTTTTACAAACCAGTAATTATGGTGTTGAACCAATGTTGTGATCATATGGTTTACATTTATTGATCCAAGATGAAGTTTGTCTTTTTCAACCCCAAAGTTTGAAATGAGATATGATGAAGACTTCTTTCCACATAAGGGAAACATAAATTTTAACAACAAGAAACTAGTGGATCCAACGACAGGTTGTTGTTAAGCATCTCGACATGATATGGTCCAAGTTGCCTTGTTCAAGATCCAATTAGATATGAAGACATGAAAAGAATTAGGATAAATCCTCCTGGTGATGTGTTTCAAGAGTCAAATCAGAACAGACTCTACTCTCCTAATTAATCCCTACTGAGTCAGGCATATCTACATCTACACTGTTCAAAGATGATAGATTCTCTCTCCAAAGATGATAGATTCTCTTTTCATAGATGAAAGTTTTATTGAATTTCCACACAAGTCCAGATAAAAAAGCGATGTTATCAAAGACAAAATGGGGCATCAAGGTCATAGTTCTGACTACGGCAAGAGTTCTATAAATGAAATATTTCTTCTGAGACTTAAATGAAACAAAGAAGACACAACGATACAAGTTAAACAAATGGTTCTTCAGCTTTATGGCATAGATTTCTACACTGATATCCAAAGGTAACCCTGGCAATAAAATGATGAAGTGAAAGAAGACCGAGTTCACCACTTTGAAGTCAAATGAAGATTGCATAAACATTCATGCATTCATAATAACATCATTTGCATAACAGAAAATGCATTACATTGCATTTAATTACATTCAAACATGAAGTTTTACAGATCTTCATATGAACAAGAAGATTCATGATGAAAAATAGGTTACAAGAAGAAGGTATAATTCAAAACCTCAAATGCAAGAATCACGCAAACATCTGAAGAATAGATGGACGCAATCCACAGAAGAAGCATTATTTTAAAATGGGGCATGTTACTCAATCAACAAGTTATTTCAATGAGAAAACGATTTCCAAAGTTTCTCATTTAATCTTTTCTAAAAATGAAATTGTTGAATAGTAAGAAAACGATTTACATAGTTTCTTACTTGGTAAACTATTTCCCACATCTGTAAGCCCTCCAGTGCATGATGTTTTCAAAAAGCCTTCGGGAGCTTTTTGATTTTAAAGCCTTAGGGTCATCTGTAAGACCTACAGTGCATGATGTTTCAAAAAAACCTTCGGGAGCTTTTTGATCTTAAAGCCTCAGGGTCATCTGTAAGCCCTACAGTGCAAGATGATAAGACATCAGGGCCATTCATAAGACCTCTGGGCAGAATGTTTTCAATATTTCCAGAAGAGTTCATAATGAGAAGAACTCATCTGAAGAGGAAGGAAAAGTTCATAATGAGAAGAACTTGTTCAACCTTTGCTCGACTCTATCGCAGAAGGAGATAGATCAACATCAACTTTTCCAGAGAAAGTTCATAATGAGAAGAACTTATCTGATGAAGGAAGAAGAAGTTCATAATGAGAAGAACTTGTTCAACCTTTTCTCGACTCTATCGCAGAAGGAGATAGATCAGCATCAACTTTTCCAGTGAAAGTTCATAATGAGAAGAACTTATCTTAAGAAGAAGAAGAAGTTCATAATGAGAATAGCTTGTTCAACCTTTTGCATGACTCTATCGCAGAAGAGATAGATCAGCATCAACTTTTCCAGAGAAAGTTCATAATGAGAAGAACTTATCTGAAGAAGGAAGAAGAAGTTCATAATGAGAAGAGCTTGTTCAACCTTTTGCACGACTTTATCGTAGAACGAGATAGATCAGCACCAACTTTTCCAGAGAAAGTTCATAATGAGAATACCTTATCTGAAGAGGAAGTTCATAATAAGAAGAACTTGTTCAACCTTTGCTTGACTCCATTTCCAGAAAGAGATAGAGAAGCAGAGCTATTTCCAGGTGAAGTTCATAATGAGAAGAACTCATCTGAAGAGGAAGAAAAAGTTCATAATAAGAAGAACTTGTTTAACCTTACATTGATTCATCTCCTATGGAATTGACTGAAAGAAGAACCTCATTTGAGGATCAATATTTTCAGAGGAAGTTCATAATGAGAAGAACTCATCTGAAGAGGAAGAAGAAGTTCATAATAAGAAGAATTTTTTCAACCTTACCTTAATTCATCAGATATGGAGTTGAATCAGCAAATCCCTCTTTTGAAGATCAGCATTTCCAGAAGGAGTTCATAATGAGAAGAACTCATCTGAAAAAGAAGAAGAAGTTCATAATGAGAAGAATTTGTTCAACTTTTTACTAGATTACATCATAGAATAAGATAAATTATCATCCCCAGTGGAAGAATGAAGAGTTCATAATGAGAAGAACTAATCCAAACAAAGAAGAACTTGTTCAACATTTCTATCTTAATCAAGAGAAGTCAAATGAACAAAAATTTATTATCTTTTCGTCTTTGCCCTATTCTTGTTAACATAAGAATAAGCAAAGAGGGGCAGCTGTAGACACTAAATTTTTACCCGAGCAGCCCCCTCCATCAGCTGCCCCTCAACGCATCATTTCCAGCAGCTTTCAACGAGCAACCCCTCCACGGATCAGTTGCAGCAGCTTCTAGCACTACCAGGTGATCCAACGCCCTACTGCCACGTTGAAGCCTCCAGAAGCCAGTTACCTTGTCCACGTTGCTATCCTATGGTGAGTCACCACCATAGTTCGGTGACTCACAGAGGGCCATTCCTTTAACTGGTCCGAAGAAGACACCGACGAGGCCTATAGATAGCCATCTCCTGCAGAGAATAAAAGGGGAGAAAAAAAGATAGAGCAAAACAGAAACAAGCAGACAACAACCAACAACACAACAACCCGAAGCCAAAAGAAAAAAAGAAGAGAGAGCTTACTCTGTCATCGGAGACTTCGAAACATCACCGGAAACCTTCGAACTTCGAAGGTAAAATCCTAGATCTAGGAAATCCTAAGGGTTTTTTAGGATAAATAAAGGCCTTATTCGGACTTAGAAAGTGAAGACAGAGAGAAAATTTTTTTCTCTCTGTTAGAGAGAAAAGAAGGAATGAAGAAATGAAAGGGTGGCCCTTGGGGCCGGCTTAAATGGTATAAATACACTCATCAAAACACGTCGTTTTGGTGAGGGTATCTGTGTAATTTCACATATGGGTAAACCCCATCCGTAGTCCATCAATTTTATAACTTTATATTTTAGTCACTAAATCAAATTTTAGATTCTTTTAATTTGGTTTTCAAATTTTACATATATATATTTTAGTCCTTAACCGTAATTATATATATTTTAGATAAATAATAAATTTAGTCCTTTAATTTTAGAAATTAATATTTTAATCCCGAACAACATGTTTTAATTTATTTTAATTTGATATTCAAATTTTACACAATTTTATTTTAATCAATAAATAAATAATACGAGTAAAATTGCATGTTTAGTCACTAGAATATTAAATAATTATTGGTAAATTAGGAATCTAATTTTATGAATGTTATAATTTAGCCATTTAATACTTTATTTAATTATAAGTATTATTATTATTATATATATATATTGATTTTAGTTATTATTTATTTTTATATGTTCTTAATATTTGAATATTATTATTATATATTCATATAAATATATATTCAATAAGTAATATTTATTTATAATCCTATTTATAAATTTTATAAATTATTTAATTATCTTTTTAAATATTAAGAAATGGCAGTCTTAAAACAACTGGATGTCCATTTTCTGATAATTTAAATAATTAAATATATTACTTTTATAAATTATATCTATTTTAAATAAATGCTTTAATATTTATTTATTTTTTAATATTAATAAAAGAGATGTCTTAAAGCACCTAGAAACCTTTTCTGATATTTCTAAATAAATAAATATCTTATTTATATTTAAATTAATATATTTTCATAAAATTATAAATTTGAAATAATAATATTATAAATTAAATATATCTTTGAATTTTTAAATTTCCAATAATAGAGACAAATTATAATTAATGAGTACCAATTTTGGGCGTTATAGGGATGCTAATCATTCCTAAACGTAACCGACCACAATCCTTTGTATTAAAATTTTTGGTTATACGCAGATCAGTTTATCTTTTAAATTATATTTTCTTAAAAACTATTTTAAAATATTTTTAGGTATTTGATCTACTAACCAAAAGACTCCCAAAATATTTTTTAAATAAAAATCATTTATTTATTCGTTTTATTTTTCCCGCCAAGTAAAAATTCGTGCCCGACTAAAACCGGTTACGACACTCTCACTGACAAACCCTACAACACTCTACTGCATCCGCATCTTTCATTGTTGTATCTAATTGTGATGAAATCCCCCCTATTATCCAAACTTTGTTCCACTGGCTCTTCAATTGGATCACTACCTCATATAGCAATGCTTGAAATAGTGACTCACACTGGGCAAGATGTTCATACAGGCCAATTCCATGGCCTCCTCAGTCCATTTCCCAGAAACCATTAAGCACCTAGATCTAACTTGACATTTCCCCAATTTAATTTTTTGTTTATCCCAAACTGAAACAAGGCCTCCTGGTCTCTCTCCTCTGCAAATGTAAATGAAATTTCAAAATTATCTTCATGCCATAATTTCCTAACAAATTCTTTGCACATAGATTCCAACTTAGATTCTTGTGAAAATATAATCTCCACTCTGTGATCTAACAAGTTTTCTTGCTACAGAAAACTTTCACCTCTACCCCCAACCCATTGATAATCCAAGACATGATTTCATCGCCTCTCCTGCCACCTAGCTTCCCCTGACTTAATAATATTTTGACTGATCAGCAACTTTTAGAAATGCAATTTCTTGTTCCAATTCCTGAATGTTTCCTCGAAAGCTTACTCCCAAATCCTCCCTCATAGAAATTACCTCTCTTGCTTCCTTAATGCCATTCACCATCTTGCATGGAGATCTGAATCAGTTAGGGATCTGACTTCTAGTTCGAATTGATCCACTACTCTGCCTCTTTCTGCTCCTCTTTTGAGCTCGATCTAATAATTTATTTTCCTTGATCGATAGGCCTCCTTTTTGGAATTCCAAAAGAGAACCAAAATTTCTTACTTTGCCTTTCTCTTCTTTAGATTGGAACTCCGGTAACGTAAAATTTTCCTCATTCCCTTGCTTGAACCCAGATTGCTTTCTCACCCCAAAACCAACCTCATGAACTGACGTATTTTTTCTCAGAGACCTGAAGTTGACGACATTATCATCATTCACCTCTATTTCATCTGTTTGGGCTACTATCTCTACACGACCGACAATCTTCTTTGATTTACTTTTAGGTTCAAGACCTCTACCTAGAAACCTATCGCCTTTAGGTATTCCATAGCTCTAACCGAACATGGGTTTTCTACAATTGGGTCGGCTGAGATTGGGACATCCACTAGCTCATTTTCGAGAAAACTTTTTCTCTCCTGGCCCACTATTTGTACTATTGGTCCTAAGATCTGCTTTATGCTCTAAGCTTACCTCCCTTTTTTATTATTTGCATTTTGGTTTAGTAATGAATCGACAGATTGTTCTTCAAGGCTGTAACCAATAGCTCGTTTTCCGTATAAGATATGGAGACTTCTCTAGATTGCGAATCTTCATTTTCATGCGCAACCATCCCACTGTATACAACATTTATGGCTTCATCCATTCAAATAGATTTGTCTCCTACCACCTCCGACCACTTTCCTTTGAAATTAGAGCCGATTTTGACGAGCTTTCACCTCTCTTCGATCTAATATTAGGATATGTTTCTCCATCTAGACGAGAATTTTGAGTTGTGGATGTGACTTGAATGAAATTTGCTGCATGAATACGATCACTAAAAATCTCATTTGATTTGTTGAAATCAACAAGTTCACTTTCAGTCTTGAGATTGATCTACATTCACACTCTTCACCACTAAAGATCCGCACAACTTCGCTAGCCTTTTAATAGTTATATGGTTCCAGCAATGAAGAGGAATACCACTCACTTCCACCCATGTTGCTCTTTTCGAAATTTTGAAAGATTCAGACCAACATACCTCCAAGAAGACTTCTTTCAACAGAGACCAATTTTGTTCCTCCAAGAGCTTTTGCAGTTCTTCATCTTTTATATCAATTAAAAACCTTTTACCTCCCAAACTTTTTATATCAAAACCTCCTAGTTCCCAGTTATGGAGTCTCGTCTTTACCACTTTCGTGCTGCAGTCAGTTTCCATAGTTCCTATTAGACATTTACGAAGTTTCCACAAGGACTCTACCTCAACATGGCCCTGGATCGTTTTACATTCAACTCACCCTTTACACTTCTTTCTCGTGCCTCACTCTGCATGTTGGTTTCACCTTATTGCTCTTTATTTGACCTCGTCTTACCAGCCATCCGATTCTTTCCTAGGAACTGTTGAGTTTTTCGTTTTGTTATAATTCGTTTTTTCCTCCAATCCATAGTTCTCCCACGGAACTTTGCAGGACTAATATAAATTCTTGATCCATATTGTCTGAATCTATTCAATCTTTTAATTGCTCTATTTGCATCCCTCATATTTGAAAATCGCACAAAACCAAACCTTTTTCCTGCTCTGTCCATTTTTCTAGCAATGAACAGTCCACAACATCGCCTTGTGTCAAGGAAAGGATGGAGTTAGCGATGCAAGGAATGAGAGCGTTACCACTAAGGGAGTTGGCAACCAAGAAACGACCACCAAGGACAACCGAATATTGCGTAGAAGCTTGAGAGAAAAAAAGGACACCCCAAGCCTTAACCGATTTTGTCTGGTTCTAAGGAATCTAAGGATTAAAAATATAAATAAGAGAGCATGTGAAACGTGAAAAGGGACCTATAATCCAGAAACATTTTACAAACTTTTTAATCTACTACCTATTCTCCTTTTTTATTCCTTTTTTTTTTCTTTTCTGGTTATTGGTACATGACATTTTGGTGCTCTCGTCGAGAGCCAAACAATATGGTAACACGAAAGCTATCAAAGCTTTGCAGGAAATAGTGCTCGCCACGACCAACTTTTGGTTTCTCTCCAATCTCTGGCGGAGGATAAGAAGAAATGGAATGCGACCACACATCGAACTCTCCAGGATATGGTTCGCCAGTTAACAGTGATTTCTGCATGGTTGGGAGCTCAGACAACCACTTCTTGCGAAGGTGATGGTTTAGGAGAAATCGTGGTTACCAGAGGCAAGGAAAAATGAAAGTGGAATCCGGTGACGTATTTCCTTTCCCACCCAAGCCAGTTCAAGTGGAGTTACCTATATTCAATGGTAAGGACCCAGATGAGTGGCTTGCATCGGTGAATGATTTCTTCGAGTTTTAGGGCACTGAGGATCACCATCGTGTAACCATGGCATCCTTCAGAATGGAAGACATAGCCAAGAAATGGTTTCACTGGATGCAACGACAGCGACAACTGGCAGGTTGGCAACATTTGGTTGGAGCGATTCGACGACGGTTCATGGTGATGGAAATCGAATCACCGGAAGGGCAACTTTCTAAGCTTTTCCAAACAACGTGTCACATCCCAAGGGGTCAAATTATAAGTTTTCGAAAATTATAATTAGTTTTAGAATGTGTAGGAAATTTAGGGACCCAGTCTTGAATTTGCCTATTTTTGTTAGATGTTGAAAATTAAAATCCTCTTCCCCGAGCAATCTTGTTTTCCCCAAAGTTTACCCCAATTGTATTCCCCATCGATCCCTCTTTACCTCCACATTCTGTTGTTATCCGACCACCCCAGCTCGAGCCACTACCACCTACCGACTCACCGTCGAACGGTGATCATAACCCGACCTCTAGCCCCTCGAGTAACGATGTCGTTCGTCGTGAAACTCCCCGGAAAGTCCTGTCGAAAACCATTCATCGCCGAGTGTATCTTCGTCGATTCCAACCGCGTCCGACGTTGTTTTGCCTCACCGCATGCACCATTGGACTCACCGTCACCGTGTCCTGACCAAAATCGTCCCACTATTGTTGCTCAGTCCTCGTCACTCGTCGGCCACCATTGAATAAGTTCATACATTTTAAATTCTGCAAACCGTTATGTTCATTGAAAAATAACACTTGTACGAGAATCTCGAGGTCTCGATCTAGCAAAATGGAAAATTTCATGTTGAACCTACGACCAGAGCCACCGCACGCGCCGCGCGCGTTTCTCCCTGCACGTGGGCGTCATCTGCCAGCCAGGGAGTATGTTAAACCGGCTAGACCGGTCTAAACCGGTTGGACCGTGTTAAGCCAAGCCGCTGAGCTGAGCCTAGCCATTGACCGAGCTGAGCCGTTGACCGATCGTTGAATTTTTTCAAGTACACATATTCTGATGTTTTCCAACGTCTTGAGTCTGTTTTGGAGGTATGTTTTACCAAATTTGAACCCTGTAAGCTATTTTTCACTGATTAACACACGATTCTATCCGTTTTTCGCATTTAAGCTCTGTTTCTATAAAATTTATGTTGTTGTGTATCGAGGAATTATTGAAGTTGATTTCAAGTTTGAGAGTGATCAAATGGAGATTAATTGGTCGATCGATATGGCACGAAAACTGACGTAAAACTTTACTACCTCTTTACATGTTTTATGGAACACATTGGTATTGGTAAATGCATGAATGAAAATGTTTGGTCCTATCTGTGTATTAAATTAGTTCCTACACTCGATACAAATACGGTAAAAATTCAGTTTCTGAATAAAATTCTGATGGCTTGTACAAGAAAGTAGAAAATTGATAAGGAATCATTTCAATTTCAGAGATTATTCGGAAAAGCAATTAACCCTAGGATATCTAAATTCTATTTATTCTTGTTAAGAGTTTTAATACCAAAATTACTTGGTTAATAAATTACAAAAATACCCTTAAGAGTTAAAAATAGTCCAAGTTGACCATGAATGAGAAAGTACCCTGAGAATTCGTACCTAACCTGATAAAATACTGATTTAATTGTTAAGATCCTACTTTTGTATAGAAAATTCCTGATAATTCGTTCGTAATATTTGGGAAGGCACTTGACCTGAAAATCTCCAAGGTATGAGTAAATACCTGAAGAATAATTTATCGAGTGTGCTCTTTTGTCAGAATTGTTCGAAAGGACTGAAATATATGATAAGTATGAATTAAATAATAAAATCGGATGGAATGAAAGGATTGAAATACCCTGGATCTATAAAATGACCAAAATACCCTTGGAATACAAATGACCCAAGAATATCCCTAAGCCCAAGAATGATTGGACATCCTCAAGCTCTAAAATGACTGAAATAACGTTGAGCACCAAAATGACTTTATTATATGAACAAATTGAACTGAACAGAGGTACAATATGTATCCAAAATTCAGAAAAGTTTGAATTACTCTGGAAAACTCTGAAGTAAAGGGATAGACTTGACTAATAAATGAACTAACCTCAATGAGTGATGATTAAGTAAGTGATTAGGATAAGTCTGAAAACTCAGATGAACTTACATAATGTATCATCCTTACTTGTTATGAACCATAAATCAAGTACGTCTGTATTTCCTGATATAGTTGTAACATTGAAATGAAATAAAGACCATTTAAACATATGTTGTCTCCCTAAGATCTATTCAGCAATGATTCTGAAGATGATCCATTGGCAAGAGTTGTCTATATAGAAGAGTAAATATCCTTGAAGTGCAACGAATTGACCTGTCACATGCATTAGTGTCGAGTTGTTCAGCTCGAGTTAACTCGATATTCCGATAGATTGACACAAATCGGTAATGCCCCGAATCTTTGTTTCTTCCTTATCGACTCAAATCACTATGATTTCTATAAGAACCTAATGCCCGAAATGTCTCTAATTTCCTGAATAATGGAATCACTTATGTTATATCTGAAAACATGATTAACTCATATGCAAAGGATTCTAAATACATTTATGATCTCCTAATGTCTTCGAAAATGTTCGAATTCTATATGATCCTGATAATCACGTTCTGAATAACGAATGATCTTGTCAGCTAATAAATTCTTTTGATAATGATCATAAATTCTAGAAATCTATCGGTATACTGAAGATCTGTGTTTCTCTTCCCGATAAGATTATCTAGTATATCCAAATAATATCTGGAACCTCTAGTGTGTCCCTTGATAACATGGATGTTTTCTCTGATTTCTATTCTGATCTCTGTTTTGATTTCTTATATCTCTATCTACTAATTGAAAATGTTTTATTTGGGGTACTCTGGGATCTAGTATGAAGACTCTGTCAGGTTCAATCGCTGCGGGTAATTCCTTGTATAGGTTCTGCACCGACTGGTAATTCCTATCTCTAGCAGGTTCAGTCATTGTTGGTAATTCCTTTTATAGTTTCAACACCTACTGGTAATCCTTTATGGACCTAAGGCGACCCTTGGGTAGGCTCTGAGGCCCCGAGAATCCTTATTGGGTAGGCTCTCAGGCCCTATAGTGCTCACTTAGGTTATGCAGTTCAGGGGAGCTGCATATGGCTTTCGGTTGGAGGGACTACTATGGTTTTGAAAACATGTTTTAAATGGTTATTATTTTAAAAAGATATGTACATTTTCACTGGTTTTGTGGGAACACAATAGACATCATTTTTTATCTCCTGAAACCAAACATCCGAAACATTTTCCCATGAACTGAAAGCTTACTGTCTGTTATTACCTGAGATATCACTGGGACCTCAACTCAGCATAAAAATCAATTTATGTCCAAATCAATAAGAGAACATATGTTATCTATTATATGCATAATATGCAGCATTAATTGGTAGTAATGTATTACTGAGCTTTCTAAAGCTCACTCTGTTACTCATCATTTCAGGTTAAAAGAATTGTACCAATGCATCTATCTTCTTTAGTGAGGGAGTTCCACTGGTGTTGCTTGCTGAGTACGGTGCATGTAACTTGTATTTTGATTTTATATCTAGTCTGAGATCTATTTTATTTTTGAATAATATGAAACTTTATTGTTATGTTTATAAAATGATTTTATGTTTTTTTTTACATGTTTTAATAAAAGTTTTAGTTTTTCTACGATTTTTAGGGTGGGTCGCTCCAGTGGCCCTAATGTGACACCCTGGATAGGATCGGGTCACCTGCATTGGTCTGATAGGGTTACATTTAGTGGTATCAGAGCCTATGTTGAGTCAAATTTTTTCTAGATAGATCGACCGATCGAATGTCAAAATGATGTCTGGTTAGTATATGCCCCTAGACTACAACCGTACTTCTTTAAGCTGAAACTCCAAGGTCGAGTCTCTCTCTGTAACGAGCTAAACTAAGTTTTCTATATGTTAGGGCTTGATCTATGCATAAAAAATACCAATAACATTTGCCTAAATTCTATAAAGTACCTCTCGAGTAATGTGAGAGTTACTCATCCAATAAATTCTGACCTGACTCCAAAACTGAAATTTGAAAGATTTTACTACTCTATAAACTTAACCTCGTAACCAATGTTGAATTGATTCCACAAGGATAATTCTGTTCTGATTCCTTTATTGGAATGAGGGAGAGTTTTGCAGAGAATATATACATCAACTGGTTAAGGATTAGTAGAGAAATTGTTTTTCTGTAAAAAAACTACTTTAAGATATGGAATAATTGATGGAAAATTCATTTCTCTATTTCTGTGACTTTAGGTGAATTTCGAGGACGAAATTCTTTTAAGGAGAGAAAAATTGTCACATCCTAATTTAGGGGTCAAATTATAAGTTTCCAAAAATTATAGTTAATTTTAGAATGTGTAGGAAATTTAGGGACCCAGTCCTGAATTTATCCATTTTTGTTGGATGTTGAAAATTAAAATCCCCTTCCTCGAGCAATCTGGTTTTCCCCAAAGTTTACCCCAATTTTCTTCCTCGTTGACCCCTCTTTACCACCACATTCTATCACCGTCCGACCACCCCATCTCAAGCCACTGCCACCTATCAACTCACCGTCGAACGATGATCATAACCCGACCTCCAGCCTGTTGAATAATGTTAACTTCGCCGTAAAACTCACCGGAAAGTCCTATCGAAAACCATTCATCGTCGAGTGTATCTTTACCGATTTCGGCCTCGTCCAGCGTTATTTTGCCTAATCTCCTACACCATTGGACTCACCATCACCGTGTCTCAAAACTCGACCAAAATCGTTATGCCGTTGTTGCTCTGTCCTCGTCACTCACCGGCCACCTTTGGATAAGTTCTTACATTTTAAATTCAGCAAAACGTCATGTTTTGTTGAAAAAACACTTGACAGAGATTCCCGAGGTCTCCATCTAACAATCTGGAAAATTTCACGTTGAACCGATAATCGGAGCCGCCGCACGCACTGTACTCGCCTCTCTCTATTCGTGGGCGTCGTCTACCAGCCAGGGAGTATGTTGAACCAGCTGGCCCGGTCTGGACCGAGCCGAGCTGTTGACAATTGACCGCTGTTGATCGGCCATTGATCGATCGTTGGCTTTTTCTGGGTACACCTATTATGATGTTTCTTGACGTCCTGAGTCCGTTTTTAGGTCTGTTTCGTCAAATTCGAACCTTGTAAGACATTTTTCACTGATTATCCGCACAATTCGATTCGTTTTTCGTAATTAAGCTCCTTTTCTGATGAAATTTCTATTGTTGTGTATCTGAGGAATTATTGGAAGTTGATTTCAAGTTCAAGAGTGATCAAATGGAGATTAATTCGTCGATCGATATGGCACAAAAACTGAGGTAATACTTTACTACCTCTTTGCATGCTTTATGGAACATCTTGGTATTGGTAAATGCATGAATGAAAATGTTTGGTCTCATGAGTGTATTTAATTAGTTCCTACACTTGATACGAATGCGGTAAATATTTGGTAACTGAATAAAATTATGATGGCTTGTACAAGAAATTTGAAATTTGAAAAGCAATAATTTCAAGTTCAGAGATTATTCGGAAAAGGAATTAACCATAAGATCTCTAAATCCTATTTATCCTTGTTAATAGTTTTAATACCGAAATTACTTGGTTAAGAAATTACGAAAACACCCATGAGCGATAAAAATAGTCGGTGTTGACCCTGAATGAGAAAGTACCCTGAGAATTCTTACCTAACCCGATAAATTACTGATTTAATTGTAAAGAACCTACTTTTGTACAGAAAATTCCTGATAATCCGTTCGTAACATCTGGGAAGGCACTTGACCTGAAAATCTCCGAGCTATGAGTAAATACGTGAAGAATAATTTATCGAGGATGCTCTTTTGTCAGAATTGTTCAAAATGATTGAAATAGATGATAAGTTTGAATTAAATAATAAGATCGGATGGAAGGAAATGATTGAAATACCCTGGATCTGTAACATGACCAAAATACCCCTAGAATGCAAATGACCCAAGAATATCACCAAGCCCAGGAATGATTGGACTTCCTCAAGCTCTGAAATGACTGAAATAACGTTGAGCACCAAAATGACTTTATTATATGACCAAATTGAATTGAACTGAAGTACAATATGTATCTGAAATTCAAAAAAGTCTGAATTACTCTGGAAAACTCTGAAGTAACCGGGATAGACTTGGCTACTAAATGAAATAAGTAACCTCAATGAATGAGGATTAAGTAAATGATTAGGCTATGTCTGGAAACTCGGATGAACTTACATGATGTACTATCCCTATGGGTTATAAACCACAAATCAAGTACGTTGATATTTCTTGATATAATTTTAACGTGGAAATTAAATAAAGACCATTGAAACATCTGTCCGTCTCCCTAAGATCTATTCAACAATGATTCTGAAGATGATCCATTGATAAGAGTTGTCTGTATAGGAGAGTAAATATCCTTGAAGTGCAATGAATTGACCAGTCGACATGAATTAGTTCTGAGAGTTGTTCAGCTCTAGTTAACTCGATATTTCGATAGATCTACACAAATCGTAAATGCCTCGAATCTTTGTTTCTCCCTTATCAGCTCAAATCACTATGAATTCTCCAAGAACCTAATACCCAAAATGTCTCTGATTTCCTGAATAATGGAATTACTTCTGTTATATATGAAAACATGAGTAACTCATATGCAAAGGATTATGAATACCTTTCTGATCTCCTAATGTCTCCGAACAATGTCCGAATACAATATGATCCTGATAAATCACGTTCTAAATAACGAATGATCTTGTCAGCTAATAAATTCTTTCGATAGTGATCATAAATTCCAGCAATCTATCAGCGTACTGAAGATCCGTGTTTCTCTACCCGATAAGATTATCTAGTATCTCCGGATAATATTGGAACCTCTAGTGTGTTCCCTGATCACATGGATGTTTTCTCTGATTTCTGTTATGATTTCTGATATCTCGTTTTACTAATTGAAAATGTTTTATTTGGGGTACTATGGCATCTAGTATGAAGACACTGACAGGTTTAGTCACTGCGGGTAATTCCTCGTATAGGTTTTACATCGACTGGTAATTCTTATCTCTGACAGGTTTAGTTGTTGTTGGTAATTCCTTTTATAGGTTCAGCACCGACTGGTAATTCCTTATTCACCTAAGGCGACCCTTGGGTAGGCTATGAGGCCCTGAGAATCTTTTTTGGGTAGGCCCTCAGACCCCATGGTGCTCCCTTAGGTTATGTTGTTCTGGGGATCTGCATATGGAGTTCGATTGGAGGAACTACTATGGTTTTGAAAACATGTTTTAAATGGTTACTTTTTAAAAAGATCTGTCCATTTTCACTAGTTTTGTGGGGACACACTAGACATCCTATTCGATCTCCTAAAACCAAACATCCGAAATATTTTTCTCTTAACTGAAAGCTTACTATATGTTATTACCTGAGATATCACTGGGACCTCAGCTCAACATAAAAATCTATTTATGTCTGAATCAATAAGGTAACATATGCTTATATGTTATATGCATGATTTGTAGCATAAATTTTTAGTATTGTATTACTGAGCTTTCCAAAGCTCAGTCTGTTACTCACCATTCCAGGTTAAAAGAATCATATCAATGTTGATACCATCTTCAGTAAGGGAGTTCCACCAGTGTTTCTTATGGAGTACGATGCATGTGATTAGGGGGATGTAACTTGTATTTTTTATATCCGAGTCTGAGATCTATTTTATTTTTTAATAATATTAAATTTTACTTTTATGTTTATAAATTGATTTTATGATTTTTTACATGTTTAATAAAAGTTTTAATTTTTTCAGTGATTTTTACGGTGGGTCGCTCCGGTAGTCCTAATGTGATACCCCAGATCGGATCGGGTCACCCGTATCGATTTGAGGGGGTTACATTTAGTGGTATCAGAGCCTAGGTTAAGTTAAATTTTTCTAGATAGACCAGCCGCTCGAATGTCAAAAGGATGTCTGGTCAGTACATGCCCCTAGACTACAACCGTACTTCTTTAAGTCGAAACTCCAAGGTTAAGTCCCTCTCTGTAACGAGCTAACATATATTTTCTATCTGTTAGGTCTCGATCTGTACATAAAGGAATACCAGTAACGTTTGTCTAAATTTTGTAAAGTACCTCTCGAGTAATACGAGAGTTACTCATCTGATAAATTATGAGTCAACTCCATAAATGAAATTTGAAAGATTTTTCTGCTCTGTGGACTTAACCCCATAACCAATGTTGAATTGATTCCACAAGGATAACTTCGTTCTGATTATTTTATTAGAATAAGGGAGAGTTCTGACGAGAATGTATACTCAATTGGTTTAGGATTAGTAGAGAACTTGTTTTTCTGTAAAAAAAAAACTACTTTAAGATATCCAAGAACTGATGGAAACTTCATTTCTACATTTCTATGACTTCAGGTGAATTTCGAGGATGAAATTCGTTTAAGGATGAGAGAATTGTCACACTGCAACTAAGGGGCCAAATTATAAGTTTTCGAAAATTATAGTCAGTTTTAGAATGTGCAGGAAATTCAGGGATCTAGTTTTGAATTTGCCCATTTTTGTTGGATGTTGAAAATTAAAATCCCCTTCCCCGAGCAATCTGATTTTCCCCAAAGTTTACCCCAATTTTCTTCCCTTTTGACCCCTTTTTATCACCATATTCTGTCACCATCAAGCCACCCCAGCTCGAGCCATTGCCTCATATCGACTCACCGTCAAATGATGATCATAACCCGACCTCCAACTTGTCGTGTAATGTTGTCGTTCGCCGTGAAACTCACCGAAAAGTCCTGTCGAAAACCATTCTTTGTCGAGTGTATCTTCACTGATTTCAGTTGCGTCCGATGTTGTTTTGCCTCACCGACTGTACCATTGGACTCACTATCACCGTGAGCTCAAAACCCGACCAAAATAGTTGCATCGTTGTTACTTTCGTCCTCATCACTCGCTGGCCACCGTTGGATAAGTTCGTACATTTTAAACTCTATAAACTGTTATATTTCGTTGAAAAATAACACTTGCACGAGAATTCTGAGGTCTCGATCTAGCATTCTGGAAAATTTCACGTCGAACCGACGACCCGAGCCACCACACGCACCGCACGTACCTCTCCATGCGTGTGGGTGTCATCTACCAGCCATGGAGTATGTTGATCCGGCTGGACACGTCTGAACTGGCTGGACAGGTTTGGACCGAGTCGAGCTAACAAGCAGAGCCGAGCCATTGACCGTTGATTGCCGTTGATCGACCATTGATCGGCCGTTAACTTTTTTCGGGTACATCTATTCTAATGTTTTTCGACGTCATGAGTCTAATTTTTTGGTTCGTTTAGCCAAATTCAAACCCGGTAAGCTATTTTTCATTGAATAACACATGATTTAATCCATTTTTTGCAATTATGCTTCGTTTCTGATGAAATTTCTATTGTTGTGTATATAAGGAATTATTGGAATTTGATTTCAAGTTCGAGAGTGATCGAATGGAAATTAATTGGTCGATCGATATGGCACAGGAACAGAGGTAATACTTTACTACCACTTTGCATGTTTTATGGAACATGTAGGTATAGGTAAATGCATGAATGAAAATGTTTAGTCTCATCTGTATATTTAATTAGTTCCTACACTCAATACGAATTCGGTAAAAATTCGATAACTGAATAAAATTCTGATGGCTTGTACAAGAAAGTAGAAATTTGATAAGGAGTAATTTCAAGTTCAGAGATTATTCGAAAAAGTAATTAACCCTTGGATCTCTGAATTATATTTATCCTTGTTAAGAGTTTTAATATTGAAATTACCTGGTTAGGAAATTACGAAAATGCCCTTGAGAGGTAAAAATAGTTTGAGTTGACCCTAAAAAAGAAAGTACCCTGAGAATTCGTACCTAACCCGATAAATTACTAATTTAATTGCTAAGATCCTACTTTTGTACAGAAAATTCCTGATAATCCGTTCGTAAACTCTAGGAAGGCACTTGACCCGAAAATCTCCGAGTTATGAGTAAATACATGAGGAATAATTTATCGAGGGTGCTATTTTGTTAGAATTGTTCAAAAGGACTAAAATAGATGATAAGTTTAAATTAACTAACAAGATCAGACGAAAGGAAAGGATTGAAATACCCTAGATCTATAAAATGAGCAAAATACCCCTGAAATACAAATGACCCATGAATATCACAAAGCCTAGGAATGATTGGATATCCTCAAGCTCTGAAATGATTGAAATAACGTTGAGCACCAAAATGATTTTTTATATTACCAAATTGAACTGAATAGAAGTACAATATGTATCCCTGGAAAAATCAGAAGTAACCAAGATAGGCATGACTAGTAAATGAACTATGTGACCTCAATGATTGATGATTAAGGAAATTATTATGATAAGTCTGTAAACTCGAATGAATTTACATGATGTACCATCCCTATGGGTTATGAACCGTAAATCAAGTACGTTGGCATTTCCTTATATAGTTGTAACGTGGAAATGAAATAAAGACCATTGAAAGATCTGTTCGTCTCCATAAGATCTATTCAGTAATGATTCTGAAGATGATCAATTGACAAGAGTTGTCTGTATATGAGAGTAAATATTCTTGAAGCGTAACGAATTGATCGGTCGACATGGATTAGTTATGGGAGTTGTTTAGCTCGAGTTATCTCGATATTCCGATAGATCGACATAAATCGTAAATGCCCCGAATCTTTGTTTCTCCCTTATCAACTCAAATCACTATAAATTCTCCAAGAACCTAATGCTCGAAATGTCTCTGATTTCCTGAATAATGGAATCACTTCTGTTATCTAAAAACATGAGTAATGTAACACCCATAACCCGTATACGCAAACCAATACAAGTTACAAATATCACATTAGAAATTCAAAACATTTATTTAATTGAACTGAGTAAAAAATTTGTTGCAAACTTGAAACAATTATTAAAAAATAATTATTCAGAGAAAATCATAATATTTATTCATACAATTAATTATATTTAAAACTAACTTCATTAAGAAATTTCAAACATTTCATTCTCGTATACATGCCAGCTAAGACTTGTAGAACAAAGTAGGATGTCATCATTTTTACCTGTAAATATTTCCTTGGTGGTTGATGCCAAGCTTAGTTCCTTACTCATTTTCTTCCCTTTTTCCTACGCATGAAAACCATCACATGGTAAGTATACACTTAGTGAGGCAAATAAAAAATAATAAACAATGTAATACAAATCATGCATAAAATTACATGTCATTTTCCAATGAAATAAAATCACCTTATATGCATGACCAATATTTTACCAAAATCCCAATATAATAATATCTTTATAATCATTTTACTAATAACCATATTCAATGTCATATGATCACTTTACATGTATTCCAACCATGTTACCATATATTAACATGATATAACCGAATATCAAGTTTCTTACCAATATACTTGCCATTTATTAATGAATATACTTGCCATTTATTAATCAAGTTTCGTAAGCTTATTTGCATGTTTACTATTTATTAACTAATAAACAATAGCCCAGAGTATAACTGTTTGAGGACCTCGGTATATGAGTAAAATATTGCACCGTAGTGCTGAGGTTGACCTTTGCTCACCTAATAATGCACTGTGGTGCTGGGGTCGGACTTTACCCACCTTGTACACCGTAGTGTTTTGGATCGTGTGTCTTCGCTAGACACTTTGAGGCCTGCACTATGTGCCTTCTCTAGACACTCTAGTACTACCTAATATGTAACTGCTAGACTCTATTGCATGCCATTAATACCACTGACCCTCAATAACATACTTGGGCATATAGTTTACTTTTATTTGATCCATCCATGGCAAAGTATATCAATACCATTTAACATTGGACAACTCATACCCATAATATCATTCATGATTAAAATCATATATATTCATGATAACATCATATGTAACGATCAGTGATCAATGCATTTTGTATTCAACCATTAACATATTTAGAATATGTCAAATATATGATAAATGACATAAATATCATGTCAACATAAACAAGGTAGAATTATAGCAAATCCTACCCAATGATGTATAAAACATCCATGTATAATGTTATGCATGCATTGAACTCATTTTGACATTATGTACAAGTCAAAATTTAAGCCTCATCAAGCTTTAACATGATCATTTGCTTCTAATTTGGTTAAATCCTAAAATTTGGCATAATTTCATATCCTGCCAGTTTGCACTACCTTTAAAGAAATATTATTATGTATTAATGTACACCTTGAAAATTATTTCGTTCATACCACTGGAAACTAGAGCCAAATACAAATCTATCCATATAAATAAATCCTTCTTGTTCAATTTGTACAATTTATGGCAAATTTTCAAATTTTACCGACATAATTTGTTTAAAGCAGAATATGCTGCCCCATTTTCTAACCTATCATCGGTTAAAAAATTATATCTTTTTGTATACACATCGAATTCAGTTTCCGTTTTTTATAAACAAAACTAGACTGGTATATTAGTCCAACTGTATAAAAATTATTCTTTAATCATTCTTTTAGAATTTATGGTGATTTTCTAAACTTACTATCCAGAACATAAATTCTAATTAGGTTTCACCAATTTGCATTGTCAACTTGTTCACTAATTCTATTAACTCACCAAATGCACATATATGCAAGCATCACAAAATAACATAACCTTTTAGGAGTCACTTCTTACAATAATAACTCTCTCACTGGCTCATCGCAAGCCAATGTTTATTCAATCATATAACTATAAATTAAATTTGCACTCACCTGGTGTCCTTAGCTTGCAAACTTTCCTTAGGATTTCAAATTCCATCCTTAAGTTTTTCCTAAGCTTTGATATTTCTTGATCTTGATTTCAAGCACTCAATCTAAATGGACATCATTACCAAACATACACAAATTCAAACCAAATGTTAGAATCTTACTAACATAGGAATACTTTGGAAAATAAATTCCTAATAAAATTTTCCAATGCTTATTCGATAAAATTTCCATGTCACAACATAAGTGTTGTCCTTAATACTTATAATTGACCACTCAAGTTCAATTTAATCCAAATTCACATAACATTTTCACTTGAGCTCCCAAACTTTGCATATTTGTGATTTAAACATTAGTTTTTACAAGCTTTCCAAAATAATCAAATTTCACATCCTAACTTCAATTTCAACACTCAAACATTAATTTTCAGCATATCACGTCAACTATTAAACAATTACACAACACTCTAAAATTTTCCAAAATTACCGATTAAGTCCCCCAACTTTTCAAAATTATAAAATAGTTCCTAAATTTTTCTAAGGCTTGTAGAATACTTCCTACATTATTTCCAGCCCTTACATAATTTTTTTTTCAGAATTTTCCCCATCCTTTAAGACCAAGGTCGAATGGTTCAAAGTTCCAAAAATAGGTTTTTCATGATTTTGCTCGATTTTGATATAATTCAAGAATAAAATCAACTTGTAATCAACCTTACAACATCTCTAAAATCAAAGTCCTTATCAACTTTCATCAAAACACAAAGTTATATAATTTCTTCATTTGACTGAAAATCATAGGATCATTTATAGGAAGTTTGAACATGTTTTAATCATAAATCAAACTTGAAAATGAATCTACCACCTCAAAAACATCAAGATTCATCGTTAAATTCATGAACCCAAGAACATAAACCCTAGGATTTGGAATCTTTGAAATCAAGCAAGTTTAGCAAGTATAAATGGTACCAAAAGATAGTGTTTCTCTCGTAGAACAAAATTCTATTTCACGGCATAATCCGAAATCAAAAGGAAATGGCTCAAAAATAGAAGAAAAAAATTCTTACCTTTGGAAGAAGCTCACGTCCATGATGGTGAAAATGAAGAAATATCCTTGATAATTCTTCATCTTTCTTTATAAATTAATGAATTAAAATTCATTAAAAGCTAAATTTCCAATTAACCCTTAATGAAACTTCATAATTACCATCAAACCAAGACACCTCAACCTTATCATCTTCCTTAAGTCAAAGATGAAAAAAAACCTTACTTTACCGATTTACCCTTGCAATTTTCCAAAATTTACAATCTTGCCACTTTAATCCAACAGTCCTAATTAAACATGGAATTAAATCCTCAAATCCAATGTTCCATATTATTTTCTATCATTTTAAAATGTGGAAATAATATTTTTAAGCCTAATTTATCATACTTTAAATTTTTTCCAAATTTTCTATTCGATCTGATTTACCGAATTTTTTTACTGGACTTTACTTTATAGCTTTTAATACCAAATTCGTACAAAAAATCTGATTCCCACATAACCTTCATTCTTGGGGGGTAAATTACTCATTTACAAGGCCTAATTACACTTTTTTTAAAATAACACTTTAGTCCCTGAACTTTTCCAGAGTTTATACTTTAACCACTTAACTTTAAAATTTTACAAATTGGTAACTAACCAAATTCATTTATGGAATAAATTTTTTTTAGGAAAATTATCACTTAGGTCCTTAAACTTTTCCCAATTTCTACTTTATCTATCAAACTTTCAAAAATTACATTTTGGTCACTAACCAAAATTTTGGGGTATTACAAGTAACTCATACGCAAAGGATTTTGAATACCTTTTTGATCTCCTAATGTCTCCGAAAAATGTCTGAATACTATATGATCCTAATAAATAACGTTCTGAAAAACTTATGATCTTGTCAGCTAATAACTTCTTTCAATAGTGATCCTAAATTCCATTAATTTATCGGTATATTGAAGATCCGTGTTTCTATTCCCAATAAGATTATCCAATATCTCCGGATAATATCTGGAACCTCTATGTGTTCCCTGATCACATGGATGTTTTCTCTGATTTCTGTTATGATCTCTTCTCTGATTTCTTATATCTCTATTTACTAATTGAAAATGTTTTATTGGGGTACTCTGGGATCTAGTATGAAGACTCTGGCAGGTTCAGTCACCGCGGGTAATTCCTTGTATAGGTTCTACACCGACTGATAATTCCTATCTCTAGTAGGTTTAGTCGTTGTTGGTAATTCCTTTTATAGGTTCAACACCGATTGGTAATTCCTTATAGACCTAAGGCGACCCTTGGGTAGGCTCTGAGGCCCCGAGAATCTTTCTTGGGTAGGCTCTGAGGCCCCGATAATCTTTCTTGGGTAGGCTCTTAGGCACCAAGGTGCTCCCTTAGGTTACAGTTCTGGGTAGCTGTATATGGCATTCAGTTAGAGGGACTACTATGGTTTTGAAAACATGTTTTAAATGGTTATTGTTTTAAAAAGATCTGTATATTTTCACTAGTTTTGTTGGAACACACTAGACATCCTATTCGATCTCCTGAAACCAAACATCTGAAATATTTTCCTCTGAACTAAAAGCTTACTGTCTTTTATTACCTGGGATATCATTGGGTCTTCAGCTCAGCATAAAAATCTATTTTTGTCTGAATCAATAATGGAACATATGCTTATTTGTTATATGCATGATTTGTAGCATCAATTGGTAGTACTGTATTACTGATCTTTCTAAAGCTCACTCTATTACTCACCATTTCAGGTTAAAAGAATCATACCAATGCAGCTATCGTCTTCACTAAAAGAGTTCCACCGGCGTTGCTTACGTAGTACGGTGCATGTGATTAGGGGAATGTAATTTGTATTTTGTTTTTATATCCGAGTCTGATATCTGTTTTATTTTTTAATAATATTAAATTTTACTGTTATGTTTATAAATTGATTTTATGATTTTTTACATGTTGTAATAAAAGTATTAATTTTTTTGAGATTTTTACGGTGGGTCACTCTAGTGGCCTAATGTGACACCCCAGATCAGATCAGGTCATCCGCATCAGTCTGGGGGGTTACATTTATTGGTATTAGATCCTAGGTTGAGTCAACTTTTTCTAGATAGACCGGTCGAACGAATGTCAAAAGGATGTCTGGTATGTATATGACCCTAGACTAGAACCGTAATTCTCTATGTCGGAACTCCAAGGTTGAGTCCCTCTCTGTAATTAGCTAACCTAAGTTTTCTATCTGTTAGGTCTCAATCTATGCATAAAGTAATACCAGTATCGTTTGTCTAAATTATGTAAAGTACCTCTCAGTAATGTGAGAGTTACTCATCTGATAAATTCTGACACGACTCCAGAAATGAAATTTGAAAGATATTACTACTCTATGGAATTAACCTCGTAACCAATGTTGAATTGATTCCACAAGGATAATTCCGTTCTGATTCTTTTATTGGAATGAGGGAGAGTTCTGATGAGAATGTATACTCAACTGGTAAAGGATTAGTAGAGAACTCATTTTTCTGTAAAACAACTACTTTAAGATATGGAAGCACTGATGGAAACTTCAATTCCATGACTTCAGGTGAATTTCGAGGATGAAATTCTTTTAAGGATGGGAGAATTGTCACACCCCAATTTAGGGGTCAAATTATCAGTTTCTAAAAATTATAGCCATTTTTAAAATGTGTAGGAAATTTAGGGACCAAGTTCTAAATTTGCCCATTTTTGTTGGATGTTAAAAATTAAAATCCCTTCCTCGAGCAATCTGGTTTTCTCCAAAGTTTACCCTAATTTTTTTTCCCGTCAACTCCTATTTACAACCACTTTTGTTACTGTCTGGCCACCCCAGCTCGAGCCACTGCCATCTATCAACTCACCGTTGAACGCTGATCATAACCCGACCTCCAGCCCGTCGATCAACGTTGTCATACACAAGAAATTCATGTCGAAAACCATTTGTCGCCGAGTGTATCTTTACCAATTTCGGCCGCGTCCCACATTGTTTTGCCTCACTGTCGGCACCATTGGATTTACTACCACCTTGTGCTCAAAACCCGAACAAAATCTTCGCACCGTTGTTGCTTTGTCCTCGTCACTTGCTATCCACCGTTGGATAAGTTCATACATTTTAAATTCTGCAAACCGTTATGTTTCGTTAAAAAATAACACTTGCACAAGAATCCCGAGCTCGATCTAGAAATCTGGAAAATTTCACGTCGAACCAACGACTAGAGCCGCCGCACGTGCCTCTCCCTGTGCGTGGGAATCGTCTGCCAGTCATGGAGTATGTTGAACCTGCTAGACCAGTTTGAACCGGATAAGCCGAGCTGAGCTACCGAGAAGAGTCGAGCCGTCGAGCAGAGCCGAGCCGTTGACCGATCCAAGCTGTTGACCGTTGACTGGTCGTTGACTTTTTCTAAGTATACATGTTTTGATGTTTTTCGACATCCTGAGTCTGTTTTTGAGATCTATTTCGCCAAATTCGAACCCGATAAGATGTTTTCACTTATTAACCATACGATTCGATCTATTTTTCGCAATTAAGCTCCGTTTCTGATAAAATTTATGTTGTTGTGTATCTAAGGAATTATTGGAAGTTGATTTCAAGTTCGAGAGTGATCGAACGGATATTAATTGGTCAATCGATATTGCACCAAAATCAAGGTAATACTTTACTACAACTTTGCATTATTTATGGAACATATTGTTATTAGTAAATCCATGAATGAAAATGTTTGGTCTCATCTGTGTATTTAATTAGCTCCTACAGTTGATACGAATCCAGTAAAAATTTGGAGATTATTCGAAAAAGAAATTAACCCTAGGATCTCTAAATTCTATTTATCCTTGTTAAGATTTTTAATACCGAAATTATCTGGTTAAAAAATTATGAAAATGCCCTTGAGAGGTAAAAATAGTCACAGATGAACCTGAATGAGAAAATACTCTAAGAGTTCATACCTAACCCGATAAATTACTGATTTAATTGTTAAGTTTTGTAAAAAAAAAATCCTGATAATCCGTTCGTAACTTTTGGGAAGGCACTAGACCCGAAAATCTCCAAGTTATGAGTAAATACCTAAAGAATAATTTATCGATGGTGCTCTTTTATCAGAATTGTTCTAGAGCACTGAAAAAGATTATATGTTTGAATTAAATAATAAGATCGGACGGAAGGAAAGGATTTAAATACCCTGGATCTATAAAATAACCAAAATACCCCTGGAATACAAATGACCCAAGAATATCACCAAGCCCAGGAATGATTAGATATCCTTAAGCTTAGAAATGGATGAAATAGCGTTGAGCACCTAAATGACTTTATTATATGACCAAATTGAACTAAATAGAAGTACAATAGGTATCTGAAATTCAGAAGAGTCCAAATTACTCTGGAAAACTCTAAAGCAACCGGGATAGACTTGACTACTAAATAGACTAAGTAACATAAATGACTAATGATTAAGTAAGTGACTATGATAAGTCTGGAAACTCGGATGAACTTACATTATGTACTATTCTTATGGGTTATGAAACACAAATCAAGTACGTCAGTATTTCCTTATACAGTTATAACGTGAAAATAAAATAAAGACCATTGAAACATCGGTCCGTCTCCCTAAGATCTTTTCAACAATGATTCTAAAGATGATCCATTAACTAAAGTTGTTTGTATAGGAGAGTAAATATCCTTGAAGTGTAACGAATTGACCGGTATACATGCATTAGTTCTAGGAGTTATTCAGCTCGAGTTAACTCGATATTCCGATAGATTGACACAAATTGTAAATGCCCCTAATCTTTGTTTCTTCCTTATCAGCTTAAATCATTATGAATTCTACAAGAACCTAATGCTCGAAATGTCTCTGATTTCCTGAATAATGGAATCACTTCTGTTATATCTGAAAAACTAGTAACTCATATGCAAAGGATTCTGAATATCTTTCTGATCTCCTAATGTCTCCGAAAAATGTCTGAATACTATATGATCCTGATTAATCACATTCTAAAAAACTGATGATCTTGTCAGCTAATAAATTCTTTCGATAGTGATCTTAAATTCCAGTAATCTATCGATATTCTGAAGATCCGTGTTTCTTTGTCCTGATGAGATTATCCAGTATCTGCAGATAATATCTGTAACCTCTAGTGTGTTCCTTGATCACATGGATGTTTTCTCTGATTTCCGCTATCTCTATTTATTGACTAAAAATGTTTCATTTGGGGTACTCTGGGATCTGGTATGAAGACTTTGGCAGGTTCAGTTACTGCGGGTAACTCCTCTTATAGGTTCTACACTTACTGGTAATTCATATATCTGGCAGGTTCTGGCGTTGTTGGTAATTTCTTTTATAAGTTCAACACCGACTGACAATTGATTATAGACCTAGGGGGACCCTTGGGTAGGCTCTAAGACCCTAAGAATCTTTCTTGGGTAGGCTCTCATGCACCAAGGTGCTCCCTTAGGTTATGCAGTTATGGGGAGCTGCATATGGCGTTCGGTTGGAGGGACTACTATGGTTTTGAAAACATGTTTTAAATGGTTACTATTTTAAAAATATATGTATATTTTCATTGGTTTTTTGGGAACACATTAGACATCCTATTCGATCTCCTGAAACCAAACATCTAAACATTTTCCTCTGAACTGAAATCTTATTGTCTGCTATTACCTGAGATATCACTGGCACCTCAGCTCAGCATAAGAATATATTTATGTCTGAATCAATAAGAGAACAAATGTTTCTCTGTTATATGCATGATCTGTAGAATCGATTGGTATTATTGTATTACTGAGCTTTCTAAAATTCACTCTGTTACTCACCATTTCACATTAAAAGAATCGTACCAATGCAGCTATCATCTTCAGTAAGGGAGTTCCACCGGCGTTGCTTACGGAGTAAAGTACATGTAATTAGGGGCCATGTAACTTGTATTTTGTTTTCATATCTGAGTATGAGATCTGTTTTATTTTTGAATAATAATAAATTTTACTTTTATGTTTATACATTGATTTTATGATATTTGTACATGTTTTAATAAAAGTTTTAATTTTCTTGAGATTTTTAGGGTGGGTAGTTCCAGTGGCCCTAATGAGACACCCCAGATCGGATCAGGTCACCCACATCGGTCTGAGAGGGTTACATTTAGTGGTATCAAAGCTAGGTTGAGTTAAATTTTTCTAGATAGTCATGTCCGTCGAATGTCAAAAGGATGTCTGGTTAGTACATGCCCCTAGACTACAACCGTACTTTTCTAAGTCGAAACTCCAAGGTCGAGTCCCTCTCTATAATGAGCTAACCTAAGTTTTCTATCTGTTAGGGCTCAATCTATGCATAAAGGAATACTAGTAACGTTTGTCTAAATTCTGTAAAGTACCTCTCGAGTAATGTGAGAAGTACTCATCCGATAATTTCTGACCCGACTCCAGAATTGAAATTTGAAAGATTTTATTGCTCTATGGACTTAACATCGTAACCAATTTTGAATTGATTCCACAAGGATAATTTCGTTATGATTCTTTTATTGGAATGAGGAGAGTTATAACGAGAATGTATACTTAACTGGTTAAGAATTAGTAAAGAACTCGTTTTTCTTTAAAAAAACTACTTTAAGATACGGAAGAACGGATGAAACTTCTTTTATACATTTCTGTGACTTCAGGTGAATTTTGAGGACGAAATTCTTTTAAAGAGGGGAGAATTTTCACACCCCAATTTTCTGAAAATTATAGTCATATTTAGAATGTGTAGGAAATTCAGGGACCAAGTCTTGAATTTACCCTTTTTGTTGGATGTTGAAAATTAAAATCCCATTCCTTAAGCAATCTGGTTTTCCCCAAAGTTTACCCAAATTTTCTTCCCCGTCGACCCCTCTTTACTGCCACATTCTATCGCCGTCCGGCAACCCCATCTCGAGCCGCTGCCACTTATCGACTCACCGTCGAACAATGATCATAACCAGACCTCCAGCCCCTGGAGTAACGTTGTCGTTCACAGTGAAACTCACCGGAAAGTCTTGTCGAAAACCATTCATCACCGAGTGTATCTTCACTAATTCCGGTCGCGTCCGACGTTGTTTTACCTCACACCTGCACCATTGGACTCACCATCACCTTGCGCTCAAAACCTGACCAAAATCGTAACGCCATTGTTGTTCCATCCTCATCACTCATCGGCCACCGTTTGATAAATTTGTACATTTTAAATTCTACAAACCATTTTATTTCATTGAAAAATAACACTTGCACGAGAATCCTGAGGTCTCAATCTAGCAATCTGGAAAATTTCATGTCGAACCGAAAACAGGAGCTGCCGCACACGCCTCTCCCTGTGCGTGCGTGTCGTCTGCCAGCCAAAAAGTATGTTGAACCGAATGGACCAGTCTGAACCGGCTGAGCTGAGCCGTTGACCATTGACAGAGCAGTTGATCGCCGTTGATCAACCATTAATCGGTTGTTGACTTTTTTTTGGGTACACCTATTCTGATGTTTTTCGACATCTTGTGTCCGTTTTTTAGGTTCGTTTCGCAAAATTCAAACCCAGTAAGTTTTTTTCACTAATTAACCACACGCTTCAATCCGTTTTTTGTAATTAAGCTCCAGTTTTTATGAAATTTCTGTTGTTGTGTATCTGAGGAAATATTGGATGTTGATTTAAAGTTTAAGAGTGATCGAATGGAACTTAATTGGTTGATCGTTATGCCACAGAAACTGAGGTAATACTTTACTACCTCTTTGCATGCTTTATGGAACATGTTGGTATTGAAAAATGCATGAATAAAAAATGTTTGGTCTCATATGTGTATTTAATTAGTTCTTGCACTCTATACAAATGCGGTAAAAATTCAGTAACTAAATAAATTTATGATGGCTTGGACAAGAAAGTAGAAATTTGATAAGGAATAATTTCAATTTCAGAGATTATTCAGAAAAGTAATTAATCCTAGGATCTCTAAATTCTATTAATCCTTGTTAACAGTTTTAATACCGAAATTACCTCGTTAAGAAATTACAAAAATAGCCTTAAGAGGTAAAAATTATCTAAGTTGACACTGAGTGAGAAAGCACACTGAGAATTCGTACCTAACTTGATAAATTATTGATATAATTGTTAAGATCCTACTTTTGTACTTAAACTTCCTGATATTCCGTTAGTAACATATGGGAAGGGACTTGACCCAAAAATCTCCTAGTTATGAGTAAATACCTGAAGAATAATTTATTGAGGGAGCTCTTTTGTCAGAATTGTTCGAAATGACTGAAATAGATTATAAGTTTGAATTAAATAATAAGATCGGATGGAAGGAAATGATTAAAATACCCTGATCTGTAAGATGACCAAAATACCCCTGGAATGCAAATAACCCAAGAATATGACCAACCCCAGGAATGATTGGATATCCTCAAGCTCTGAAATAACGTTGAGCACCAAAATGACTTTATTATATGACCAAATTAAACTGAACAGAAGTACAATATGTATCGCAAATTCAAATAAGTCTGAATTACTCTGGAAAACTCTTAAGTAAACTGGATAGACTTGACACTAAATGAACTAAGTAATCTCAATGACTGATGATTAAGTAAGTGATTAGGATAAGTCTGGAAACTCGGATGAACTTGCATGATGTACCATCCCTATGGGTTATGAAACACAAATCAAGTACGTCAGTATTTCCTGATAAAGTTGTAACGTAGAAATGAAATAAAGACCATTGAAACATTTGTTCGTCTCCCTAATATCTATTCAACAATGATTCTGAAGATGATCCAATGACAAGAGTTGTCTTTATAGGAGAGTAAATATCCTTGAAGTGCAACGAATTGACCAGACGTCATGTATTACTTATGGGAGTTGTTCAGCTCAAGTTAACTCGTTGTTCTGATAGATCAACAGTAATCGTAAATGCCCTGAATCTTTATTTTTCCTTTAATATCTCAAATCACTATGAATTCCCCAAGAACCTAATACTCAAAATATCTCTGATTTGTTGAATAATGAAATCACTTATGTTATATTTGGAAACACGAATAACTCATATGTAAAGGATTTTGAATACCTTTATGATCTCTTAATGTCTCTGAAAAATGTTCGAATATTATATGATCCTGATAAATCACGTTCTGAATAATTGATGATCTTGTCAGCTAATAAATTCTTTCGATAGTGATCCTAAATTCCAATAATCGATCGCTATACTGAAGATATGTGTTTCTCTGCTCGATAAGATTATCCAGTATCCCTGGATAATATCTGGAACCTCTAGTGTGTTCCCAGATCCAATGGATGTTTTCTCTTTTTTCTGTTATGGTCTCTGCTCTGAGTTTTTATATCTTTGTTTAATAAATGAATATATTTTATTTGGGGTACTCTGGGATTTGGTATGAAGACTCTGGTAGGTTCAGTCACTGCAGGAAATTCCTTGTATAGGTTCTGCACCGACTGGTAATTCCTATCTCTGGCAGGTTCAGTCGTTGTTGGTAATTCCTTTTATAGGTTCAGCACCGACTGGTAATTCATTATTGATCTAAGGCGACCCTTGGGTAGGATCTAAGACCCCAAAAATCTTTATTGCGTAGGCTCTCAGGCCCCAAAATGCTCCCTTAGGTTATGCAGTTCTGGGGAGCTACATATAACGTTCTGTTGGAGGGACTACTATAGTTTTGAAAACATGTTTTAAATGGTTATTGTTTTAAAAAGATTTATATATTTTTTCTAGTTTTGTAGGAACACACTAGACATCTTATTCAATCTCCTAAAACCAAACATCCGAAATATTTTTCCTCTGATGTTAAAGCTTATTGTCTGTTATTACCTGAGATATCACTGGGGCCTTAGCTGAGCATAACAATCTATTTATGTTCGAATTAATAAGGGAACATATGCTTATCTATTATATGCATGATCTGTAGCATCAATTGGTAGTACTTTATTACCAAGCTTTCCAATGTTCACTCTGTTACTCACCATTTCAGGTTAAAAGAATCGTACCAATGCAGCTATCATCTTCAGTAAGGGATTTCCACCGGCGTTGCTTGCGGAGTACGGTGCATGTGATTAGAGGGCATGTAACTTGTATTTTGTTTTTATATCCAAGTCTGAGATCTGTTTTATTTTTGAATAATATTAAATTTTACTTTTATGTTTATAAAATGATTTTATGTTTTTTTTACATGTTTCAATAAAAGTTTAATTTTTTTGAGATTTTTAGGGTGGGTCGCTCCAGTGTCACTTTCGGGTCACCCGCATCAGTCTGAAGGGGATACATTTAGTCGTATCAGAGCCTGGGTTGAGTCAAATTTTTCTACAGAGACAGGTCGGTCAAATGTCAAAAGGATTTCTGGTCAGTACATGCCCCTAGACTACAACTGTACTTCTCTAAGCCGAAACTCCAAGGTCAAGTCCTTCTCTGTAACGAACTAACCTAAGTTTTCTATTTGTTAGGACTCAATCTATGCATAAAGGACTTCCAATAATGTTTGTCTAAATTCTGTAAAGTACCTCTGGAGTAATGTGAGTGTTACTCATCCGATAAATTCTGACTGAACTCCATAAATGAAATTTGAAAGATTTTATTACTCTATGGACTTAACCTTGTAACAAATGTTGAATTGATTCCACAAGGATAATTCTGTTTTGGTTATTTTATTGGAATGAGGGAGAGTTCTGACGAGAATATATAATCAACTAGTTAAGGATTAATAGAGAACTCGATTTTATGTAAAACAAAACTACTTTAAGATATGGAAGAACTTATGGAAACTTCATTTCTGCATTTCAGTGACTTCATGTGAATTTTGAGGAAGAAATTCTTTTCAGGAGGGGAGAATTGTCACACCCCAAATTAGGGGTCAAATTATAAGTTCCTAAAAATTATAGTCAGTTTTAAAATGTGAAGGAAATTTAGGGGTCAAATTATAAGTTTCTAATTTGTCCTTTTTGTTGGATGTTGAAAATTAAAATCCCCTTCCCCGAGCAATCTGGTGTTCCCCAAAGTTTACCCCAATTTTCTTCCCCGTCGACCCCTCTTTACTACTGCATTTTGTCGCCGTCCGGCCACCCCATCTCGAGCCACTGCCACCTGTCTACTCATTATCGAACAGTGATCATAACCCGACCTCCAGCCCGTCGAGTAACGCTGTCGTTCACCGTGAAACTCACCAGAAAGTCCTATAAAAAAAACATTCGTCATCAAGTGTATCTTCACCGATTTCGACCATGTCCGGCGTTGTTTTACCTCACTGCCTGCACTATTGGACTTACCGTCACCGTGCGCTCAAAACATGACCAAAAACATCGCGCCGTTGTTGCTCCATTATCGTCACTCACCAACTATCATTGGATAAGTTCGTACATTTTAGAATTTTGCAAATCATTATGTTTTGTTGAAAATAACACTTGCACAAGAATCCTGAGGTCTCGATTTAGAAATCTGGAAAATTTTACGTCGAACCGACGATTGGAGCCATCGCACGCGACGTACGCACCTCTCTCTACGTGTGGGTGTTATCTACCAGCCAGGGAGTGTGTTATACTGAATGAACCCATCTGAACCTATTGGATCGATCTAGACCGAGTCGAGCTGTTGACCGTTGACCAAGCATTTGACTATTGACCATCTTTGACTGGCCGTTGACTTTTTCTGGGTACGCATATTCTAATGTTTTTCAACGTCATGAGTCCATTTTTTAGGTCTGTTTCGTGAAATTCAAACCCAATAAGTTGTTTTTCACTGAATAACCACATGATTCAATCCATTTTTCACAATTAAGCTTTGTTTCTGATGAAATTTCTATTGGTGTGTATCTGTGGAATTATTTGAAGTTGATTTCAAGTTCGATAGTGATCGAATAGAGATTAATCGGTCGATCGATATGGCACGGAAACTGAGGTAATACTTTACTACCTCTTTGCATGCTTTATGGAACATGTTGGTATTGGTAAATGAATTAATGAAAATGTTTGGTTTCATCTATGTATTTAATTAATTCCTACACTCGATACAAATGCCGTAAAAATTTGATAACTGAATAAAATTCTGATGGCTAGAAAATAGAAATTTAATAAGGATTAATTTCAAGTTAAGAGATTATTCGGAAAAGCAATTAACCCTAGGATCACTAAATTCTATTTATCCTTGTTAAGAATTTTAATACCAAAATTACCTAGTTAAGAAATTACAAAAATGCCCTTGAGAGGAAAAAATAAGACGAGTTGACTCTGAATGAGAAAGTACCTGGAGAAATTGTACCTAACCCAAAAAATTGCTGATTTAATTTTTATGATCCTACTTTTGTACAAAATATTCCTAATAATCCATTCGTAACATCTGGGAAATCACTTGACCCGAAAGTCACCGAGTTATGAGTAAATACCTTAAGAATAATTTATCGAGGGTGCTCTGTTGTCAAAATTATTCGAAATGACTGAAATAGATGATAAGTTTGAATTAAATAATAAGATCAGACGGAACGAAATGATTCAAATACACTGGATCTATAAAATGACCAAAATATCCCTAAATGTAAATGACCGAAGAATATCACCAACCCAGGAATGATTGGATATTCTCAAGCTCTGAAATGACTGAAATAACGTTGATCACCAAAATGACATTATTATATGACCAAATTTAACTGAACAGAAGTACAATATGTATCCGAAATTCAAAAAAGTCCTAATTACTCTATAAACTCTGAAGTAACCAGGATAGACATGACTAATAAATGAACTAAGTAACATCAATGACTGATGATTAAGTAAGTGATTATGATAAGTTTGGAAACTCGGATGAACTTACATGATGTATTATACCTATGAGTTATGAACCATAAATCAAGTATGTCGACATTTCCTGATATAGTTGTAATGTGGAAATGAAATAAAGACCATTGAAACATCTGTCAGTCTCCCTAAGATCTATTCAGGAATCATTCTGAAGATGATCAATTGATAATAGTTTTCTGTATAGGAGAGTAAATATCCTTGAAGAGCAACGAATTGACCGGTCGACATGTATTAGTTCTGGGAGTTGTTCAGCTCGAGTTAACTCGATATTCCGATAGATCGACATAAATTGTAAATGCCCCGAATCTTTATTTCTCCCTTATCAGCTCAAATCACTATGAATTCACCAATAACCCAATGTCTGAAATGTCTCTGATTTCCTGAATAATGGAACCACTTCTGTTATATCTGAACAACACAAGTAACTCATATACAAAGGATTCTGAATACCTTTTTGATCTCCTAATGTCTTCTTGGGTAGGCTCTTAGGCCCCAAGATGCTCCCTTAGATTATGCAGTTTTGGGGAGCTGCATTTGAGATTCGGTTGGAGGCACTACTATGGTTTAAAAAACATGTTTTAATTGGTTACTAATTTAAAAAGATCTGCATATTTTCACCAGTTTTGTAGGAACACACTAGACATCCTATTCGATCTCCTGAAACCAACATCCAAAATATTTTCCTCTGAATTGAAAGCTTACTGTCTCTTATTACCTGAGATATCAGTGGGACCTCAGCTCAACATATGTCTAAATTAATAAGGGAGCATATGCTTTGTAACCCCCTCAGACCGATGCGGATAGCCCGATCCAATGCGGGGTGTCATATTAAGGCCACCAGAACGACCAACCGTAAAAATAACAAAAAAATTAAAACATTTATTAAACATGTAAAATCATAAAATAATTTATGAATACAAAATAAAATTTATTAATATTCAAAATTAAAACAAGTTTTCAGACTCAGATATAAAAATAAAATACAAGTTACATACCCCATAATCACATGTACCATACTTTACAAGTAGTGCCAGAAGAACTCCCTTAGTTAGGTCGATAGATGCACTAGTACGATTCTTTTAACCTGCAATGGTGAGTAATAGAGTGAGCTTCAGAAAGCTCAGTAATACAGAACTACCAGATGATGCTACAAAACATGCAAATAAATGGAAAACCATATAATTTCCTTATTGAATCAGACGTGTACCGATTTTTGGGAAAATCTAGGGTTCTACTGGTAGTTCATCAATTAGAAGACATGAAGATCTTGGGTCATAGGAAGCATTCATCGTATGACATTTTTAGGAGATCGAATAGGATATCTAGTGTGTTTCAACAATATGATAAAATCATAATAGGTACACTGATCAAATAATAGTTCAGTAAAATCTCATAAATCATAATGTAGTTTAGCTTTTTAAACTTGTAGTTTAAACACATTGTATAAAGATTTAACCTAAGGGAACATCTTAGGGACTGAGAGCCTACCCAAGAAAGTTTCAAGGCCACGGGGCCTACCTAAGAACACAGCTTAGGACCGCAGGGCCTAACCGAGAATAATCTCAGGGCCGCAGAGCCTACCTAAGAGTCACAGTAGGTCCATAAAAATTTTCCAGCTTGATTAGAGTTATACTTTACAAATCAGTATCTCCAAGATACAATTTATACAATGGTACAATTCCATAAGCCATCACCATTAAGTCGGTGCATCCATAAAATAGTAAACATAGATTTCAGTGTACCACATGTTAAAACAATAAAACAATTTATTAATATATAAGGAACACACTAGAGAATCCAAGTATTTTTCAGAGGCATTTTGTAGTTATCAATATAGATAACATGAAACCGATGAGAGAGAACGAAGATTCAGGACATTTACACTCTTTGTCGATCAATCGGATTATCAAATAACTCGAACTGAACAACTCCTATAACTAATGCATATTGAACCATCAATTTGTTGCATTTCCAGGGTATTTACTCTTTAATACTAGCAACTCTTGTTCATAGATCATCTTAGAAATCATCGTTGAATATACCTTAAGGAATCGAACATATATCATAGTAATCTTTACTTCCTTTCCATATTACAACAATATCAACAATTGTCGACGTATTTGATTCTTGGTTCATAACCTATAGGAACCGTATATCATACAAGTTAATTGGTTTTCCTCAAACTCTTCCAAATTATTTATTTAATCATCAGTCTTTGAGGTTACTTAGTTCATTTAGCTATCAAGTTTATCCCAGTTACTTCAGAGTTTTTCATAGTAATTCAGGTGTTTCTGAATTTCAGATACATATTGTACTTCCTTTCAGTTCAATTTAGTCATATAATAATGTCATTCTAGTATTCATGGTTGATTTGTCTCACGAATATCCACTTCTCAGTACCAAATGTGCTCTAGTGTTGAGCTGAGCTAAGTACTTCCAGAATTATCATCAATCCAAACTTGAGAAGACGAACACACATTCAAGTAATATATATGTCATTCAGATATTGACATAGCATTAGGGTTGATCTACTCACTTAAATTGTGTTCCATTACTTTTAAGGGCAGTAAAACACCTATGTTTATTTGGATTCCTTAATTAATCCAATACATTTACATATTATACACCATAAGGATATTTTTAACATTTTGGTGCTCAGTTTTATTCCATTCATTTCATAGCTTGATGATATCCAATCATTCCTGGGCTTGGTGATATTCTTGGGTCATTTCCATTCCATGGGTATTTTTGTCATTTTATAGATCCAGTGTATTACAATCATTTCCTTTCGTTCGATCTTATTATCATTTCCAGACCTTTTGAACAATTCTGACAAAAGAGCACCCTCGATAATTTATTCATAACTCAGAGATTTTCAGGTCAATTTCCTTCTCAGAAGTTACAAACAAGTTTTCAGGAAGTTTTCTATACAAAGACAAGATCTTAAAAATTAAATCTCTAATTAATCGAGTTAAGTATGAATCCTCAAAGTACTTTCTCATTCAAGGTCAACTCGGACTATTTTTACATCTCAAGGGCATTTTCATAAATTTTAACCAGATAATTTCGGTATGAACTCTTAACAAAAATAATTATAATTTAGAGATCCCATGGTTAATTGTTTTCCTGAACATTCTCTGATCATGAAATGATTCCTTAATAGACTTCTAGTATATTGCACAAACCCTCTTGGGGTTAAAAACCAATTATCCAAATTTTCTAAGCAAAACTAGCATTTCTTATGCACATCTGTAGTTTTATCAGATCAATATGTCTTTTCAGATTTATTAATCAACTTCCAAGAATAATTCTTGTCATTTTACATCATAAGGGTATTTTTGTAATTTTACCAAACATGAGTATTCTTATAATTTCTCATCCAAGTACCTTTAGCATTTAACCTTTTATGATATAAATTATAAGTTACATACAGGGTTGATTCCTTTATCACTAAACACAAAACTTGTAATTTTAATTCTAACAATCCTTCAATTTCTTATAAAAGTCATCTGAACCATAATTAGTTATCGAATTTTTATCATTTTCGGATCGAGTGTAGAAATTAATTAACTACACATATGAGACCAATATTATTTTATTCATGCATTTACAAATATCAACATATTCCAATAAGCATAAAGAGGTAGTAAAGTATTACCTCGATTTTCATGCCATATGATTGACCAAATAAATTCCATTCGAATGCCCTCGATCTTTAATTCAACTTCCAATAATTCCTCAAATACATAACAATAAAAATTTCATAAAAAACGGGGCTTAATTCCAAAAAATAGATCGAATGGGATGATAAATCAGTGAAAAACAGCTTACCAGGTTCAAATTTGGTGAAACAGGCCCAAAAAACGGACTCATGACGTCGAAAAACGTCAGAATAGGTATACCTGGAAAATATCAACGGCCGTTCAATGCTCGGTTAACACCGGTCAAAGTTCTGGTCAACGTCAGCCAACGGTCAAGGGGCCAACGGGTCAGGTCGGGTCGGTCAGTCGGGTCGGTTTGGGTCGGGTCGGGTCGGGTCAGACCGGTCAAACCGGTTTTCTTTCTTTTTTTCTGCTGCCAGACGAAGCCCACTCTCAAGTGGTGGCACGTGGGGTATGTGAATAGTGTTACAGGGTCCGAAAAATTCCCAAAAACTTTCTAAAAATTATTTTAAGGCATTTTGAGACACTTACCAAGCTCGATTCAAAATTTTGAACTGTGGAGAGCTCGATTCCAAAACATCGAAAACTTTGACTTCCTCACCCCTTCACGCGCCGGTTACGACGGAGGACATCAGTGGACTAGGAACGATGCAAGGAACATGATGGTGTGGGAGGTGTCGAAAACAGGTGGCTAGATCGACGTGAATCGACAGAAAACTAATGGAAATTGAGTTAAAACTGACGATACTTCCAACTGAAATTAACGACAAACGACGATGATTTATAACAAAAGGTTTAAGGGTTTTGTTCATCGGTCCACAATGAACACGATGGTGGTTTCGGTTTTTCAAATGGTGGCCGGACGATGAGTAGATCAGAGTTCAAAGAAGGGTTGAGGGGAAGGGAAAAATGGGAAACAATCTGGAAACTGAGCAAGGGAAAGGGGTTATAAATTTTCTCCTAAAGAAAAATGGTTAAACTATGAGTTTAGCCATTGAATTTCCTGCAATTTATAAAATGGTCTACCAACTTTGAAATTTTACAATTTAATCCTCAATTTCTTCCAAAATACCAATTAAATTCACCACTTCTAATTTCTAAAATTTTAGCCCCTAAATTGGGGTGTTACATGCTTATATGTTATATGCATGATCTGTAGCATCAATTGGAAGTACTGTATTACTGATCTTTCCAAAGCTCACTATGTTACTCATCATTTCAGGTTAAAAGAATCGTATCAATGCAGCTATCATCTTCACTAAAGGATTTATGTCGGTGTTGCTTGCGGAGTACCGTGCATGTGATTAGGGGGCATGTAACTTGTATTTTGTTTTTATCCGAGTATGAGATCTGTTTTATTTTTTAATAATATTAAATTTTACTGCTATGTTTCTAAATTGATATTATGATTTTTTTACATGTTTTAATAAAAGTTTTAATTTTTTCTGTTATTTTTACGATGGGTCGCTCCGGTGGCCCTAATATGAAACCCTGGATCGGATCGGGTCACCCGCATCGGTCTGAAGGGGTTACATTTAGTGGTATCAGAACCTACGTTGAGTCAAATTTTTCTAGATAGACCGGCCAGTCAAATCTCAAAAGGATGTCTGGTCCGTACATGCCCCTAAACTACAACTGTACTTCTCTAAGTCAAAACTCCAAGGTCGAGTCCCTCTCTGTAACGAGCTAAACTAAGTTTTATATATGTTAGGGTTTGATCTATGCATAAAGGAATACTAGTAATGTTTCTCTAAATTCTGTAAAGTACCTCTCGAGTAATGTGAGAGTTACTCATCCTATAAATTCTGACCCAACTCTAGAAATGAAATTTGAAAGATTTTACTACTCTATGACTTAACCTCGTAACGAATGTTGAATTGATTCTACAAGGATAATTTTTGTTCTGATTCTTTTATTGGAATAAGGGAGAGTTCTGACGAGAATGTATACTCAACTGGTTAAGGATTAGTAGAGAACTTGTTTTTCTGTAAATAAAAACTACTTTAAGATATGGAAGAACTAATGGAAACTTCATTTCTGCATTTCTGTGACTTCAGGTGAATTTCGATGATGAAATTCTTTTAAGGAGGGGAGCATTGTCACACCTCAACTAGGGGTCAAATTATAAGTTTTTAAAAATCATAGTCAGTTTTAGAATTTGTAGAAAATTCAGGGATCCAGTCCTGATTTTACCCATTTTTGTTGGATGTTGAAATTAAAATCCCCTTCCCCGAAGTTTACCCCAATTCTTTGCCGCCACATTCTGTCGCCGTTCGGCCACCCCAGATCAAGCCACTGCCACCTATCAGCTCACCATCGAATGGTGATCATAACCGACCTCCAGACTGCCGAGTAACAATGTCTTTCGCCATGAAACTCACCGAAAAATCTTGTCGAAAATGATTCACCGTGAGTGTATCTCCACCGATTTCGACCGTGTCGGGCGTTAATTTGCCTCACCGCCTGCACCATTGGACTAACCGTCACCGTATGCTCAAAACCTGACCAAAATTTTCTCGTTGTTGTTGCTTCGTCCTCATCACTCGCCGACCACCATTGGATAAGTACGTACGTTTAAAATTCTACAAACCATTATGTTTCGTTGAAAAATAACACTTGCACAAGAATCCCGCACGTGCCTCTCCCTACGCGTGGGCATCCTCTGCCAGCCAGGGAGAATGTTGAATCGGCTGGACCGGTCTGAACCGGCTGGATCGATCTGGACCGAGCCGAGCCAAGCCACCGAGCTGGGCCGAGCAGTTGACCGTTGACCGGCCATTGACTTTTCTGGATACACATATTGTGTTGTTTTTTCACATCCTAAGTCCGTGTTTGAGGTCATTCTCTCCAAATTAGAACCCAATAAGTTGTTTTTCACTGATTAACCACATGATTCGATCTGTTTTCGCAGTTAAGCTCCGTTTCTGATGAAATTTCTGTTGTTATGTATCTGAGGAATTATAGGAAGTTGATTTCAAGTTCGAGAGTGATCGAATAGAGATTAATTGGTCGATCAATATGGCATAGAAACCAAGGTAATACTTGACTACCTCTTTTCATGCTTTATGGAACATGTTGGTATTAGTAAATGCATGAATGAAAATGTTTGGTCTCATATGTGTATTTAATTAGCTCCTACACTTGATACGAATGCGGTAAAAATTTGGTAACTGAATAAAATTCTGATGGCTTGTACAAGAAATTAGAAATTTGATAAGGAATAATTTCAAGTTCAGAGATTATTCGGAAATGATTTTAACCTTAGGATCTCTAAATTCTATTTATCCTTGTTAAGAGTTTTAATGCCGAAATTATTGGTTAAAAAATTATGAAAATGCCCTTGAGTGGTAAAAATAGTCTGAGTTGACTCTGAATGAGAAAGTACCCTGAGAATTTGCACCTAACCCGATAAATTACTGACTATAAACGCATGGCCATGCTCGAATAAGTTGATATGAGATATCATAAACTATTCGTTAATTAAAGTCTACTCTAGATATCAAGAAACAATATATGGGCTATACAAGTGTGACTATTCCAAAACTTGTGCCTATTCTAGATATAAATGACATAAGGATGTAATACATAAAAGAGTAATCACCAAGATGATATGTCGAATCATATTTTCTTGTAACTTAGGTGACAATGATATATTGCTAGATGTCACTCATTGTATGTAATATTAAAATTGTTCTAATAATTACTACTAACGTTACAAGAACCTACAAGGTCACACCCTAGGATTGAAATGAGCAAAGATGTACAATTTGTTGTACGTTACTAAAATATATGTCTAGAATTAATTAAATATATGTTTTAATAATCCCGAATATTTAATTTTAATTAATTAAATATAGATTTAATTAATTTCAAATAATAAAATCCCTAATATGATTAGGGTAACTTGGATATAAGAGGGTTATTAAATTTCAATTAATTAAATATAGATTTAATTAATTTGAAACAATAAAACCCTAATATGATTAGGGTAAGTTTGCTATAAAAGGGTGTGTTAGGTCTAGCAGCCGTTTTACACAACACACTCAAAACCATCAGCCATTTTCTCCCAAAAGGAGTTTTGGGGAAAACAAAGATTGCTCTCAATCGGGTGAACTGAGTAGAGGCCGAGATGTGATTTCGTGGAGGCTTAAGATTCGAATCGATCTATACCACCAGTATTCACTATTGTCCTTGCTGTTTTTCAAGGAACCCACTGTAAGTATTCGCATCTCTTCCTCCCGATTTCAGTTTTTCGTACTTGGATCGCTGGTGAGACCATCTAGTTTTATTTTCGTTGCGCCATGGGGTGCGCCGACGGTCCCAACAGTGGCATCAGAGCCACTTGTACGATCTGATTTTGGGTTAAATTTTTTGTTGATGCGATATGTATGAGATGCATGCTCTAGTTTTATCAATTTCGGTAAATATGTTGATATCATTGTTCGAATCGATACCCGCAATAATTAATATGTTAATTTGTTAATATGTTTTTCAATCAATTTATTGCTGGATGATCTATGGGAGTGCGATAGCAGATCGCATTTAGCAGTGGAACAATGTTTGTTCTGATGCAGAAAACCTTCGGGATTGAAAATCCCAAAAGAACGATTCTATTGATAATTGTTATCAAATACTACCAGCTGTACCGTGACGACCTAAGCGCGCTAGGGGCTCCGCCCCTTGACCCCTTATCAGTAGTAAAAATTGAAGGCTCATATTAATATTTTTAACAAAGGTGTAACAACGTGTATATATATATGATATGTTTGTTTTACACGGTGTTTGATATGCATGGTTATAGCCCTTGTTCAATTCACAATGGTTTATTTTGAAATGCGGTCTGCGAGCCGCGCCTTTCTATATCTCTGTTGTATTTCTCCTCTCATCTAACTCCCTCGTATGTAAAACGAGTTTCTTTAAAATTTTAAATCTATGAAGATTCACAAGGAGCAGAAGAATGATTAGAAGATGCCTAGAGGGCAGTTTTAGGCTTTAGGGTTCTTGGTTCTCCCATTAGCTTGGGATGGGCCACCTTAGTCATTGGTTTGGGCTATAAACATTGCATCTTATTTATTGCTATATTTATTATGTATACAATGCATCAAATGATAATAAGAATAATATTGATGAGATCAATAAGGGCATAATATTAAAGCGAACAATGATGAGATAATTACGCAAATCCCTCTTTATAATCTAAGTTAACTTAACCTTCAAATATTTACCCTCGTTAAGGCTTTGATCGATATTGTGTGGGCTTTGCCAAAGCATTGGCAAATAAATCTATCTTGGTTAAACGCGAAGAATAAGCAAGTGATATTCACCGGTTGAAATATTGGTAATAACTTAGCTAGGTTATTCTAATAGGATTAGAAACCTAGAGGTTAAATATTTGGATAAGTCATGAGATGACTTGAACAAAAGTTGTTTACCAAAATGAGGAGTTACATGAGATGTAACTAGTCAAGTGTTACTTACCTAAATAATCACTATCCTAAAAGAAAAGCCAAAGTTGATTTAGGATATTGATGTATTATGGATCCTCACCCACTAGAAAAATTTTCTTTCAGTTTTTTCGAAATTAAAACAAAGAGGGTTTTTAATTTTGAATAAAATAGTGGGAGTAATTTGTAAGTAAAGTCCTATTTATAAATTTTAATTCGGTAAATTTACTTACTTTAATATTTCCATTGTTGTAGATTTAATGGCAAACAACACTTTATCACCGCGATCACTCCTTGAGAAGGAAAAACTTAATGGCATAAACTTCCTTGACTGGTTTTGTAATTTGAGAATTGTTCTCAAACATGAAAGGAAGGAATATGTCATTGAGGAACCTGTTCCTGATGAACCGACAGCTAATGCTTCAAAAGCTGACAAAGACAAATTCAAGAAACATATGGATGATATGTTATATGTTGGATGTCTAATGCTTGCCACCATAACTCCTGAGCTTCAGGAGTAACATGAGGACATGTTTGCATATAAGATTATTCAAAATCTCAAAGAAATATATAAAGGGTAAGCACGTCAAGAGAGATATGAGACCTCTAAAGCTCTATTTCATTGCAAAGTGGCAAAGGGAACTCCTGTAGGAGCTCATGTCATCAAGATGATGGGCTACATCCAAACGTTGGAAAAGCTGGGATTTCCTCTCAAAGATGAATTGGCTACCGATGTTATCCTGCAATCGTTGCCAGATAGCTTTAGTCAATTTGTCCTTAATTTCAACATGAATGAAATTAACAAAACTTTGCCACAGTTACTTGGCATGTTACGAACTACTGAAAGTAACATAAAAAAGGTTGGACCTAAGCCCATTCTGATGACCCACAAGGACAAAGGAAAGGGAAAGAAAAAGGTAGTGGCAAAGTCTAAGGGAAATGGTAAGACCAAACCAAAAGGGAAAAATGCTTTGAAACCCAAAGGGGGAGTTAGCAAAGAAGGAAAATGTTTCCATTGCGATAACACCGGATATTGGAAGAGAAATTGCCCTGTTTACCTTGAAGAGGTCAAGAAGGCAAAAGCAAACGGAACGTTTGTTTCAGGTATTTATGTTATTGATGTTAATTTGTCAACATCTACTTCTTGGGTATTAGATACCGGGTGTGGTTCTTATATTTGTACTTTTGTACAGGGACTGCAAAAGAGAAGGAATCTAGCTAAAGGAGACGTGGACCTACGAGTGGGAAATGGAGCAAGAGTTGCTGCATTATCTATAGGGACATATGTTTTATCTTTACCTAGTGGACTTGATTTAAATTTAGAGGATTGTTATTATGTGCCTAGTTTAACTAAGAACATTATTTCTATTTCTTGTTTGGACAATATTGGCTTTGAGATTATTATTAAGAATAATTGTTGTTCTTTTTATCTCGATAGTGTTTTTATGGTTTAACATAATTAGTTAATGGTCTCTATATTTTGGATCAAGATAACACCATTTATAACATAATACTAAGAGATCAAAAACAAATTACTCGAATCAAACTTATCTTTGGCATTGTCGTTTAGGCCATATAAGTGAGAAACGCATATCAAAACTCCATAAAGATGGATTCTTAGATTCATTTGTTTTCGAACAATATGATGTATGCGAATCTTGCTTGTTGGGAAAATGACTAAAGCTCATTTTAATAGTAAAGGTGAGTGAGCAAGTGATTTATTGGGGTTAATACATAGTGATGTATGTGGACCAATGAATACACAAGCTAGAGGTGGATTCCATTACTTCATTACTTTTACCGATGACTTCAGTCGGTATGGGTATATTTATCTTATGCGCCATAAATCTGAAGCCCTTGAAAAGTTTAAGGAATTTAAAAATGAAGTACAAAATCAACTAGGAAAGAGTATTAAGGCACTTCGATCAGATCGAGGTGGAGAATACTTAAGCATAGAGTTTGATGAACTCCTAAAAGCATGTGGGATTGTCTCACAGCTTACACCACCTGGTACACCATAATGGAATGAAGTTTCTGAAAGAGAATTTCTCTCAAAGAAATGGAAGGGTAGAAATATTGAACTTGGAGAAGTTCAAGAACAACATATAAATGAACCTGAAGTTGAGCATGTTTCATAAGTTGTTGAGGAGCATTCAAAAGATTTAGAAATACAGTCACTGCGTAGATCCATAAAGGAATATCGTGGACCTGAGAGATTTGGATTTCTCGTTACGACACATGGAGATGTTTTTCTTATGGATCAAGATGAGCCCAGAGCCCAGGACTTATCAAGAGGTAGTGTCTAGCCCAGACTTTGAGAAATGGCTTGAAGTCGTGAGATCTGAGATGGATTCCATGTCAGTAAACCAAGTATGGACTTTGGTTGAACCACCTGAAGGGGTCAAACCTATAGGGTGTAAATGGGTTTTCAAGAAGAAAACTGACATAGATGGTAATGTTCAAACATACAAGGGGCGATTAGTCGCTAAAGGTTTTCGAAAAGTTCATGGTGTAGACTATGACGAAACATTCTCCCCTGTAGCTTTGTTTAAGTCTATTCGGATCATGCTCGCAATAGCTGCATTCCATGATTATGAAATCTAGCAAATGGATGTCAAAATCGCCTTCCTTAATGGAAAACTTAAAGAGGATGTGTATATGACACAACCAGAAGGTTTTGTCTTTCCAGAAAATACTGGAAAGGTTTGTAAGCTACAGAGGTCTATTTATGGACTAAAGCAAGCTTCTCAAAGTTAGAATCTTCGTTTCAATGATACAATCAAAGAGTTTGGTTTTATCAGAAATGAAGATGAGCCTTGTGTTTATAAGAAGGCTAGTGGGAGCATTGTTTCTTTCCTAATCTTGTATGTAGACGACATACTCATCATAGGAAATAATATACCTACTTTACAGTCTGTTAAGACTTGGTTAAGTAGTTATTTTTCTATGAAAGATTTGGGTGAGGCAGCGTATATCTTAGGAGTTAAGATCTATAGAGATAGATCAAGACGACTTCTAGGTCTGAGTCAAAGTACATATATAGAAAAAGTGCTAAAAAGGTTCAGTATGGAAGAATCCAATAAAGGATTTTTGCCTATGAGACATGTCATTTCTCTTTCTAAGGAAATGTGTCCTTCAACTCCACTAGAAAAAGAACGGATGAATAAGATTCCATATGCTTCGGCTATTGGTTCTATAATGTATGTCATGATATGTACTCAACTAGATGTATCGTATGCTCTAAGCATGATGAGTCGGTATCAAGCAAACCCTGGTGAAAATCACTGGGTTGCGGTTAAAAATATCCTTAAGTACTTAAGAAGAACTAAGGATAAATTTCTTGTCTATGGAGGGGAGGAAGAGCTTAGTATAAAAGGTTATACTGATGCCAGCTTCCAAACTTATAAATATAACTCACGATCGCAATCGGGTTTTGTGTTTTGTCTTAATGGAGGTGATTTGAGCTGGAAAAGTTTGAAGCAAGACACAGTAGCTGATTCTACAACAGAGGCTGAATACATTGCAGCCAGTGAAGCAACAAAAGAGGCTGTTTGGATCAAGAAGTTCATATCAGAATTAGGGGTTGTTACCAGCATATCAGATGCTATAGAACTCCGTTGTGACAATAATGGAGCCATTGCACAAGCAAAGGAACCAAGATCTCATCAACGATCCAAACATATTCTTAGGCGCATTCATATCATTCAAGAGATCATTAATCAAGGAGATGTGGAAAAATGTAGAGTACACACGGATGACAACATTGCTGATCCCTTAACGAAACCTCTTACACAGCAGAGGCATGATCGTCACACTGAGTCACTCGGTATCAGATATGTGAGTGATTGGTCTTAGTGCTAGTGGGATATTGTTAGAGTATGCCCAAAGACCAATCATATGATTATTGTAATAATACTTTTATTTACCGATTTTATTGAATAAAAGCATTGCCTCTATTATTTTCATTTATATATATGTGTTTAACATAAACTCAAAGAAAATAAAGTCCATATAATGACATAATTGTTATTATTAAAAGATCCCTAGTCAAGTATTATTATGGGCATGGACAATAATAATACGCTTAAGACTAACATGTTATTGATTGATGACAATGAGTTCTTATTAACATAGAGATGTCAGAATTGATACATGATTATATTGTTAGAGAACAATGTATTGGATTGACCGACCATGAGCATATGTCTTGGATTATTATGTGACAGACATAACATTTCTCATGGTGATGACTATATGTATGATCCTTATACTTGAGATCAATATTATCCCAACATATATTGTTGTATATTTTGATGCAGCTAAACAAGCTCCTTAATTGGTTTCTCTATAAAGACTGTTATTGAATATATCTCAATATATGTAGTGGGTGTGTATGATTAAGAAAGGATTTGTCCTTCCTACATAATAGAAATTATATCATAGGCCACTTGATTGAGTAAGACTATAAACGCATGGCCATGCTCGAATAAGTTGATATGAGGTATCATAAACTATTCGTTAATTAAAGTCTACTCTAGATATCAAGAAACAATAGATGGGCTATACAAGTGTGACTATTCCAAGACTTGTGCCTATTCTAGATATAAAGGACATAAGGATGTAATACATAAAAGAGTAATCACCAAGATGATATGTTGAATCATATTTTCTTGTAACTTAGGTGACAATGATATATTGCTAGATATCACTCATTGTATGTAATATTAGAATTGTTCTAATAATTATTGCTAACGTTACAAGAACCTACAAGGTCACACCCTAGGATTGAAATGAGCAAAGATGTACAATTTGTTATACGTTACTAAAATATTTATCTAGAGTTAATTAAATATATGTTTTAATAATCCCGAATATTTAATTTCAATTAATTAATATAGATTTAATTAATTTCAAATAATAAAATCCCTAATATGATTAGGGTAACTTGGATATAAGAGGATTATTAAATTTCAATTAATGTTATGCATGCATTGAACTCATTTTGACATTATGTACAAGTCAAAATATAATCCTCATCAAGCTTTAACTTGATCATTTGCTTCTAATTTGGTTAAATCCCAAAATTTGGCATAATTTCATATCTTAACAATTTGCACTACCTTTAAAGAAATATTATTCTGTATTAATCTAAACCTTGAAAAATTATTCTATTCATACCAATGGAAACTACACTAAAATACAAATCTATCCATATAAATAACTCATTCTTTTTCAATTTGTACAATTTATGGTAAATTTTCAAAGTTGACTGACATAATCTGTTTTAAGAAGAATTTGTTGCCCCATTTTCTGACCTATCATCGGTTAAAACTTCATATCTTTTTGTATACACCTCGAATTTGGTTTCCATTTGTTATAATCTAGACTGGTATATTAGTCTAGAGGTGTAAAAAGAATCATCTAATCATTGTTTTAGAATTTATGATGGTTTTCTAAACTTAATGTCCAGAACATAAATTCTAATCAAGTTTCACCAATTTGCATTTTCAACTTGTTCACTAATTCTATTAACTCACCAAATGCACATATATGTATGCATCACAAATAACATAACCTTTTAGGAGTCACTCCTTACAATAATAACTCCGTCATTGGCTCATCGCAAGCCAGTGTTTATTCGATAACATAAGCACAAATTAAATTTGCACTCATCTAGTGTCCTTAGCTTGCAAACTTCCCTTAGGATTTCACATTCCATCCTTAAGCTTTTCCTTAGCTTTGATATTGCTTGATCTTGATTTCAATCACTCAATCTAAATGGACATCATAACCAAACATACACAAATTCAAACCAAATGTTAGAATCTTACTAACATAGGCATAGTTTGGAAAATAAATTCCTAATAAATTTTTCCGATGCTTATTCGATACAATTTTCATGTCACAATATAAGTGTTGTCTTTAATACTTCTAATAGACCACTCAAGTTCCATTTAATCCAAATTCACATAACATGTTCACTTGAGCTCCCAAACTTTCCATATTTGTGATTTAAACCTCAACTTTTTCAAGCTTTCCAAAATAATCAAATTTCACATCCTAACTTCAATTTCAACACTCAAACATTAATTTCCAGCATATTACATGAACTATTAAATAATTACACAACACTCCATAACTTTTCCAAAATTGGTTATTAAGTCCTCTAAGTTTTCAAAAAATATAGAATAGTCCTAAAATTTGTCTATGGCTTGTAAAATACTTCCTACATCATTTCCAGCCATTACATAATTTTTTCAGAATTTTCCCCATCCTTTAAGACTAAGGCCTAATGGTTCAAAGTTGCAAAACTAGGTTTTTCATGATTTTGCTCGATATTGATTCGATTCAAGCATGGAACCAACTTCCAAACAACCTTACAACATCTCTAAAATTCTATAATTTCTTCATTTGACCAAAAAATCATAGGATCATTTATAGGAAGTTTGAACATGTTTTAATCATAAATCAAGCTTGAAAATGAATCTACCACCTCAAAAACTTCAAGATTCATCATCAAATTCATGAACCCAAATATGAACACAAACCCTAGGATTTGGGATCTTTAAAATCAAGAAAGTTTAGCAAGCATAAATGTTACAAAAGATAGCATTTCTCGCGTAGAACAATTTTCTAATTCACGACATAATCCGAAATCCAAAGGAAATGGCTCAAAAATGGAAAACATATTTTTTTCTTACCTTTGGAGAAGCTCACGTCCATGCTGGTGAAAATGAAGAAATATCCTTGATAATTCTTCATCTTTCTTTATAAATTAATGAATTAAAATTTATTAAATGCTAAATTACCAATTTACCCTTAATGAAACTTCATAATTACCATCAAACCAATAAACCTCAACCTTATCATCTTCCAAACCTAGACAACTCAACCTTATCGTCCTCCTTAAGTCAAAGATGAACAAACATAATCTTACGTTACCGATTTGCCCTTGCAATTTCCCAAAAATTACAATCTTACCATTTTAATCCAACAGTCCAAATTAAACATGGAATTAAATCCTCAAATCCAATGTTCCATATTATTTTCCATCATTTTAAAATGTGGAAATAATATTTTTAAGAATAATTTATCATCCTTCAAAATTTTTCAAAATTTCTATTCAATCCGATTTACCGAATTTTTTTACTAGACTTTACTTTATAGCTTTTAATTCCAAATTCGTACAAAAAAATTTGATTCCCACAAAAACGCCATTCTTGGGGGGTAAACTACTAATTTACAGGACCGAATTACATAATTTTTTAAAATTATACTTTAGTCCCTAAACTTTTCCAAAGTTTATACTTTAACCACTTAACTTTCAAATTTTACAATTTGGTCACTAACCAAATCCATTTATGTAATAAAAATTCTTTTTGATAAAATTACCACTTAGGTCCTTAAACTTTTCCCAATTTCTACTTTATCCAATAAACTTTCAAAAATTACATTTTGGTCACTAACCAAAATTTTGGGGTATTACAAGTAACTTATATGCAAATGATTCTTAATACACTTTTGATCTCCTAATGTCTCCGAAAAATGTCTGAATAATATATAATCCTGATAAATCATGTTCTTAATAACTGATGATCTTATCAACTAATAAATTCTTTCGATAGTGATCCTAAATTCCAGCAATCTATCGGTATACTGAAGATCCATGTTTCTCTTCCCGATAAGATTATCCAGTATATTCGGATAATATCTGGAACCTCTAGTGTGTTCCCTGATCACATAGATGTTTTCTCTGATTTCTGTTCTGATCTCTCTGTTTACTGACTGAAAATATTTTATTTGAGGTACTATGGGATCTGGTATGAAGACTCTGGCAGGTTCAGTCGCAACGGGTAATTCCTTGTATAGGTTCTCCTCCAACTGGTAAATCCTATCTCTTGCAGGTTTAGCCTTTGTTGGTAATTCCTTTTATAGGTTCAACATCGATTGGCCTTGGGTAGGCTATGAGGCCCTTAGAATCTTTCTTGGATAGGCTCTCATGCCCCAAGGTTTTCCAAGTCTTGAATTTGCCCATTTTTGTTAGATGTTGAAAATTATAATCCCCTTCCCCAATAATCTGGTTTTCCCCAAAGTTTACCCCAATTTTTCCCCGTTGACCCCTCTTTACCGCCACATTCTGTCATCATCAGGCCACCCTAGCTCGAGCCACTGCCACCTATCAACTCACAGTCGAACGATGATCATAACCCGACCTCTAGCCTATCGAGTAACGCTATCGTTCTCTTTGAAACTCACTGGAAGTTCCTGTCAAAAATCATTCGTTGCTGAGTGTATCTTCGCCGATTTCGGCTACGTCTGATGTTATTTTACCTCACCGCCTGCACCATTGAACTCACTATCACCGTGCGCTCAAAATCCGACTAAAATCGTTGTACCGTTGTTGCTCCGTCCTCGTAACTCACCGGCCACCGTTGGATAAGTTTGTACTTTTTAAATTTGGGAAACTGTTATGTTTCATTGAAAAATAACACTTGCACGAGAATTTCGAGGTCCCAATCTAGAAATCTGGAAAATTTCACATCGAATTGATGACCGGAGCCGTCGCACACACCTCTCCCTTCGCTTGGGCGTCGTTTGCCAGCCAAGGAGTATGTTGAACTGGCTGGACCGGTATGGACCTAGCTGAGCGAAGCCACCGATTTGAGTTGAGCCGTTGAACGATCCGAGCCGTTGACCGTTAAACGAGCAGTTGACCATCGTTGACCGACCGTTGACTTTTTTCAGGTACACCTATTCTAATGTTTTTCGATGCCCTAAGTCTGTTTCGCCAAATTCAAACCTGGTAAGTTGTTTTTACTAATTAACCACTCGATTCGATCTTCTTTTCGCAATTAAGCTCCGTTGTTTTATTAAATTTATGTTTTTGTATATCTGAGGAATTATTGGAAGTTGATTTCTAGTTCGAGAGTGATCGAATGGAGATTAATTAGTTGATCTATATGGCATTGAAATCAATGTAATACTTTACTACCTCTTTGCATGCTCTATGGAACATGTTGGTATTTGTAAATGCATGATTGAAAATGTTTGGTCTCATATGTGTATTTAATTAGTCCCTATACTCGATACGAAAGCTGTAAAAATTCGGTAACTAAATAAAATTCTGATGCCTTGTATAAGAAAGTAAAAAATTGATGAGGAATAATTTCATGTTCAGAGATTATTCGTAAAAACAATTGACCCTAGGATCTCAAAATTTTATTTATCCTTGTTAAGAGTTTTAATACCAAAATTACCTTGTTAAAAATTACGAAAATGCCCTTAAGAGGTAAAATAGTCTGAGTTAACCCAGAATGAGAAAGTACCCTGAGAATTCATACCTAACGTGATAAATTACTAATTTAATTGTTAAGATCCTACTTTTGTACAAAACAATCCTGATAATTCGTTCGTAACATTGTGGAAGACACTTGACCCGAAAATCTCTGAGGTATGAGTAAATACCTAAAGAATTATTTATCAAGGGTGCTCTTTTGTCAGAATTGTTCGAAAGTAATGAAATAGATGATAAGTTTGAATTAAATAATAAGATCGGAGGGAATGAAAGATTTGAAATACCATAAATCTATAAAATCACCAAAATAGCCCTAGAATGCAAATGACCCAAGAATATCTCCAAGCCTAGGAATGATTAGATATCCTCAAGCTTTGAAATGACTTAAATAATGTTGGGCACAAAAAATTACTTTATTATATGACCAAATTGAACTGAACAGAAGTACAATATGTATCCAAAATTCAGAAAAGTCCAAATTACTCTGGAAAATTTTGAAGTAATCGGGATAGACTTGACTAGTAAATGAACTAAGTAACGTCAATGACTGATAATTAAGTAAGTGATTAGGATAAGTCTGGAAACTCGGATGAACTTACATGATGTACCATCCGTATGGGTTACGAACCATAAATCAAGTACGTTAGTATTTACTGATATAGTTGTAACGTGGAAAATGAAATAAAGACCATTGAAACATCTGTGTGTCTCCCTAAGATCTATTCAGAAATCATTCTGAAGATTATCCATTGACAAGAGTTGTCTATATAGGAGAGTAAATATTCTTGAAGTGCAATGAATTGATCGATCGACATTCATTAGTTCCAAGAGTTGTTCAGGTCGAGTTAACTCGATATTCAGACAGATCGATACAAATTGTAAATGCCCAGAATCTTTGTTTCTCCCTTATCAGCTCAAATCACTATGAATTCTCCATGAACCTAATGCTCGAAATGTCTATGATTTTCTGAATAATGGAATCACTTCTGTTATATCTGAAAACACGAGTAACTCATATACAAAGTATTCTGAATGCCTTTTTGATCTCATAATGTCTCCGAAAAATATTCGAATACTATACGATCCTGATAAATCACATTCTGAATAACTGATGATCTTGTCAGCTAATAAATTCTTTCAATAGTGATCCTAAATTCCAGCAATCTATCGGTATACGATTATCCAGTATCTCCGGATAATATCTGGAACCTCTAGTGTGTTCCCTGATCATGTGGATGTTTTCTCTGATTTCTGCAATGATTTCTAATATCTTTGTTTACTGACTGAAAATGTTTTATTTAGGGTACTCTGGGATCTGGTATGAAGACTCTGATAGGTTCAGTTTATGCGGGTAATTTCTTGTATATGTTCTGCACCGACAAGTAGTTCGTATCTCTGGCAGGTTCAGTTGATGTTGGTAATTCCTTTTATAGGTTCAACACCGACTGGTAATTCCTTATGGACCTAAGGCGACCCTTGGGTAGGCTCTAAGGCCCCGAGAATCTTTCTTGGGTAGGCTTTCAGGCCCCAAGGTGCTCCCTTAGGTTATGCAGTTCTGAGAAGCTGCATATGGGTTTCGGTTGGAGGGACTACTATAGTTTTGAAAACATGTTTTAAATGGTTACTATTTAAAAAAGATATGTATTTTTTCACTGGTTTTGTGGGAACACACTAGACATCCTATTCGATCTCCTAAAACCAAACATCTGAAATATGTTCGTCTGAACTGAAAGCTTATTGTCTGTTATTACCTAAGATATCACTGGGACCTCAGCTCAGCATAAAAATTTGTTTAGGTTCGAATTAATAAGGGAACATATGTTTATCTGTTATATGCATGATCTGTAGCATCAATTGGTTGTAATGTATTACTGAGTTTTCCAAAGCTCACTCTGTTACTCACCATTTTAGGTTAAAAGAATCGCACCATTGCATATATTGTCTTCAATAAGGGAGTTCCACCGGTATTGCTTACGGAGTACGGTGCATGTGATTAGGGGGCATGTAACTTGTATTTTGTTTTTATATCCGAGTTTGAGATATGTTTTATTTTTTAATAATATTAAAATTTATTGTTATGTTTATAAATTGATTTTATGATTGTTTACATGTTTTAATAAAAGATTTAATTTTTTTAGAATTTACTGTGGGTCACTCCGGTGGCCCTAATGTGACACCCCGGATCGGGTCACCAGCATTGATCTAAGGGGGTTACACAACGACGGTGGATGAATATCAAACCCGATTTGAAGATTTTGCATTGCGTACAAATAACCTCTCTGATGAATTTCTGACATGATGTTTTTTCTCAAGGCCCCATTTAGATATTAAGCATGAGATGTTAGGTTATCGATCCACTTCTATGAGTGAAGTAATTGCACTAGCCCGATTTCAAGAAGCAAAATTTCTTGAGACACGGAAATAATTGGGTTGGGTACCTGGTCCAAAATTACCGCCCTTATAACCAACACCCACCTCATTTCCTTCTTGGTCTAAAGCACATCTTGGTTGATTACCTCTATCAGATAATCACAAGACCTCTCATAATCTTATGCAACCTCACAGAATTTTGACAGCTGAAGCTCAAGCTCGAAGTGAGAAAGGGTTATGTTATTATTGTGATGCTAAATTTGTTTCAGGTCACAAATGCTTGAATCCTCAGTTATTTTTGCTGGATGATGAACTTGAGGATGAAAACCAAAAAATGGTGATAGGTACAAGAGAGAATGACGGTGATGAATTAGAGGACTCCAACAAAATTGTACGCGAACAATCTTTGGTTTCCTTTAATACTCTTGAAGTTGTTTCACTTTTAATACCATAGTGTGATGGGGGATATTAGGGGCTGATCGGTTCGGATTTTAATTGATGGTGGCAGTATACACAACTTTGTCTAGTCCCGTGTTGCAAAGCATTTGGGTTTGAAGGTGATAGTAACACTAAATTTTAGGGTCCTTATGGGAAATAGTGAAAAATTAGAAAATGAGGGTTGTGTGCGCGATCTTAAACTACGAGTTCAAGGTACTGAATTGATGACTTATTTCTATGTATTACCATTAGTAGGTACTGAAATGGTGTTAGGAGTTCCTTGGATGGCTACTTTCGAACTGGTGACTATGGAATTTTCTACACTTTGATTTTAATTCCACCAAGGGGACAAGAGGAATTATTGGTAAGGGGAAACGGGGTTGGATCCCTAACCAATCCAATTACAATCTTTACATCATTTAAAGGACACTAAGGTCGAGGCTGCCTATTATTGTTTGTAAATAGATATGGGACTAACGATGGAAAGCAAAGTTGAACCAAAGGACATGAAAAAACTATTGGCTGAATTTGATATGGTTTTTGTGGCTCCTCACGGTCTACCCCCTTTTCAAGAAAATGACCATGCAATTCATTTACAACCTATGAGAAAACCTGTGAATGTGTGACCCTACCAGTATCCCTATTTTCATAAAGATAAAGTTAAACGACAAGTTCAACACATGCTTGAACACCAGTTGATTCCTAAGAGCAATATCCCATTTTCTTCTCAAGTGTTGTTGGTAAAGAAGAAATATGGTACGTGGATCCCACTAAGGTTAAGGCAATACGAGCTTGGCCGATACCTACCACAATCAAGGAAGTGTAGGGATTTCTCGACATTGTATCTTACTATCGCAAGTTTATTAAGGGATTTGCTACTATAGCAGCCCTCATCTCTGATTTGCTTTGTAAAAGCCAATCATTTGAATTATTGAATTGACTCAAAACGCTATAAGCCATTTGAAATCACACCTTTGTTCTGCTCCAATACTTGGGTTGTTATATTTTGACAAAGAATTCCAAGTTGAAACTGATGCTTCAGGGATAGGTATAGGAGCGGTTCTAACTCAGGAGGGTAAGCTGTTAACCTATTTTAGTTAAAAGCTTAATTCACGAATGCAAAGTGCTTCTACTTACCATCGAGAAATGTTCACCATTACTCAAGCAGTAGGGAAAAGACATCAATATTTGGTGGGTCGTAAATTTGTCATTATCATTGATCAGCGCACACAACATGAATTAAATTAATAAACTATTTAAACCCCGAAACAACAATGGTTATCAAAATTGATTGGGTATGATTTCGAGATCTATTATCAACCTGGAAAACTTAACAATGTTGCTGATGCACTATCTAGAGAATCTGCAGTTACTCTCATGGCTTTTTCTTGATCAGTGTTTGGTATTTTTGATGATATTCGGGCGGCAAGTAGAACAGATGTTGAGATTCAACATATTCGAGAAAGTATTCATCAGGGACAAACTAATTTTGCTGAGTATTAAGAGCAAGATGGGTTACTGTTAAGGCAAGGGAAATTTGTGGTGCCTCAAGAAACTATACTAAAATCACTATTGTTATGAGAATTTCATAGCTAATTGATGGGAGGATATGCTGGTATTACACGCACTTTTCAATAATTAGTTGTGAATTTTTATTGACAAGATATATGAAAAGGTTCAAAAATTTGTCAATTAATGTGAGGTTTTCTAACGAATGAAAAGTGTTAGCTTGGACCCGACAGACTTCTTCAACCACTTCTGATTCCTGATAAGGTATTTGAATATATCTCGTTAGATTTTGTTATAGGCTTACCGAAATCTAATAGGAAAGAGACAATATTGGTTGTGGTCGATCGGCTCACAAAGTACGTTCACTTTTTTGCACTTCTGAAGCATGTTGGTAGTAAATATATAGCCAAGATTATGGTCCAAGGGATTGTGAAACATCAAGGGATACCGAGAACTATTATCAGTGATAGAGATCCGATTTTGTTAGTGAACTATGGACTGAGATAGCCAAACTACAAGGGAATGAATTATGTTTTAGTTCAGCGTATCATCCACAGACTGATGGGCAAACTGAAGCTTTGAATCGATGTCTCGAGATGTATCTTCTTTCTATGGCAGCCGATGATCCGACCAAGTGAGAACAATACTTAGCATGGGCAGAATATTGGTATAATACAACATATTAGACATTAGCATGAATGACCCCTTTCCTAGCTTTGTATGGGTGTGATCCACCCATCATATTCTCAACTACTTAGAGGTTAGTTCTTAAATGCTCAACTATATCATGATTTGCAGGATAATGATGCATTGTTGCAAGTATTAAAAAGTAATTTAGTGTAATCGCACGTCCATATAAAAAATCAGACTGACAAACATCAACGCGAAGTACAACTTGAGGAGGGTAATTGGGATTTTGTGCATTTACAACCTTACCGACAACTATCACTATGTCAAAGGTGTAACACCCCAATTTAGGGGATAAAATTAAGAAATTATAAAGTATTGGATTTAATTGGTATTTTGGAAGAAATTGATGATTAAATTGTAAAATTTCAAAGTTGGCAGACCATTTTAGGAAGTGCAGGAAATTCAATGACCAAACTCATAGTTTAACCATTTTTTTTTTAGGAGAAAATTACAAACTCTCTCCTCCGATCAGTTTCCAAAAAATGTTCCCCTTTCCGCTTCCCTTAAACCTTTCTTTGAACTCCAATCTACGCACCATTCGGCCATACCGTTCGATGAATCGTAACCACCATCGTGTTCGTTGTTGACCGATTAACAAAACCCCTCAAACGTTTCGTTATGAATCGACGTCATTCGTCGTTAATTTCAATCGGAAGTATCATCGGTTTTAACTTACTTTTTGTTGGTTTTCTGTCGATTCACGTCAATCCGACCACCCATTTTCAACACCTACTGCACCATCGTGTTCCTTGCATCATTCCAAGTCCACCGATGTCCTCCGTTTCTCTATCGTCGGCGGTGCGTGTAGGGTTGAGAAAGTTAAGGTTTCCAATGTTTTGGAATCGAACTCTCCGCTGTTCAAAATTTTGAACCGAGCTTGGTAAGTGTCAAAAAATGCATGAAAAAATTTTTAGAATTTTTTTTAGGATTTTTAGGGGCTTCAGGAACGTCGCGTTCGCCCCCACATACTGTCCCTACGCGTAGGGGAGGCTTAAAAATAGTAGGGGTAGTTCTTGATCCGATTTGACTGGTCCGACCCGACCTGTTGACCGACTCGTTGACTGACCGTTGACCGACACTTTGACTGACCGTTGACTGACCGTTGACCGTTAACCGTGCTGACCGTCGTTGACCACTGTTGACCAGAACTTTGACCGGTATTGACCGGCCGTTGACTTTTTCCGGATATACCTATCTTGGCGTTGATTGAGGTCCTGAGTCCATTTTTGGGTCAGTTTCTCCAAATTCAAACCCGATAAGTCATTTTTCACTGATTTATCATCTGATTTGATTCATTTTTTGAAATTAAGCCCCATGTTTGATGAAATTTATATTGTTATGTATTTGAGGAATTATTGGAAGTTGAATTAAGGATCAAGGGCGTTCGAATGGAATTTAATGGTCGATCAATATGCACGGAAATCGAGGTAATACATTATTACCTCATTATGCTTTATAAAACATGTTGATAATGGATAAATGCATGGATATAAATATGATTAGTCTATTATGCCTGTTTGATTATGGATGGATTCGAACCGAATACGATTTAAGTGATAAATTATTATAATACTTCGATTAGATAAAATTACAAAAATACATTATGTTGTAAAAAAGATAAGAATTGACTCTGGAAGTTGGATAAGAATTTTTAAAGACATATTGATTAGATGAAACTAGTGATATGTATAGAACATACTAGCTTTGCTTAGAAAATCTAGATAACTTATTTCTAAACCCAATATGACTGGTACAAATTACTAGAAGTTTGATAAGAAATAATTTCAAGTTCAGAGATTATATGGGAAAACAATTAACCCTAGGATCTCCAAATTATATTATCCTTGTTAAGAGTTTAACACCGAAATTATCTAGTTATAAAATTACAAAAATGCCCTTGAGAGGTAAAAATAGTCCTAATTGACCCTGAATGAGAAAGTACCCTGAGATTTCATACCTAACTTGATAAATTACGGATTTAATTCTTAAGATCCTGTCTTTGTATAGAAAATTCCTGGTAAACTGTTGTAATATCTAAGAAGGAACTTGACCCAAAAATCTCTGAGTTATGAATAAATACCTGAATAATAATTTATCGAGTGTGATATTTTGTCATAATAGTTCGAAAGGACTAACATAATGATAAGCTTCAGTTTAATAATAAGATTGGTCCTAATGAATTATTGTAATACCCCTGGAATAGAAATGACCAAGAATATCACCAAACTCAGGAATGATTGGATATCCTCGAGCTCTGAAATTAATGGAAAAAAATTGAACACTAGAATAACCAAAATACCCTTATGGCCTAGACTAAGTAGATGTTTTGGATTAATTAAGGAATCCAAGTAAATATGGGTGTTGTACTACCCTTAAAAGTTATGGAACACAACTTAAGTGAGCCGATCAACCTTAATGATATAGATATTACTTGAACGACATAGATATTACTTGAATGCGTGTTCGTCTTCTCAAGTTTGGCTCGATGATAATTTTGGAAGTATTCAGCTCAGATCAATTATAGATCGCATTCAGTACTAAGAATTTGATATTTGTTCGAAAAGTCAACCACGAATACCGAACTGAACTGAACGGGATTACAATATGTATCCGAAATTCAGAAGATGTCTGAATTACTCTGGAAAACTCTGAAGTAACTGGGATAGACTTGATTGTTAAATGAAATAAGTAACCTCAATGACTGAGGATTAAATACGTGATTTGGATGAGTCTGGAAACGTTAATGAACATACATGATGTAATGTTCTTATGGGTCATGAACTATAAATCAAGCATGTCAGCATTTCATGATATCGTGGAAGAGTGGAAATGAAAAAAAAAAGCATTAGAATATCTGTTAGTTTCCTTAAGATCTATTCAACGATGATTCCAAATATGATCTATGGATAATAATTTTGGTATTAAAAAGTAAATACCCTGGAAGGACAATGAATTGACCAGTCGACAAGCATTAGTTCTGGGAATTATTCTTCTGAAGTTGTTTGATAATCCAATCAATCGACATAGATTGTAAAGGTTCTAAATCTTCGTTTTCCATTGTCAGCTCAAACCACTCTGGGCATATTTGAAAACACAAGTAACTCATATGTAAAGGATTCTGAATACCCTTATGATTACGTTGAGCTTCCGATAAATGTTTGAATAAGATATGATCCTGATAAATCATATTTTGAATAATTGATGATTCTTTCAGTTAATGAACTCTTCCAATAGTGATTCTAACTTCTGACATTATATCGGTAAATTGAAGATCCGTGTTTCTCTTCCTAATAAGATTACCCAATATCTCTGAATAATATATGTAAACACTAGTGTGTTCCCTAATCACATGAATGTTTTATCTGATTTTCGATTTGAATTATGTTCTGATACCTGACCTGGATCCTGTTCTGATTTCTGATCTGGATTCTGTTCTGATATATGATCTGAATTCTGTTTTGATTTCTAATATCTCTGTTAACTGACGAAAAAATGTATTATTTGGGGGGATATTATTCAAGGAAGTATATCTGTAGGCTCCTCTGCTTTTTGCTCAGGGCCAACCTGGCTGTGCGGTTGGGTGTATGGTTTTGGGGAACCTACACATTATGATGTGTAGCGGTTTGAGGGATATAAGGATTTTTGAATTTTTTTAAAAAATATGTTTTAAAAGATCTGTATCTTTTTACTAGTTTACGGGAACACACTAGATAACCTATTATGATCTCCTGAACTAAGTCATTCGAAATATTTATCTGAATTGAAAACTCATTGTCCGTTACCACCGAAAATATTAATAGGATTTCCGTTCAGCATAAAAATCTGTAGATGTTCCAAACCAAAAAGGAAATATATGTTTATCTGTATCTGCACGTTCTTCAGCATCATATGGTAGTTCTGTATTACTGAGCTTTCCAAAGCTCACTCTGTTACTCATCTTTACAAGTTAAAAGAATTCGACATCCGTAAAGAAGTTCTTCCGGCGTTGCTTGCAGAGAATGGTATATGCGATTAGGGGGCATGTAATTGTATTTTGTTCTATATACGAGTCTGAAAATCTGTTTTATTTCTGCATACTGATAAATCATTTTATAAGTTACATGTTTTAATAAAAGTTTTAAATTTTCCGCTATTTTTACAGTGGTTCGCTCTAGTGGTCCTAATGTGACACTCCAGATCGGATCGAGTTACCCGCATCAGTGTGAGGGGGTTACATAAGGAGAAATCAGAAGCTTGGAGCATGATTCTTTGACTCTTATCGCATTCTGCAACATATCAGTCAAGTGGCATATAAGCTAGAATTACCAGATTCCACGTGCATATATCCAATTTTTCATGTTTCTCAACTCAATCCATGCAAGGGTCACTCTATTCAACAAATTACACCTTTGTTGTTGATGATGGATGAGTTTCTCCCATCCACACCTTCTGCAAACCTTGAAGACAAAGTCCTTCTTTCAGGAGAGGGTAATGTCAGGGAAAGTGTGGAGTTAGCTGATGCAGGGAATAAGAGCATTGCCACAAAGGAAGTTGGCAACCAAGGAACGACCTCCAAGGACAACTGAATATTACGCAAAAGCTTGAGAGAAAAAGGACGCCCCAAGCCTTAACCGATTTTTCCGGTTCTAAGGAATCTAAGGATTAAAAATATAAATAAGAGAGCATGTGAAATGTGAAAAGGGAACTGTAATCCTGAAACATTTTACAAACTTTTTAATCTACTACCTATTCTCCTTTTTTATTCCTATTTTTCTTTTCCGGTTATTGGTACACAACACCTTGTCTCCCAAAATCTTTTCGCAAACCACTCCAATGTAGCGTTGACAGGATGTTGTTCACGAAGAGCGTTGCCCTTCATGTCCAACTCAAAAAAAAAATTCTCCTCTAATTGTTATGAGTTGTACGAGAAATACAATAAACCCAAGAAGATTTAATTTACTTGATTAGGTTCTAAACTATATTTTATTTTATGGCAAATGGATAGTTGATTTTGAGATGAAAGTTGTTCCAAGAATATTTAATTTACTTGATTAGGTTCTAAACTATAATTTATTTTTCTGGTAAATGGATAGTTGATTTTGAGATGAAAGTTTTTTCATGTTTTCATTTTTTCGTGGTCATGAACTCATGATACTCGAACATTGCACAACACACATCATCCCATCGGCGATTGATTGAGAGGGGTGATTGGATTCGAGTTTGGACTCGAATTTTGATTTTTAGGTCTGGATAGACTAGGTGAATTTTTTGTGTCGGTCTAAGAAGAGTTGGGTTTGATTTGGTTCAAGCCTATGTTTGAAAATGGATTCTAAACATGATTAAAATTGATGTCTACATTTATAATTAAAAGTAACTTTGAGTTGGGAAACGAGATTGAAAACTAAACCTTGATCCACAACTAGATATTCTAGTACATTTACACAAACAGTTCACACTTCTGACACACTAAAATTTCGTATCCCCTTAATGCATTTCACAACATGATCTGCAAACTTTCCTTAAGGTAAGCTACTTTGAGTTGAGGCATATTTGTTAATGAGAGTCAGGGCTTTACTCGTCAAATGTGCAATTTTAATAATCCTTTTTCTTACTGTAGTCTTTGCATATCCGTTCATGGACTTCCCAGAAAATCCATATATGCAAGTATCTTCATCTGTCAGCGCTGCACTAACCCAGGTCTGAATATCACTGATTGTGAGGGCAAAATTTGAGCTTGTAATTCGATCAAGTTCTCCTTTAGACTGTTGTAGCTCATCTACTGAGTCTCCGCTCACCTCGACGCAATCCGCCATGGCAGCAGATACCCTAGGCTTCAAACCATGGATTCTCGAGATCTTTACCATCAACCTCGAAGTTGATATACTGGCTTTGAGGGTCACGTTTAGGGCAGTATGGACTAACAATCTGGGGCTGGTGTTAATTCTGCTTGCGTAGATCGAGAGTGAGCGGTTGCACAATCTGGGATAAGTTGTGGAGCTGCATGAAGATCTGATGTACTCAATGTTTCTTTGGTTGTCAAATGGTGCATCAGCTGAGCTCAGCACTATGTAGGTGGTGAATTGAAGGATAACAAGCAGAACTAGAATTGCCTGTCCATGGCGTAAAGATGAACCTTCCATTTTCTCTCTTTTCTCTCTGATTTCAGAGATGTGAAAACACGGTTGATTTATAGACAAATTAAAAGTTGTAGTTCCCACGAGTCAAGAAGGAAAAGCATGATATTAAGGTGAATAATAAAATAAGGGATAAATTATAAATTTGGTAATTAAACATTACTCTCTTTTATTTTATTTACTGTATTTTTAAAATATTTTTAATTTCTTCATTAAATTTAATGCATTATATATTTTTGGTTACTCGGTCGTTTTCTCACTAATAAAGTTATAATTAGATTGTTATATAGATGTAAAACAATGATGTTTTAAATTTGATTTTTCTAAAAACGCATTATTTTAACGTCATTAACTATTTAACGATAAAGTAACAAAAAAAAAATTTTAATGTACTAAATTTAATGAGAAAATTAATTTTTTTTTAAATTTAATAAATAAAATAAGAGAATAAAATTTATTGACTAAATTTATAATTTACCCTAAAACAAGAAATGATGATGGGAAAACTGTCAAAATCAACACTATTTTACAATAGTAGAAAGTGATTACTTTGTCTAAGAATCACTGCAGCAGAACAACAATCGAATCTAGGAGAATGACTCGGAACCACTAAGAAAAGAGAAAATCGTCTCAGTGACCAAAAATGCCTTATAATATACGATTTTAACCAACTTTTTTTGGATTTGCCAAAATGACCAACAAAATCGCAACGCGAAATAAAAATCGCAACGCAATCCCCAGAATCGCAAATCAGTTTCCAAAATCGCAACGCGATTCTTGAAAATCGCAATGCGTTAGTACAAATTCGCATTGCGATTTTCAAGAATCGCAACGCGAATATGAAAATCGCAACGCGAACACATAAATCGCAACGCGTATCCGTAAACCGCAACGTGTATCCGTAAATAGCAACGCGTATCCGTAAATCGCAATGCGTATCCGTATATCGCAACGCGTATTCGTAAATCGCAACGATAATCCGTAAATCGTAACGAGAATCTGTAAATCGCAACGATAATCCGTAAATCGCAACGAGAATCTGTAAATCACAACACTGAAATTTTGGGTATATAACTACGCAACAGCAGCAAATCATAAACTAAATCCCTAAATCGCAACTCATTCCATCTCCATCTATCACTCTATCCGGCGACATCCGTTCCTATATCCAACGACATCCTTCCCAATCCGGCAACAGGTTTTAGTTTCGCAGCTCGTCTGTTTAGTAAATTAATTTACAACCATGAAATCATCTAATGTTGATCATGTTTGGATAGATTTGTGTTTTGGAGGGTCATGGGATAATGTTCATGGTGTTTTACAATATATGCCTTTACCCATGAATCTTCAACTAAAATTGTCTTTACAAAAGTTAACTTATGAAACTCTAATGCTACGTGTTTCAAATAAATTGAATTTAGAGCCCCTAAGTGGATTTAGGCTATCTTATCAGAGAAATGGTAAAGTTTATTTGTTAACCGACAATGAAGATGTTGAACGATTCATTGCTTACATTAGTGTTTCACAAGATGATGTTACATTGTATGTTGTTGAACCTAGAAGTAGTATTGTTGGGTCAGTAGCGGGTAGTAATCAACTAAGTTTTTCTCAAAACCCACAACCTTTCTCTAATCCAAATCCCAATCAACTTTCAGCACCAAATTCCGGTTTTCGTATTGACCAGTTAGACGATGATGAGCCAACAGAAAAAATTGTGAGTACTAGTCAGTATTCGAAATTTGGTCTTGGTCAATATCCGGACTTTGATATTGGTCAATACATGGATTTTGATGATGTTTCAGAAGAAGAAACAGACCCTACGTGTAATGATTTTGATATTGGTCAATACCCGAATTTTGATGATGAAACAGCCGTTGCCGAAGAATGTATTGTTGATGATAATGAGGAGGAAGTTACGACTGTGAATGAACATGTTGAACATCCATTCTGTAATTCATATAATCCTGAAGAAGAAAAAGAAGAAGAAAAAGTCCCCGAAGAAAAGAAAATGCCACGGGCGTATAACTGGAATATGCCAGAATTACTTCAGATACCGGAAGAAGAGTTGGTAAAGAAAGCAGTTGATTGTTACACAAAAGTTATTCGTATCAAGAAAGATGATTGTTTTGATACAAAGGAAGACTTGAAGATAGCTTTGTATACGAAATGTGTGGAAGATGGCTATCAACTAAAAGTTAACAAATCAAGCAAAGATCGTTTCGAAACAAGGTGTATGATTGACAAAAACTGTACGTGGCGTATGATTGCAAAGAGAATAAAAGATTGCGAAATGTTTCAAGTTAGGACTTTTATTGATAAACATACATGTTCAAGAACCCAAGTTTTTCCTCACCATAGACAGGCAAACAAAAAGGTGTTGGGTGGTTTTCTGGCTGAGTTAATGTTTTTGAATGGCAGGGTATATCGGGGACATGAAATTATGACTGACATGAATGCTCGGTTCAAGATTAGTATATCATATTCTCAAGCTTGGAGAGCCAAATGTTATGCCTTGGAATTGTTGAGGGGGTCACCAGAAGCATCGTTTGCCCAACTGCCGGCTTATTGTCACAATTTAAAGCTGAAAAATCTTGGGTCGGTAACTCATATCAAAACAGATAGAGATGGACACTTTGAGTTGCTGTTTATCGCCATTGGTGCTACGGTTAGTAAATCAATATAATTTTGTTGACTCATTTTTGTTAGTTACATGCATTTCACATTTAAATGATTATATTTCTTGTGTATATTATTTTGTAGATTCGTTCGTTTATTACTTGCATGCGCCCAGTTATTATAGTTGACGGAGCACATTTGAAAGGTCGATACCTTGGAGTAAACTTATTAGCAGTAGCCATGGATGCTAACAATGGGATATTGCCAATAGCTTACGGGGTTGGCAAATCTGAAACCTCTGATTCATGGACATGGTTTATGGGGCATCTTAGGGATTGCATAGGTCCTATTAGCAATCTGACAATCATATTCGATAGGGCAAACTCAATTGACAACGCTGTTAGAAGGTGTTTCCCAGATGCTTTTCATGGACTTTGTGGTGTTCATTTGTATAGAAATCTAAAATCAAGGTCTGCTGGTATAAAAAAGCACAAATGGACATACTGGAAGGCTGTAAAAGCTTATCGGGAAGTGGATTTCAATAAGCATATAAATTGTTTAAGACGTGTTTTGCCTCAGTGTGCTCAAACACTAGAAGATGTCGGGTTTGAAAGATGGTCAAGAGTACATCAACTTGGAGCAAGATATGGTTTCATGACGTCTAATAGTGCAGAATCAATCAACGCTCTAAGTCGTCATTCCCGGAAATTACCCATTACTATGTTAATGGAGTTTTTTCGAGCCTCTATTCAACAGTGGTACTACAAGAAAAGAAACCATGCAGGTATTATTTCTTTGAATTCGTAACTTATCATATTTATATATTTTACTAAGTATTGTTTATTTAAATTTACAGGAACATTGGAACATCGTGTTACACCATGGACTGAAAAAAAGATAACGAAACGTGTTGTGAAGTCAACGTCATTGTAGACACCCGTTTTTGTCCGGATTATAAATATTATATTAAAATTATATTATTATTATTATTAATATTATTATTAATGTTACATATTATTTTTTTTACAGGCTCAAGACCCATATTACAAATTTCCTATAACTCAAGCTCAACCCAGTGACCATTACCCCAGTTACCGGTTTCCATCAATGCATGAGCCAATCACCAAGCAAGTCACTGCCACCAATCATGCCATCCATTGAAGCTGATATAATGGAAAAACATAAGCAAAATCAATAAACAAATCAGTCACCAAGGTCAAAGAGATTTGACAAACCTTTACCTAAACCTTTGAAATGGAAATAAATCCCGAAAATTATGGGATTAAACGTACCTGCTTCAGCACTAATCCAACCAAGAAGGAAAAAGATGGATCGGAAGCAACCATAAAAGGAAGGGGGATCAATCATTGTGGGGGGTTTTTCTTTTCAGATAAAATAGGATTGTAACAACAATAATTTCTGATTGTATTTGAAAAGAATTCTGTAATAGAAATACAAATATTTTCGAGAAATTATTAGGGATTTCGATTTATTACTTTGAATAGAGAGAAGAGCTGATCCGGTTGAAGGGAAGAACTGCACTATAATCATCATCGGGGGTAAGCATCCAAATATTCCAATAATTCTTGTAGCCCTTAGCTCGTTGTATTGTTCGTCTTTAGGAATAGAATACATTCAACTGAAAAAGCCCAAGCATCATTGTTTTAGATTTCACAAGCTATAATGGTCATGGAAACCATTCGATTGAAATAAACACAGGAAAGTAAACCCATAACTGTTTTAAAAGATAACCTGAAGCAAATAGTGGAGTGTGCCTAATATTTTACCTCTTTTCTTAGGTAACCGATTGAATTTGTTCTATTGTATTTGAAACCTTTAAATTTTTGGTTTGGTTCCTTGGAGAACGATTTAGGGATAGAAATGCATGTGATTTTCTAGGCGTTAAGGGTTAGTTTTATCCTAGGATTTAAAATAAAATTACAGAGGAAGAGAAGAGGATTATAGCCATCTTACCTTAGTTATTTTGCAATTAGTTGTATTTCTAGTATTCATTGGTCGGATCCGAGCGTGTATGTAGAGTGGAGGGTCACAATGAGCATGGTCGTCGAATGGATTTTTTAGGGGGCTTGCTGTTTGTAATAGAGGAGTCATGAAAAAGAGATCGGGCGTTGGGAAGGTCCTGGTTATTTTGTTGTCGTGGTAATTGGTCCTCCGATCAGAGTGGTCTCGGTGGCTACTCAATTTCAATGATGTGATGAAGTGAAGAGAGAAGATAGAGAGTAAAGAAAGAAGAGAATGGGAGATGGGAAGTAGATAGAAACGGCGCAAGGAGAATAGGGGGTCTCTAAATGTGCTTAGGTTTTAATTAAAAATAAACAAATCCATGGGACAGGCCTTACAACGTGATAGATTGGAAAAGTCTAAATTTGGGGAAGTGTGGGATAATTGCACGTGAAAGGCCTCAATAGGAATTTCCAAATTTTTGTCATGTTATGTGTATTTGCTTCCTTATTTGGTATTTTTGCATTCAATATATTATTTTAACAGTATTCATCTTAGACCAGCTTGTTATTGAGGGTTTTATTATTTGGTTCTAAAAGTTACCATTTTTTTTTGTGATCACTCGTTTTCATGTTTTGATAAGTATCTATTACTGCATTTCGTTTTTCTATGTTCGCACGTTTTAGATTAAATCCATTAACCCTCGTTATGTTATGTATATATGTGTATCACACCCTGTACTTGGATACGTGTTGCTGTTTTGTGAAAGTATAATATGCTAAATATATATGTGTAACCTTGTACTATACGTTTTATATATTTAACAATATTTATTTCATATATTATTGCATTACTCTACTGTACATATGACTGTTTATCATATTTATTTTTCCAAGTTCTCGATGAAACCTGCCACATGGTATTTATTAAATCTTGTCTCAACTTAATGAGTGTTTAATATGTATACGTATTTGTATTACACTCTTATATATATATATATATATATATATATATATATATATATATATATATATATATATATATATATATATATATATATACGGTTTGCTTCCCTTTCTCATGCTTTGTAAGTTATTATGTAACTTATTTATGTATATAATTATTGTTTGTACATGTCATATTACATGTGAATTTCTAACATCTTCTTTGTTAATATAACAATCGTTTTTTTAATTAATCATAGTATGATAGCCTCATATGCATATCTCGGCATTATTACATAATTTGATTAAGGGTAATATCCTTTTAATTTGAAATTGTTTTAAGTGAGTTGTCTTAACTGATTAGATATCCGCTTTTAACGATTTTAAATTAGAAGTGTATCCCATTAGTGACACCTAAAAATTGATTTATCACTTTAAAATTTGGGAACGGAAGATAAAGAAATGTTCGGCTATTTAAATTTATCGAGAAAAGGTTGTTATAACTATTTAAGATCTGGTCTCGATATTTTTAAATAATCGAATATTCTTTATCTTTCTAAAGGTTAGGTAATTTTAATTTAATCTATTTTGGTGATTTTAAATATTGTAAAATACATGTGTTGTTATTTTGTTGGGGATCATAAATTAAATTAAACTCGAATTTGTAAATTTCATTGCAAAGACATTAATTAATTGATGAGGTACCGATTTAGGGCGTTGTGGGGGTTCTAATCCTTCCCCACACGTAACCGACTCCCGAATCAAGATTTTGGTAATGTAGACCGCAAATTTGTCGTTTTAATTAAAATTATTTTTTTATAAAATGACAATGTTTTTGGGTGCCCAATCACACCCTAATCAAAGATTGGTGGCGACTCCTCGAACCATATGTTTTTATTGTAAAGGAATTTCCAAATTTTCGAAACGAGAGATTTTCTAAAATCACATTGTTTTTAATTAAAAGTCAAACATAAAGAGAATAATTAAAAATGATGCGGTTTTTCCAAATCTCACCTCGTTTAAAAATCGTTTCGACAGCTTGGCGACTCCGCTGGGGACGTTTTAGTGAGTCAGGCCTATAGTCAATTAATTGATTGTCTTTGCAATTGAAAGTTATAAATTCGTTCTAATTTAGTTTTTGATCCCCTGTTTGATTTTAATTTGATTAATCAATAAATAGTTGAACTGATTTGTTTGTTAATGGTTTTAGATTAATTGTGTTGAAAGAGGATTGATCTTTTAAGTATTTTGAGAATATGGGTTGTTTTATTTTCTCTTTTCCTCACACACTACACAGTTGCATTTGCATAACATGAGCTAAAACCCCGCTCCGTCCTAATTAAGTAGGAGTGAGAGACTACTCCCTCGTGTGGTTTTCACCTCCGCATGGGATAGTGGATCACTCTTGGAGCTCACGCCTTATGGTCCTCGTGATGGTATTCACCTCCGCATGGACATAAGGAAGTGTGTTCCCTCGAAATTGAACTCGATCCCCTAATGCCTGTGATGGGCCAGGATTGAGGGTTCGACAGCCCAAGGGGGCACTGGCAAGGACAATTCGAGAACCTATTACTTTAGAACCGAACCCAGCATATAGTAAACATAGAGCCTGAACTTAGGTCGAGCCTAACCCGAACCTTAAGAATCCCGTGAGGAGTGTACACAAGGAAAAGCTTTTTGGGTCATTTATTTTCGTTTTTGTGAATAAATGCATGCGAACTAAAAATCATACGGTTAGGTTTATTTTCTCGAACAAGCATGCGAATTAGATATCATGCGGTTAGGATTATTTGCAAATAACAAAAGCATGGAGGTAAATATCATGTCGGGTAGGATTTACTAAGCATGATTGGGTAGTCAGCATGTGAGGGTAGGTTTTATTTGTTACGATACTCATTATTTTGTTGTTTATATTATGTGTACTAACCCATTTTGGTTTTATGTCTATTTTATTTTTAATTTATTGCATTTGCATATTCATGTCATCCAAAGGTGTTAATTCGCAAGTGATTGACTAATAAGAAGGCTGGTCATAATGAGGTAAGAAATTCTTAACCATATAATCAAAATCGATGATCCGGAGGCGTTCAGATGATTTATGAAGAAGTATATCTGATGAATGAAGAAATTTGAACCTGATTGAAGACCGATCCACAAAGAAAGACATCCTGAAGATGTTCTATAGATGCAGTAATGCCAAAGACGAGAAGACCCTTCACAAAGACGTGAAGAGCACTTTCCATTGAAAGTGGAGATGTAGATCCCAAGATTCAATCCAAGGACAACCGATTCATCAAATGTGATAAAATACGCCGACCATTTTGGAGATGCAATGCTAGATTCTATGAAGAGTACGGTTCAAGTAAATGAAGAATCACAATTGTATTTTGATTACATGGTGTAAAGAAATCTTGTTGTCTAAATGAAGGTTGTTCTATAGTGGTCACTGTTGGGATTAACACCTTTTGCATTTGTATTTGGCATCCACATTTGCATTCGCATTGCTTTAATTTAAGCATTTTTACATGCATCAATCATGAAAACATGAGAGTAACTCGTGAAGGAACTGTGGCAGAGAAATATTGGGAAAGTCCAAGCATCACTATAACACAAGGAAGGCCATGGATGATAAAATCGCTCAAATTGAAAAAAATCAACTGCAGTTGCAAGATGATCTAAGGAAAATGCAAGAATATATGCTTAAGGCTCAAGAGGATATGTTGTCTAAGTTGACAAGTATGCTGGGAGGGAGAAATTCAGAACATGGAAAGGCCCCTGAGCAAATAATTGAAGAACCACTTTATCCTCCAGGGTTTACCCCGGTGCAGTCTCCAAATATCCAAGGAACGTCAGTCCCTACTAAAGTACACATAAATCATATTGGCATTGCTGTTAATCCGCAACCTGGATCTTGCTCGCATCCCGAAGAAAGTCCATATCACCAGGTCCCGGACCTTGATGAGGAAGCAGAGAAGAAGGAAAACAAGTTGTTGCAGGAGTAGTATAAGCAGCTAGCAAATGAAGTACAAGCTATGAAAGAAGACACCAGCTTGTATGGTCTCGACGCTAAGGAACTAAGTTTAGTTCCTGATCTGGTCCTACCTCCCAAGTTCAAAACTCCCGACTTCGAGAAATACGACGGTACCCAATGCCCTTCTGCCCATATCACAATGTTTTGCAGGAAAATGACTGGTTATGTAGGGCACGACCAGCTATTGATTCACTGTTTCCAGGAAAGCTTAGTAGGTTCAGCACTGCGGTGGTATAATCAACTAAGAAGGGCTGATGTTAAGTCCTGGAAAGATTTGGCCAAATTATTTCTTGACCAGTATAAACATGTAAAGGATGTCAGGCCTAACAGAATGGTGTTGCAAGCAATGGAAAAGAAGCATAATGAAAGTTTTAGACAATATGCTCAAAGATGGAGGGAAGTAGCAGTACAAGTCCACCCACCGTTGGTAGAGGAGGAAACGAACCTACTTTTTGTTAATACCTTGAAGGCTCCCTTCTTCTCACACTTTATTGGTAATCCTTCTCGAAGTTTTGCTGATATAGTTACGGCGGGAGAAATGATTGAAATGGCAATTAAAAGTGGGAAGCTCGAGGGAGGAGAGTCCAACAAGAAACCACCGATGAGGAAGAAGGAAAACGAAGTTAGCAACGCTAGGCAGTATGATTCCCATAACATCACAATGTCTCAACCTCAAGGTATGGTGACACCACCACAAATGGACAATAGACAAGGGGCAAGGGATCCGAGGAGAGAGAGGCCTCAATTTGATCCGATTCCTATGACTTATAAGGAGTTATTCCACGAATTATACGATCGACATGTAGTCTCACCTTATCATGTGGACCCCATACAACCCCCTTATCCCAAATGGTATGATGCTAATGCTAAATGTGAATACCATGCGGGGGTTTCAGGACATTCTATTGAAAATTGTCCTGCGTTCAAAAAAGTCGTCCAAGCTCTGAGAAGAAGAAATGTCATCAATTTTGGTGACAACGAACAACCAAATATAGCCCAGAATCCCTTGCCAAATCATGCAGGAGCCGGGATTAACGCAGTTACTGAAGGGAAAGGAAGAATGACTATAAAGAATGTTAGTGAGGTGATGTCACCCATGTCTTGGGTATGGTGCCAAATGGTCAAAGTAGGACTATTAAAGACCAATCTGCCATGCGAACAGTTCAACAATGAAGAGATGTGTCATTACCATAACTGCACAGGACACAATATACAAAAGTTTCCTGATTTCTTAGAGCTGGTGCAAGAAATGATGGATAGTAAAGAAATCGAGTTCTTCAAAGAAGTGGCTGAGAAAGAAGAGGCAGAAGTTTATGCCTCTGAGGGATCATCTAAATGGGTCTATGGTTCTGGTTGTCCCCTCGTCATTACTCCCAAAAATCGAGTGGTTGAGAAGGTAGCTCCAAAAGTGATTATTACACCTCCCTCGCCGTTCTCGTACAAAGATAATAAACAGGTGCCCTGGAGATATACTTGTCAAATAGGAGAGGTAGCAAAGCAACAAGAAGAAGTAGATGAAGTGGGACATATGACCAGGAGTGGTAGATGTTATCACAAAGAGCCTGAGAAGAAGGTTGCTGTCGAGAAAGGAAAAGGTATTGACATGCAGATAAAAGAAGATGAGCTCGTCGTCAATGAGCCAGTAACGGAGAATGAAGCAGTGGAATTTTTAAAATTTTTGAAACATAGTGAATATAGTATTGTTGAGCAACTGCACAAGCTGCCTGCCCGTATTTCTGTACTATCACTTCTTCTGAGTTCAGAGGCTCATCGTAACGCCTTGTTAAAAGTTTTGAACCAAACCTTTGTCCCGAAGGAGATACCCACAGAAAAACTGGACCGACTAGTTGCCAACATACAGGCCGATAATTTTTTATATTTTTCTGAGGACGAGATCCCTTCAGGGATGATTGGCAATCATAAGGCTTTGCACATTACAGTTAGGTGCAAAGGGCATGTTTTATCCAGAGTACTGATAGATAATGGTTCAGCACTAAATGTGATGCCCTTGGTGACCCTGAAAAAACTGCCAGTTGATAGTACCTGATGAGAAACTGTCAAAGTGTGGTTCGAGCTTTTGATGGAACAAAAAGAGAAGTTCTAGGCAAGATTGATATTCCTCTGACTATTGGTCCTGCGATATATGAAGTGGAGTTTCTAGTGATGGACATCATGCCTACATACAATTGCTTGTTGGGAAGGCCCTGGATTCATCAGGCCGGTGCGGTTCCATCAACTTTGCACCAGAGGATAAAATTTGCAATTGATGGGAGGCTTATATGCATTCATGCTGAAGAAGACATTATCGCTTCAGTTTCGACTACGGCTCCATACATTGAAGTGGAAGAAAAAGCTGTTGAATGTTCTTTCAGATCTTTAGAATATGTCAATGCCACGTTCGTGGCGGAAGGAAAGAAGATCCCGAAGCCTAGATTGTCAAACTGCACCAAAATGGGGCTTAAACTAACTCTTGGAAGGGGAGCGAGAGCTGACAAAGGGCTTGGACGTCAATTGCAAGGACTGGTGAGTCCAATCTACCCTATAACTAAAAGAGATAGGTTCGGTTTAGGGTATCAGCCGACTTTAAAAGAAAAATTGAGAGGCATCAAGAAGAGTCAGGAATTGAGGAAGGCAAGATTGACTGGTGAGCACCCAATCTGGGAGCCCATGACATTCCCGCCATTGAGTAGCATTTTCGTATCAGGAGGATATATGTTTCAAGGGACTTTGGAAAGCAGTAAAGTGATAGTTGAGGATGCCTTGGAAGACTTGGGCATTAATGTCATAACCGATGAGGAATTCAAAGAAATGAGAGCTACGGGCATTTACCCTGCGCCACCGGGATTTATGTTGAACAACTGGACTGCGGAGGAACTGCCTGTAGTTTACAAATCTTTTGCAGAGTAATACACTAGAACTCTTCACTATTGTTCATACCCTAGGACAATAGGTGATTTGATGTAAAGGGTTAAGTTGTGTGTTTTTACTTGTTTTCAATAAAAGATGTGTTTTGATTCCCAAATGGCAAACATTTTTCATGCATATCATTCTTGGTTGTATACGTATATATTATTTCTTTCTATTTATTTATATGGGAAAGATTCTCCCGTATGCATATATGTATATATATCTTCTCTTCCGTTATCCTTTCAGGAGCTCAGATATCAATGATACAAATGCTAATGACTCTGACCCGGAGATTGATTTCGAGATGCCCATATGTCAAGGGGAAGTCGAAGGGTGTGATGATGATGAGGGATGTGAATTACCTTCTGAATTGCTAAGGATAGTAGAACAGGAGGATAAACAGATTCTGCCTCACGAAGAGCATACTGAGATTTTGAATTTGGGAACGGATGAGGATAGAAAAGAAGTTAAGATTGGCACTACCTTGTCTATTGAAGGAAGACAGAGTTTGATAGAATTACTTCAAATTTTCAAGGATGTATTTGCTTGGTCGTACGAAGATATGCCAGGTTTGGATACAGAATTGGTGGTCCATAAACTGCCAATAAAGCCTGATTGTAAGCCTGTACAACAGAAGCTGAGAAGAATGAGACCTGAGATGCTGCTCAAAATTAAAGAAGAAGTGAAGAAACAATTTGATGCCGGGTTTCTTACAGTGGCCAAATATCCTGAGTGGGTAGCAAATATTGTTCCGGCACCAAAGAAGGATGGGAAAGTTCGAATGTGTGTCGACTATAGAGATCTTAATAGAGCTAGTCCGAAAGACAATTTTCCTTTGCCGCACATAGACACATTGGTGGACAATACTGCCGGAAACTCCTTATTCTCATTTATGGATGGTTTCTCTGGCTACAATCAAATTAAAATGCACCCTGAAGATATGGAAAAAACAACGTTTGTCACTATGTAGGGGACGTTCTGTTATAAAGTTATGCCGTTTGGATTGAAGAATACAGGGGCAACCTATCAGAGGGCTATGGTGACATTGTTTCATGACATGATGCATAAAGAAATTGAAGTATATGTCGATGATATGATTGTCAAAGCCAAGACAGAGGAGGAACATATCGAGAATTTGAGGAAGCTCTTCCAAAGGTTAAAGAAGTGCCAACTCAAACTTAACCCAAATAAGTGTACTTTTAGGGTGACATCGGGAAAGCTATTGGGATTCGTAGTGAGCCGAAAGGGAATTGAAATAGATCCCGATAAAGTAAAAGCCATTCAAGATTTGCCAGCCCCAAGAACACAGAAAGAGGTTCGAGTATTTTTAGGGAGATTAAATTATATCGCTCGGTTTATCTCACAGCTGACCGAAAAATGTGATCCTATATTCCGCCTTCTTCGTAAGAATGATTCAGGAGAATGTAGTGAGGATTGTCAAGAGGCTTTTGAGGCGGTAAAGAGATATCTTTCGAATACTCCGATCCTAGTGCCACCTATCTCAGGCAAGCCTTTAATTCTTTATTTGTCAGTTTATGACAATTCAATGGGTTGTGTGTTGGGGCAACATGATCAAACTGAGAAGAGGGAGAGGGCTATCTATTATCTCAATAAGAAATTCACTGAGTGTGAGGCCAGATACCCACCAATTGAAAAGCTGTGTTGCGCTTTAGTGTGGGCTACCAGAAGACTTAGACAGTATATGTTGTATCATACTACTTGGCTCATATCCAAGCTGGACCCCTTGAAATATCTAATGGGTGTGCCTGCATTGTCTGGGAGATTAGCTCGTTGGCAAATCTTGTTGTCCGAATTTGACATCCAGTATGTAAGCCAGAAGGCAGTTAAAGGGAGCGCCATAGCAGAATTTATTACAAGTAGGGCTTCAGAGGAATATGAACCATTGAACTTCGATTTTCTAGATGAGGATTTAATGGCTATCTCGGAGGAAGAAACAGTTGCGCTCACCAGTAAATACTGGAAGATGAACTTTGATGGTGCTTCAAACGCCTTGGGGCATGGGATTGGGGCAGTCTTGGTCTCACCAAATGAAGAACATTATCCTTTTACCAGTCGACTCAATTTTGATTGTACAAACAATATGGCTAAATATGAGGCTTGTGTTATGGGTCTTAGAGCAGCTATTGAACTCAAAGTAAAAATGTTGAAGGTATATGGGGATTCAGCTTTGGTAATTTACCAGCTCCGAGGAGAATGGGAAACGAAAGATTCGAAATTGGTGGAATATCGTAAATTAGTTCTGAGACTTATTGAAGAATTCGAAGAAGTGACTTTTAATTATCTCCCCAGAGAAGAAAATCAAATGGCGGACGCCTTGGCTACTTTGGCAGCGACCTTTAAGAGGAACGAGCATTCCAATATGATGCCTATTGAGATGAAGGCTTATGAGTATCCAGCCCACTGTTTTAACATTGAAGAAGAAGAGGATGGAAGACCTTGGTACTATGATATCTCCCAATATATACGATATCAAAGTTACCCTGAACAAGCAACTGAGAATGACAAAAAGACCATTAGAAGAATGGCAGCGGGATATGTGCTTAATGGTGAGACCCTATATAAGAAAAGCATGGACCAGGTCTTATTAAGGTGTGTGGATACTAAAGAAGCTAAAATGATCCTTGAAGAAGTACATGAAGGGATATGTGGAACCCATGCTAATGGGCATGTAATGGCCAAACAGATTATGAGATTTGGGTATTATTGGTCGACTATGGAGACTGATTGCATCAATTATGCCCGAAAGTGTCACAAATGCCAGATTTATGCGGATAGAATGCACACCCCTCCTCATCCGTTGCATGTGATGACAGCTCCGTGGCCATTTTCTATGTGGGGCATGGATGTTATTGGGCAAATTTTTCCGAAAGCATCAAATGGCCATCGCTTCATTCTGGTAGCGATAGATTACTTCACCAAATGGGTAGAAGCAGCTTCCTATGCCAGTGTTACCCAGTCAACGATATGTAAGTTCTTGAAGAAGGAAATCATCTGTAGATATGGCTCACCGGAAAGGATTATCTCCGACAATGCATTGAACTTAAACAACAAGATGATGAAATCTGTATGTGAGCAATTCAAAATAAAGCATCATAATTCCACGGTTTATCGCCCAAAGATGAATGGGGCAGTGGAGGCGGCTAATAAGAACATTAAGAGGCTTATAGAGAAGATGACTGAAACTTATAAAGATTGGCATGAGAAGTTGCCATTTGCTCTGTTTGCCTATCGGACATCTGTACGGACGTCAACTGGGGCAACTCCGTTTTCTCTAGTTTATGGGATGGAAGCTGTCCTCCCTATTGAAGTAGAGATTCCCTCGCTCCGAGTTTTATCAGAGTTGAAGCTAAGTGAGGCAGAATGGGTGCAGGCCAGATATGACCAATTGAATTTGATTGAAGAAAATAGATTGAAAGCTATTTGTCACGGTCAGATGTACCAGAAGCGGATGATACGAGCACATGATAAGAATGTCCGCCCTCGAGAAATACACGAAGGAGATCTGGTGCTCAGGAGGATATTGCCCACTCAAAAAGATTTTCAAGGGAAATGGATGCCCAAGTGGGAAGGACCCTATGTTGTCAAGAAAGCCTTTTCCGGAGGAGCTCTAGTCTTAACTGAGATGGATGGGTCTGAATTACCTTATCCAGTGAACTCTGACGCGGTTAAGAAGTATTTTGCTTAAAAAAGGAAAGAAAAAAAAATGAAAAAAGGAAGAAAAAGAAAAAGGGAGGGTTCAAGATGAAAACTCAAGAAAAGCGTCTTGAAGCCAAAGGAGGTCTCAAGCTGAAAACCCGCAAAGGGCGGCTTGAGTTTTAAATTCAGAGTTCGTGCATGGAGAAGGATCTGAATTATTTTGGAAGTAGAAAGAGCTCCTGACATGGGTAACGACAATGAGAGTTGGAGATCAGGAGTGAGACTGAAGATTAATGAGTCTCAATGAAAACAATCAGGGAGAAATTGAATGCACATGAGATTCAATACTGGTTTATGGTATCCAGTAATAGGAGATTTGGGGGTTCAGAAAGAGTTTTCACTCTTAGGTGTCATCACAATTTTAGAGATCCTTTTGACAGAAGCTACACTCGAGTTACTCTAACGGCGTGGCAGTTCAAAAGCATTTGTGTTATTGATATGTGAAGACGCCTATCCTTTTGTTCTTTTCCAATTCAAAGTTTGCCATGTAGTTGCCTAAAAATTCTCTGCATTTACATAAATGAAGAGATATTTTTCCTTTTCAACTCCTATTTTACAAACATATAATTTTGAAAAAGTTAAAACATATAGCTTAACTTGTGGTACATGAGATCATTTTGTATTATTATGCAAAAGGTTTTGGAAAATGCAGGTATTCTGAAGTTGACATTGGTTTTAACATGTATGTTTGTATGATTATGAGAAGCAGAAACCTTGGGGTTCATAGAAAATTACTGCCATTAATGGAGGACCCAAAGATTGTCATTTATCAAGAAGGGTGGTCAGGGGTACTGGCAGGTTTCAAGAAAGAAAGAAGTCAAAGTCCTGTCAAGACGAAAGTTATGATATTGAGAGTGTCAACTGGGGTGAACTGGTCAAGTGCTCTATGCCCTAAACGAAACCGAGTTTCATTGAAATCAAAGGAGATATGGTTCATTCGAAGAAGAAAATGCGTTGAATTTCATAATTGCATACATTTTAGGCATGAATAGGATCATAACATTGCATGATGATTTAAAATGTCTACAGGTTTCCTAATGATAGTGGAAGATTGAAGATATTGAAGCATGACTAGTTTTGTGATCTCGAAAGAATGATGACAACGATTAGCCAAAGTGGATTCACATATCTAAGGGCTCTCGGACAAGTTTTCACGATGAAGACGAATTTTAGAAATTTTCTTGAACTTTGAATTTGTGAGTATAATGTTCTGAAGCATACATTAATGACTGCTAATGTTTGATTTTCAGGATTGACCTTCAAAGCAAATCAAACTTAAGTCTTCACAAGGAAGTAGTGAAGCAAATGAAGATTGTTCGAGTCTTATACTCTCTGAACAAATAGAGAGGAGACACGATTGTTGAAGATTGTTCAAGTCTCATACTCTCTTAAGCAATAGGGAGCAGACATGAATATTGAAAATTGTTCGAGTCTAATACTCTCTGAAGAAATAGGGAGCAGACACGAATGTTGAAAATTATTCGAGTCTTATACTCTCTGAAGGAATAGGGAGCAGACACATTTGTTGAAGATTGAGTCCTATACTTTCTGAAGGAATAGGGAGAGGACACGTTTGTTGAAGGTTGTTCAAGTCATATACTCTCTGAAGAAATAGGGAGCGGACACGTTTGATTGAAGATTGAGTCCTATACTCTCTGAAGGAATGGGGAGCGGACACATTTGTTGAAGATTTAGTCCTATACTCTCTGAAGGAATAGAGAACGGACTTGTTTTATGAAGATTGTTTGAGTTTTATACTCCCTGAAGCAAAAGGGAGCAAACCCAATGGTCGAAGATTGTTCAAAGAAGAGGGAGCAAATCCCTCATCAAGGTTTAAAGCACGAAGATGGAACTGGTCAAAAACTCATTGTCTTTTTTCGTCTTTGTCCTATTCTTGTTAACACAAGAATGCGCAAAGAGGGGCAGCTGTAGACACCCGTTTTTGACCGGGCTTAAAAATATTATAAATATTAATTATATTGTTATTATTATTATTATTATTATTATTATTATTATTTATTATTTTACATTTACAGACCCAATTTACAAACTCAAATTACAAGACCCGAATCCAGAATCGACCCGCTAGCCACCAGAGATGCATGTGTGCTTCATTGCTGCTCTTATCCATGCGTATGAGCTACCGCCAATCATGCCATATTCATCTCACGTGGAACCTGTAATCATCCACTGAACGTTCAAGCAGCCACCAAGTCAATTCCAACTAATCCCAACTAAACCCATCAAAACATCATCAAACGCAGAGAAAATCAAGATGCAAACAAAGGATTCGGTGGAGAGAAAATAAATAAAAAGAGGGAAAAACGAGTAGAAAAAAAGATGGAGAGAAAAGCATTGTAAACAGGGGTTCTGCTACTGTAACTAAAAGAAAAAAACAGTGTAAAAGAAAAGGGCTTTCTTCCCTTTCTGAATGAAAACAAAGATCATTGGATAGTAGTTCATTTTTCAATTCTTTCTCAATAAAAACATTACAGATCAACAAGGGAGGGATCCAACAACAACATCAAAGTCAAGCAATATACAAGCAGTTAGAGTCATTATCGGGGTAAGTATCTGAATATTCCAATAACCCTTACACCTTTAAGTTTTCGTATTGATCATTCTTAGAATTAAAAATCATTCGAATAAAAAAAACATATCAAATAAGTGGTAGTCATTCGACTGAAATGAAAAAAAATTTAAGTCAGAATCATTCAAACCCAAAATACCGAGTAAAAGGGAAAGGAGTAGATTTCATTACCTGGTTTTGTTGGTCGTTCGGTCGAGGAGATGGTTTGAGGCGTTTAAGGTCATTTAGACCTTTGGTTGGTCTTTCCGACCAAGGGTTTACAACTTAGATGGCCACCAGATACGGCGGTTAGAGACTCTTGAAGCCTAGGCCGTGGTATGCGAACGGTGAGGCAATGGCCTGAGAGAGCTTTGGTTGAGCTCTCGGCCGAATAAGATAACAGGGAGAGAGATGTGTAGAGGTTGCGGCTGATAGCTGGTAAAAATGATACCCAGGCTCTAATTTTAGTCCAAGTAAAAGTTATAAATATAAAATGACAGTGTTGCAATAGTCGTAATTTGTAAGCCCGTTTTTTGTGTAAGGAGGGGTAAATTTCTTTGGCTAATCCTTTGAGCTTCGAAGCATTCAACTAGGGTCTTTAAGTTTTTTAGTTTCTTATTTTAGTTTATAAGTTTCATGTAAATTTCATTTCGGTCCCTAATTATAGGTTTACATATTTATAATTTTGTCCTTGTACCTTATACGCATTAAATTTTAGTCCCACATGTTTATTTATTTAATTTATACTGTTTAAACATTAGGATTCTATATTTTACATGTTTCTTTTTAGTCCTAAAGGTTGATTTATTTATTTAGACATTTGACCATTTAATTTTTGCATGTCACTACTTAATCCTGTATATATATATATATGTTTTTATTTAAGTTCCTTTTTTAATTTTTGATTTGTATATTTAATTTTATGTTTATTTAAGTGTAGTCCTTATTCTCACATGTTTATATATTTTTAAAATTTTATAGTTTAGCATGACATGTCTTTATTTTTATATTTAAGTCACGTTTGTACATTATATGTTAATATGTATGGTTTATAATTTTTAATTAAAATATATATATGTATATAATTTGTGGTATTAAATTGCATAATATTTTTCATATATTGTTCATTAATTATATAATCATTTACTAATTAATTTTTGCATGACGCCCTTTTTGCATAATTTAGATGGTAAACTTATATGCACTTACATTATTACATAATTGGATTAAGGGTAATATTCTCTTATTTTAAAATTGTTTTAAGTGGATTGTATTAACTTATTATATATCCGCTTTTAACGATTTTAAAATTAGAAGTGTATCCCATTAGTGACACCTAAAAATTGATTGATCACTTTAAAATTTGAGAATGAAAGAAAAAGAAATGTTCGACTATTTAAATTTACCGAGAAAAGGTTGTTATAACTATTTAAGATTTGTTCTCGATATTTTTAAATAATCGAATATTCTTTATCTTTCTAAAGGTTGGGTACTTTTAATTTATTATATTTTTGTGTTTTTGAATATTGTAAAATTCATATGTTGTTGTTTTGTTAGGGATCATAAATCAAATTAAAGTCGAATTTATAAGTTTCATTGCAAAGACATTAATTAATCGACTAGGTACCGATTTAGGGCGTTGTGGGGGTGCTAATCCTTCTCCACGCATAACCGACTCCCGAACTCAGATTTTGGTAACACAGACGACAAATTTGTCATTTTGATTAATTTTTTTAAGTGACAACATTTTTGGGTGCCCAATCACACCCTAATCAAAGATTGGTGGCGGCTCCTCGAACCACATGTTTTTTTATCATAACGGAATTTCCAAATTTTTGAAACGAGAGGTTTTTTTAAAATCACATTTTTTTAATTAAAAATCAATCACAAAGAGAATAATTAAAATTGATGCGGTTTTCAAAATCTCGCTTCTCGCTCCTTTAGAAAAAATCGTTTCGACAGTCATGGAGAGTTGAACCATGTTCAAACACTTTGTTTCAAGTACTGGATAATAACTTAAATGGGCTAGTCGATCTAAATGCAAAGACGTGTAGTTGTATGAAATGGAAAACATATGGTTATCCGTGTGGCCATGTTATAAAAGTTGCTCTTCATTTAAACCAAGATGATTCAAGCGCATACGCTATGGATTGCTACACTACAGAAGTTTATCGACAGACTTATGCCGAGATTGTCTACCCTATTCCACATCCTTCTGAGTGGGACATACCAGATGACTTACAAATAGTTTTGCCACCAGCCATGGACAGAAGGCTACCTGGCCGACCAAAAAGTCACGATCGTATACCGTCTAAGGGTGAAGAGAAGAAGAGATCGACATGTAGTCGGTGCAAGGAAAGTGGTCATACAAGGTTGACATGTGGATCACCAGTGCCATCAAAATCATCTTTTCCTCTACCAAAATATGGATCCTCATCAAAATCCAAAGCTCATATGGTGTCAAGCAAAAGGCAATCATCTTTAAAATCCCAATCACAATTGGCTTCACCTTTTGGGACTGTTAACTTAGGTGATTTTTAAATGCAAACGTTGTATTATGTGGATTTTATGTGTGAACTTTTAACATTTTCAGTTGAATTAATGACTCAGGCCAACCATTTTGACTTAACCAACTCTTGTTATTCAGTTGTTATCACTTATTAGGCATGCATTTGACTATCGCAACACGGAAATTACAATCGCAACGAGAGAATCGCAATGCGAAATGAAAATCCCAACATGAAAATCGCAATGCGGAAATGAAAATCGCAATGCGAAATGAAAATCGCAACGAGAGAATCGCAATGCGGAAATGAAAATCGCAATGCGAAATGAAAATCGCAACGAGAGAATCGCAATGCGAAATGAAAATCGCAATGCGAAATGAAAATCGCAACGAGAGAATCGCAATGCGGAAATGAAAATCGCAATGCGAAATGAAAATCGCATTGCGATTCTCTCGTTGCAATTTTCATTTCCGCATTGCGATTTTCATTTCTGCATTGCGATTCTCTCGTTGCGATTTTCATTTCGCATTGCGATTTTCATTTCGCATTGCGATAGTCATTTTTGCCTTCAACATAATGCAGATTGAAATCAACAAAATCAACCATTACATTTCAATCAATTAAACAAGCACAAATAAGAATTATGTTCGCATCAATTACACAAATCAACTTTTACAATCATCTTTTACAAATCAATTAAACAATCAAAAAATAAGCAATAATTCTTATTTCCAATCATCTACTATTGAATCAACTTTTACAAATCAATTAAACAATCAAAAAACAATCAATTAAACTATTGAATCAACTTTTACAGCCATACATCATTTTCACGCAGTTCACTTCTGAGATTAACCTGCAGAAACCAAACATTTGCTCAAACAACACTTTCTACACATCTAAAACCTACAAACAGCAAATTATTGAATTCTAGGTACTTAACCAAACATTTTCAAACCAAAAGTCTATAAACTTACCAATTGTTTATGGACATTTTTATAACGCGGATGCAGGTAGGCAGCGTCTCGTATATATCGATTTAGCCATATAATGCCGAAACCACAAGCCTACTGCAGCTCTATCTCTATCGGTGGGAGGTAGATACTTGGTGCTTCCCGTCGTCAAACGCTCCAACGCCAAGCATATGAGAGGACCACAATCTCCTCTGGCTCCTCCCGTTTGTTGTGGCGCGGTCTCGTCTCTAATAACTGTAATATTGAGCTTCTTGGCTTCTTGTTTCCAGAACGAGTCCAATAATTGATCGCATCCAAGAATTTAGCCAAATGAGAGCTCCATCCCTTAATAATATCTCTTAAATCAGCCAATGATATGTAATTTATCATGCTGTCATACACTATTGTCTTAAGGGATGGGAGCTGAAGCTCGACGAGAATCCAATGTTTACGTTCCAAAACAGGGATAAACACCTGCATCATAAGTAATAATTCATTCATTTGCGCACTTATTTCATAAAACCTTTAAACTCAATCTAAAATAAATACTAACCTTATCGACCTCCCACCATGCAGGATAAAGTTTAGCTTGTCCATTGCCCAAATCAAATGATTCATCTCGTGCATTCTTCAAGTGAACGACGTTAAAAGACGTCGGCATAATTGTATATCGTATATTTTTATTTTTCTTAAGTTTTCTTATTATTAGAAGACGTGTCACCCACGCATCGATATGCTGTTTTACAAAAAAGACATATATTAGTGACTTACATAAATTTAAAAAAAAAAATTAATCAAATTGAAATATAAGAAAATATAAGACTTACCCCCCCCCATCGAAATAGCCATTGTCTTCGACCCCTAATAATACGCCCCACCAAGACCGATCAAGCAACAAATAGATATCATCGGTGAGCTTGCATATGTCAGTGAAACACCCCTGGCTCCGCTCATGTAGATAAAAATCAACTGCGGTCTTAGCCCAAAGGGTGTTATCCAGAATTGTGTCCGGTAGTTGTTTCCTCTCCTCTTCAGATACCGGTATGGTACTGGCCGGTAACTCATACGAGAGCCAACTTGAATCCATCATGTACGGCACGTCAGAGGGTTTCTCAAGAAGCCTACATATGACGCATGTGAATCGGGCTCTTGAATGGTGGGAGGGACCTCTTCAATGATGACAGTGGCCTCTTGAACGGTGGGAGGGGACTCTCAAGGAATGATAGGGGGGCCTCTTCAACGATAGGAGTGGACTCTTGAGGGATGACAGGCGAGTCGGGCTTCTTCTTGCGGTGTCTTCGCACTATTAGGGTGTACGGAGACTTAATAGCACGTGCACGCTGTCTGATGCGTGAACTCCGTCGTGCAAGCATAACCCGACGTAAAGCATCCACTCTATCGGGCCGCTAAATAATTAAATACAAAAATCAGTAAATAAACAGACATGATATTTAAACAGTGAAAACAAAGACAAATATGTTTCAAACTTGCATTGTATTCACCCAAGTCATTATTCTATCATAGTTCACAAATGCATCAGATAACAAAGAAAAATATGTTTCAAACTAATACCCTGAAGTTAGTATTTGTCTTTGTTTTGTCTATTGGTTGAAGTAATGCAATCCATTCAAGTTTCAATTTGCAGAAGAAGAAATAGTTTACTTTCGCAACACGAAACTTAAAATCGCAACGCGAAATGAGAATCGCAACGAGAAACCAAAATCGCAACGCGAAACCAAAATCGCAACGCGAAATGAAAATCGCAACGACAGAATCGCAATGCGAAATGAAAATCGCAACGAGAGAATCGCAACGCGAAATGAAAATCGCAATGCGATTTTGGTTTCGCGTTGCGATTTTGTCGTTGCGATTTTGGTTTCGCGTTGCGATTCTGTCGTTGCGATTTTCATTTCGCGTTGCGATTCTCTCGTTGCGATTTTAAGTTTCGTGTTGTGAAAGTAAACTATTTCTTCTTCTGCAAATTGAAACTTGAATGGATTGCATTACTTCAACCAATAGACAAAACAAAGACAAATACTGACTTCAGGGTATTAGTTTAGCAGAATTGGCAGCAACCGAACAAATTTACTTTCAACCAAAAGACAAAACAAAGACAAATACTATTTCACAGTGTTAAAGAATACACAGTTTAGCAGAATTGGCAGCAACCGAACAAATTTACTTTCAACCAAAAGACAAAACAAAGACAAATACTATTTCACAGTGTTAAAGAATACACAGTTTAGCAGAATTGGCAGCAACCGAACAAATTGTCTTTCAACCAAAAGACAAAACAAAGACAAATACTATTTCACAGTGTTAAAGAATACACAGTTTAGCAGAATTGGCAGCAACCGAATAAATTTACTAAGCAATCTAAGTGAAATGGCTAATCTAAGTGAAATTACGAGTAAATTTATCATTAAGTTAAATATGGAAAATCTTAAACTTACCTCGTTGCGTAGAGTATGAACCTCATTCTGCAACGATACTATCATCTCACGTAGAGCGGCAACCTCACCACGTAAAGTTGACACCTCCACACGCCATGCACCATCGTTATCGCGTAGAGTACCGATCTCCTCACGTAAGGCATTGACCTCATCACGTAACTCATCCCGTGGAGGTGGAGAACAAGGAGATAAATGTCGTGGCCTCTTTACCGGTCGCCTATCATGAGGTGATGGTGGAGAAGAGGCTCGATGATGTGACGGGATAGGTGATGGCTCTCGTTCTAGAGGTGTATAGTCGGGTCGATCGGGTGATGGCTCTGGGTGAGGTGATGGCTCTCGAATTGGAGGAAGTGGATGCTGCTCATCATCCGTGCCATCAAAAAAACTCTGACTAGCTTGCCACCAATCAGTGGCAAGCTCTTCCTCCGTGGGTGTCAGTCTTTGTAATGGAATGTTGGCCTCCTAACAATATAAAAACTCAAACAAAGTTAAACGTCTACTATTAATAACTTGTTTATATATATATGAAAGTATTTGTGTTAACTTACATTATTTATTTTCGCATATGGTATTAAGTCTTCCCAATCCAACAGATTTTTCCTCTTCCAGGAAATAGCCCTGGGAATATCATTTGACGTTTTTATTGCATATGTACGCATGCTGGGGAAAGCCTCGAATATCCAAATCTACAAACAATATAATAACAAAATTAGTAATTGTTAAATAATTAATTATAATTTTAGAAACAATATAGAAATTCTTACCTTAAAGGCCCAAACAAAGCCTGACAAAGTGTATTTCGACCCATCGCCACGCAAACTTTTGCGGTCATCAAAGGCAGTAGACAACTTAGTCCAGGTAGCTTTCCATATATACGAACCCACGGAAACAGATTCCATGCATTCAGGTCCTCTACCAATATATTAGCTCCCGAGGAATAGGTTGTCTGGCCTCTCTGCCTAAAAAGCCGGCATACACAAGTAGTAGAAGGCATACTCGGACAACATCGACGTCATCCATCCGAGTGAAACCAGCTTTCTTATTAAACAATTTCTTCAGGTCGTCGACGTGTAGGTTCGGCTTCTCCATTGACTCATCCGGAAAAACCCAGGATAACCATGATGGGCGGGCGATATGACGAGTGTACCGGCCTACATCATCGTGTCCGAATCGTAGACCAGTGATTAAGCAGAACTCCTTCCGCCCAAAACAGTATACGCTGGTGGAAAATGAAACCATATCTCTTCCTCACCACGTGTATACTGTCGGGTAGATTTGATGTCATGGTCTGAAGCCACAAATGGGTCAAATTAGCATCTCCACCCGGATGTTGTACTCTCAGCCATGGCCCGAAGCAGGTTTCCTCAAACAATTGTCTTTGTGCAGGTGAAAGCTTCGAAGCAATTGTAGTGGCTAGGCTAACTTTATTCCTTAATGTCAATGAAGCCGAAAAAAATTTCTACAAAAACATAAACATACCAAGTTAGATATACCAAAAACTACACTGTAAAGATATACCAAAAACAATAAACATAAAAAGTAGTAGTTTATTCTTGAAACTAAAATTTGCAACACTGTTTTGTCTTTTGGTTGAAATGAAAATCGCAACGAGAGAATGACTGTCGCAAAGAGAGAAATGAAAATCGCAACGAGAGAATAGCAACGCGAAATGAAAATCGCAACGAGAGAATCGCAACGCGAAATGAAAATCGCAATGCGATTTTGGTTTCGCGTTGCGATTCTCTCGTTGCGATTTTCATTTCGCGTTGCGATTCTCTCGTTGCGATTTTCATTTTTCTCGTTGCAGATAGTCATTTTCACATTGCGATTTTCATTTATCTCGTTGCGACTCTTCTGCAAATTGAAACTTGAATGGATTGCATTACTTCAACCAAAAGACAGAACAAAGACAAAGACAAATACTAACTTGAAAATCGCAACGAGAGAATAGCAACGCGAAATGAAAATCGCAACGAGAGAATCGTAACGCGAAATGAAATCTAAGTGAAATGGTTAATCTATTATTGAAATGACCAGTAAACTTATCATCAGTTTCAATATGAAAAACCTACAATAATGCAAAATTTTCAAAATAAAAATAATTAAAAAAACTAACCCTCGGAGGTTGATTTTCCATTTCTGAATATTGTGAGGGATTTCTGGCCGTGAATGGTTGTGAGGGATTTCGCCGGAGATGGGGACGGAAATCTTCGGAGATGGGGACGGATTTCGCCGTAGAGAGTGAGAGATGGAGATGGACTGAGTTGTGATTTTAGGTTTTAGGTTATGAGTTGCGATTACGGGATTTTGTCTTAATATTCGTTTTTGTAATTTGAAATAAATACGCGTAGCGATTATAATGGCGCTTTAAAAATCGCGTTGCGATTTACGGATACGCGTTGCGATTTTACGTATTGTCGTTGCGATTTACGGATACGCGTTGCGATATACGGATACGCGTTGCGATTTACGGATACGCGTTGCGATTTACGGATACACGTTGCGGTTTACGGATACGCGTTGCGATTTATGTGTTCGCGTTGCGATTTTCATATTCGCGTTGCGATTCTGGAAAATCGCAATGCGAATTTGTACTATCGCATTGCGATTGTCAAGAATCGCGTTGCGATTTTGGAAACTGATTTGCGATTCTGGGGATCGCGTTGCGATTTTTATTTCGCGTTGCGATTTTGTTGGTCATTTTGGCAAATCCAAAAAAAGTTGGTTAAAATCGTATATTATAAGGCATTTTTGGTCACTGAGGCGATTTTCTCTTAAGAAAATACTCCAAAGAAAAAGACAAATACCGTGTTAACGTCCGAGGATGCTATATATATATATATATATATATATATATATATATTTTGGTAAATACACAAATGATTATATTAATATAGGATGTTGTTTTGTTGAGTCTCTCAATTATTAAAAAATATAAAATTATCTTATACTATAAGGTTTTGCTTTTAGAGGCGAGTAAAATTCGACTCAACTCGACTCAAAAATTTGATTTTTTTATTTCAAGCAATTTGAGTCGAGTTATTTCAGTTATTCGACTCAACTCGAATTATCAAATCAATTTTCAAGCTCGAGTCGAGTTGGAATTCGAAATTTTCAAGTTACTTTAAAAATTGAAAAATTAGCTGACTATTTTGATAATTTTGCAATTTAGTCTATGATTTCATTGTTCATTCAATTTCTCATTCATTTTAAGTTCAATTTTTTACCATGAATTATATGCTCCTAAACCATCGTAGAATACATATATGCTTTCAATTCCTCTTTTTGATAATTTTTTTATTTTTCAATTTAGTCCCTCAACTTTTTATAATTTTTTATTTCTTCAATTAATCCTTCATTTTTAAGTCTTTTTTTAACCAAATTTGAATCACATGTTCCTATATCACTATAGAATACCTATGTAACTTCAATTCTTATTTTTTACTAAAATTATACTCTCTTTTTTATTTAATCTCATAACTTTGCATTTTACTCAATTTGGTCTTTTGATTACAATTGTTTGCAAATTCTTTCTTCTCACCAATTATTTGACTCTTTTATATTCTCATTAATACTTTACTCTCAAAATATCTTCTTTAAAATATAATATTGTAAATATATTTTATAATTTTATATTGTATTTAATATATCAAATAACATTATATTGTTTAAAGAATATGAATAAATGTATATCTTATAAGGTGAGAGAAAATCGAAAAATTAGAATCAATCATTATCATAATACTATAAATAATTATAATAAAGTTTGTATAGAAACTCGAATTCTTAAACTTGACTCGACTTGAAAAAATTTCAAGTTAAGTTCAAGTCACAAAATATGAGTCATCAACTTGAATAACTCAAAATTTGTTTACTTCACTCAACTCGACCGAATGCTCACTCCTACTTGCTTTTTTGAGTCTCTTGACTATTAAAAGTTATAAAAATGGTAACCCGACTATTCACATATTCTAAGCTCATCCTTTTTCGTTGAAAAATTGACAACGATATGAGTTAGACGTTAACATGCTGATTGAGATATGATAAAATCTGATCTCACAATCTCAAATTATTATTATATCTCAATCAGTATGTTAACGTCCAGCTTAGACGATCATTAATTTTTTAACGGAAAAGAACGAATTTATAATATAACTAATAATTGAGAATCATTTTTCATTGATGAACTATTTTATAATTTTTAATAATTGAATAACTCAACAAAATAGTATACTACAGTCGAGAGACTGTTTGTGTACCTTCGCCTAATATCTTTTCCAATAAAATGAAACACAAAACAAAAAGGAATCGACCTTTGAATTAATTGAAAAAATAGACTGACATCCGTCATGCAGGCGATTTTCCCGAAAAATCATCCATTTTTTAATTATTTACGTGTCAGACACTGTTAGAGAAAATATTACGGATCTAATGTCCTTTGCACAAAGGCGTGGCCCATACACCGTGTCTTACGACACGTGTAAAGATCAGGTGTTAGTTTCGTAAATATTTTTACAATTGTGCCTAATATATAATTAATTTATGTTAGGGTAATTTTTGTGTAAAAATGTCAATTTTTTTATTTATTTTTTGTGTGTGCAAAAAAAACTTTTTGCATTAAAATCTTTAAATATTCTTTTACAAATTATTTTATAACTCATAATTTTTTTATTTTTGCATGAAATTACACAATACGTATAATCTAATATAGGAAAACTTTGAAGGTAAGTAATTTAAAATATGAATAATTTTTTAAGAGTTATAACTAGTATTTCTTTTACAAAATGATGATGATGATGATAAGGAATATTTTATAATTTAAAAAATTATAAATTTCATATATTTTTGAAAAATTAATTGACTTTTAAAATTAATTGTTTAAAAATATAAAAAATATAAAAATAAACTTTTAATTACAATTGAGGGATCAAATGAATTATTATTCATTAATTAGTACTTTTTAACAATAGTTAATAATGTTTATTCATTTTTAATAAAATTAGAATATAATATTTATTTTATATTTTTTAAACTTAATATTAGAAAGAATATTTTAAATATATATGTGATATTTTTTAGCTTTACATTTTTTTTATTGAATTTTGTTACAAGTTTAGAGAGTAACACAAAAGAAAGGAAAATCTTTAGATTTTCATGTATGTATTTATACTTTTCTTTTAGAAACATTTTACCATGATATTTCTTAATTAATTTGAATAATAGAAGAATAAATGATTAATTTGAATTATAACTCATATATTTAAAATTCAATAAAAATACAATAAAAACATAATTAAAAGTGGGCTTTTTCAATAAAAAGAAGAAGGTAAAGCTAAAAAATATCACCTATATATTTAAAATATTCTTTCTAATATTAATTTTAAAAAAATATAAATAAATATTAAATTCTAATTTTTTTAAAATGAATAAACATTATTAACTGTTGTTAAAAAATAATAATTAATGAATGATAATTCATTTGATCCCTCAATTGTAATTAAAAGTTTATTTTAATATTTTTATATTTTAAAAAATTAATTTTAAAAGTCAATAAATTTTTAAAAAATATATGAAATTTATAATTTTTAAATTATAGAATATTTCTTACCATCAACATCATCATCATTTTGTAAAAGAAATACTAGTTATAAAACTTTTATAAAATTTTTTATATTTTAAATTATTTACCCTCAAAATTTTCTTATACTAGATTGTATGTATTGTTTAATTTCATACAAAAATCAAAATTTGTCGAGTTATAAAATAATTTACAAAAGAAGATTTAAAAATTTTAATGCATAAAGTTTTTTTTTGCACACAGAAAAAAAATAAAAACAATTGACGTTTTTACATAAAAATCACCTTAATAAAAATTAATTATATATTAAATATTATTTTTAAATAATTTACAAAACTAACATCCAACCTTTTACATATTCCAAAGGAACGGTAAATGGGTCACAACTTTTTATAAAGATGTTAAATTCATAATATTATTTTTAGCATTGTCTAACACATAAATAATAAAAAAATAGATGATTTTGGGAAAATCGCCTTACATGCAAATGCCATTTTGGAATGGGATGAAATTGGATCCATTAAATTGGAAAGGCATTAATTTAGTGATTTGATTAGTCCCATCATGATTTAGAGGGACTGATTGATATTTCCAGAGGTGAAAATTGATTGAAATGATTGCTTCTTGCATTTTATGTTAATTTGATGCGGCTTCTACACTACACTCCATAAAGGAAACCAGTGGGAGCTATTTTTTTTAACGATCATAATTGGATTTTATTAATAAAAAATAAAAGAATAAATTAGAATTATAACGTATGTATAGAAAAAAAATCACTAAAAATTCATAAAAAAACATATTTAAATATATGAAGAAAAATAAAATATTTTGTTAAGAATGACTACTGACATAAAAATAAATCTTTAACCTTTATAAAATTTCATTGTCTCGGTCAAACAAGACGTTTTACGAAGTGATAAAAGAATAATCAACTAACTAAGCTATCTAGCAGGTTGCTTCGCTACACCATTTTGATTAGAGAAAATAACCTCAGTGACCAAAAATGCCTTATATATGATTTTTAACCAACTTTTTTGGATTTGCCAAAATGACCAACTAAATCGCAATGCGATCGATAATTCGTAACGCGATCTCCGGTATCGCAAATCAGTTTCCAGATTCGCAACGCGATTCTGACTATCGCATTGCGATTTCCCAAATTCGCGTTGCGATTTTCCTAATTCGCAATGCGAATACGTAAAATGCAACTCGAATTTGGAAAATTGCAATGCGATTACGTAAATCGCAATGCGAATCTGACTATCGCAATGCGATTTACATAACGCCATTCGTATTAACGCGTATTTTTTTTTCAAATTCCAAACACGATTATATTAATATATCGAAACACTAAACCGTCCACAGTATATCCCGTAATCGCAACTCATAACCTAAAACCCTAAATCACAACTCAGTCTCATCTCCATCTCTCACTCTCTAAGGCGACATCCGTCCCCATCTCCGACGAAATCAGTCCCCACGACGATAACAGTCTCCATCTCCGGCGAAATCATTCACGGTCAGAAATGGAAAATCAACCAAATCAACCACCGAGGGTTAGTTTTTTTAATTATTTTTATTTTGAAATTTTTGCATTATTATTAGGTTTTTCATATTGAAATTGATGATAAGTTTACTGGTGTTTTCAATAATAGATTAATCATTTCTCTTAGATTGCTTATTATATTCATTCGATTGCTGCCAATACTGCTAAACTGTTTAGTCTTTAACCCTGTGAAGTTAGTATTTGTCTTTATTTTGTCTTTTGGTTGAAGTAATGCAATCCATTCAAGTTTCTTTCAATTTTAGTATTTGAAACCGAGAATGACTATCGCAACGAGTGAATCGCAACGCGAAAATGACTATCGCAATGCGAATTTGACTATCACAACGAGAGAATCGCAATGCGATTTTCATTTAGCGTTGCGATTCTTGCGTTGCGATAGTCAAATTCGCGTTGCGATAGTCATTTTCGTGTTGCGATTTTTCATTTTCGTGTTGCGATTTAAAGTTTCAGAACTATTCTTCTTCTGCAAATTGAAAGTTGAATGAATTGCATTACTTCAACCAAAAAACAATACTAAATTCATAGTGTTGCAAATTTAAGTTTGAAGAAAAACTACTACTCTTTATGTTTATCGTTCATATCTTCACAGTGTAGTTTTTGGTATATCTAAATTTGTATGTTTATTGTTTGCAGAACTTTTATTCGGCTCAATTGACCTTAAGAAATAAAGTACCTGGCCAAAACAATTGCGTCGAAGCTTTCACCTGCACAAAGAAAAATTTTGAGGATACTTGCTTCGGGCCATGGCTGAAAGTACAACATCCGGGTGGAGATTCTATGTTGACCATCTGTTTCTTCAAACCATGACTATGATCTACCAGAGACTATACAACGTCGTGATGAAGAGATATGGTTTGATTTTCCATCGCGTATACGTGTTTTGGGCGGGAGGAGTTTTGCTTAATCAGGTCTACCTTCTTCGACACGATGATGTAGATCGGAACACTAGACATATTACCCGCCTATCATGGTTTTCCCGGGTTTTTCCTGAGCAGTCAACGGATAAGTCAAATTTACACGTGGAAGACTTGACGAGATTATTGAATAAGAAAGATGGTTTTACTCGATGGATGACGTCGATGTTGTCCGAGTATGCCTTCTAATACTTTTGCAAGCCGGCTTTTTAGGCAGAGAGGCCCGATAACCTATTCCTAATGATCTAATTAAATTGGTAGAGGACCTAAATGCATGAAATCTGTTTCCGTGGGGTTCGTATCTATGGAGAGCTACATGGAATAAGTTGTCGTCTGCCTTTAATGATCGGAAAAGTTTGCGTGGCGATGGTTCCAAATACACTTTGTCAGGCTTTATTTGGGCCTTTAAGGTAATATTTTTTATATAATGTTTCCAAAATTATAATTAATTCTTTAATAATTACTAATGTTTGTTATTATATTATTTGTAGATTTGGATATTTGAGGTCTTTCCTGCCATGCAGACATATGCATTAAAAACTTATAATGATATTCGTATGGCTATTTCCTGGAAGAGGAAACGGTCCTTGCACCAATGGGAAGATTTACTACCGTATACTACAATAAATATGTAAATTAACACAAATACTACCATGTTTTATAAATGAGTTATACTAGTACACGTTTAACTTTGTTTGAGCTTTTATATTGTTAGGAGGCTAACACTCCATTACAGAGGCTGACACCACGGAAGCTGAGCTTGCCACTGATTGGTAGCAAGCTAAGCTTTTTTTGATGGCACGGATGAGAAGCCACCACTTCAAGAGCCATCACCTCACCCAGAGCCATCACTTGATCGACCCGAATATACACCTCTACAACGAGAGTCATCACCTATTCTGTCACATCATCGAGCCTCTTCTCCACCATCACCTCATGATAGGCGACCGGCAAAGATGCCACGATGTTATCTCCCTTTTCTCCACTCTCCACCTCCACGGATGAGTTAGGGAGTTACGTAATGAGTCCTGCCTTGCGTGAGGAGGTCGGTACTTTACGCGATGACAATGGTGCATGGCGTGTTGAGGTGTCTACTTTACGTGGTGAGGTAGCAGCTCTACGTGAAATTGTATCGTTGTAGAACGAGGTTCATACTCTACGTAACGAGGTAAGTTTAATATTTTCATATTTAACTTGATGATAAATTACTCGTAATTTCACTTAGATTGCTTAGTAAATTCATTCGGTTGCTGCCAATACTGTTTAACTTTTATTCTTTAACCCTGTGAAGTTAGTATTTTTTTTTGGTTATATTTTGGTTGAAGTAATGCAATCCACTCAAGTTTTAATTTGCAGAAGAAGAATAGTTTACTATCGCAATGCGAAAATGACTATCGCAACGCGAAAATGACTATCGCAACGAGAGATCACAATGCGAAAATGACTATCTCAATGCGAAAATGACTATCGCAATGCGAATTTGACTATCGCAACGAAAGAATCGCAATGTGAAATGAAAATCGCATTGCGATTCTCTCGTTGCGATAATCAAATTCATTTTCCGATAGTCATTTCGCGTTGCGATTTTTTTGTTGCGATTTTCATTTCGCATTGCAATTCTCTCGTTGCGATAGTCATTTTCGCGTTGCGATAGTCATTTGCAGATTCTATTCTTCTTTTGCAAATTGAAACTTGAATGAATTGCATTACTTCAACCAAAAGACAAATACTAACTTCACAGTGTTGAAAATTTAAGTTTCAAGAATAAACTACTACTCTTTATGTTGTCATTGAACCTGCACTAAACCTATATTTGTCCTTTTAAATGTTTATATAAGTGCTTACTTCTGGAATGTTATCTGATGCATTTTGTGAACAATGATATAATAATGACTTGGGTGAATACCGTGCAAGTTTGAAATATATTTGTCTTTGTTCTCATTGTTTAATATCATGACTGTTTATTTACTGATTTATGTATTAATTTATTTCCCTCAAGAGTCCCCTCCCCCCGTCAAGAGGCCACTGTCATCGTTGAAGAGGTCCCTCCCAACATTCTAGAGCCCGATTCACACGGCGTAATATTCGAATTATTGAGAAGCCCCATCACGTGCCGGACATGATGGATGACTGTTGGCTTTCGTATAAGTTACTGGCCAGTACCATTCCGACAGATGAAGTGGAGAGGAAACAACTACTGGAAACAATTCTGGATAATACCCTTTGGGCTAAGACCGCAGTTGATTTTTTATCTACATGCGAGCAAGGGTGTTACGCTGACATATACAAACTCAACGATGATATGCATTTGTTGATGACGGTTGGTGGGGTGTATTATTAGGGGTTGAAGACACGCTATTTCGATGGGGGGTAAGTCTTATATTCTTATATTTCAGTTTGATTAATTTTTTTTAAAATTTATGTAATTCACTAATATATGTCTTTTTTGTAAAACAACATATTGATGCATGGGTGACACGTCTTCTAATTGTAAGGAAATTGAAGAAAATATTAAAAAAATGCGATATACAATTATGCCGAGTCTTTTCACATAGTTCACTTGAAGAATCAATGACAGGAATCATATGTGTTGGCTAATGGACAAGCTAAACTTTATCCTGCATGGTGGGAGGTCGATAAGGTTAGTATATGTTTAAATATTTAAAGGTGTTCATAAATAAGTGCGCAATTTGAATTATTACATTTCGATGCAGGTGTTTATCCCTGTTTGGACCGTATCATTGGCTTCTCGTCGAGCTTCAGCTCCCACCCTAAAGATATAGTATATGACAGCATGATAAATTACATATCATTGTCTGATTTGAGAGATATGATAAGGGATGGAGCTCTCATTTGGCTAAATTCTTGGATGCAATTGATTATTGGACTAAGTTGGAAACAAGAAGCCAAAGAAGTTCAATGTTACAGTTATCAGAGATGAACCGCGCCACAACAAACGAAGGAAGCCAGAGGGGATTGTGGTCCTCTCATATGCATGTGCTGAGCGTTTGAACAGGAAATACACATTTTCTACCTCCCACTGATAGAGATAGAGGTACAGTAGGCTTGTGGTTTCGGCATTTTATGGCTAGAGCGATATATGCGAGACGCTGCCTACCTGCATCCGCGTTATGAAATGTCCATAAACAATTTGTAAGTCAATGCAAGTGTTGTTAAACATATTTACTCTTTTGGTTTGAAATGTTTGGTTAAGTAGCTAGAATTCAATAATTTGTGTTTGTAGGTTTAGATGTGTAGAAAGTGTTGTTGATTCAATGTTTGGTTTCTGCAGGTTAATCCTGAAGTGAGCTGCGTGAAATGGATGTATGGGTGCAAAAGTTGATTTCATATTATTTTTGATTGTTTAATTGATTGTAAAAGTTGATTTGTAATTGTTGATTTGTTTAATTGATCTGTACATAATATTTGTGCTTGTTTAATTGATGAAATGTAATAGTTGATTGTTGATTTCAATCTGCATTATGTTGAACGCAAAAAACAGACTATCGCAACGCCGAAAATGACTATCGCAACGAGAGAATCGCAATGCGAAATGAAAATCGCAACGAGTGAATCGAATGCGAAAATGAAAATCGCAATGCAAAACTAATTTCACGTTGCGATTTTCATTTTCGCATTGCGATTCACTCGTTGCGATTTTCATTTCGCATTGCGATTCTCTCGTTGCGATAGTCATTTCCGTGTTGCGATAGTCAATTCCGCATTGCGATAGTCATTTTTGTGTTGCGATAGTCATATTCGCGTTGCGATTTCCGCGTTGCGATAGTCAAATGAATGTCTAATAAGTGATAACAACTGAACATATCATAGCAATGTTCAAACTCAAGTTACTATACATGCCTAACTGAAAATGTTAAAAAGTTCCCACATAATATACACATAATACAACGTTTGCATTTAAAATCACCTAAGTTAACAGTCCCAAAAGGTGAAGCCGGTTTTGATTGGGATTTTGATGAGGATATTTTGGTAGAGGAAAAGATGATTGTGATGGCACTGGTGATCCATATGTCAACCTTGTATGACCACTTTCCTTGCACCGACTACATGTCATCTCTTCTTCTCTTCACCCTTAGACTGTATACGATCATGACTTTTTGGTCGGCCAGGTAGCCTTCTGTCCATGGCTGGTGGAAAAACTGTTTGTAAGTCATCTGGTATGTCCCACTCAGAAGGATGTGGAATAGGGTAGACAATCTCGCCATAAGTCTGTCGATATACTTCTGTAGTGTAGTAATCCATAGCGTATGCACTTGAATCATCTTGGTTTAGATGAAGAGAAACTTTTATAACATGGCCACATGGATAACCAGATGTTTTCCATTTCATACAACTACACGTCTTTGCATTTAGATCGACAAGCCCATTTAAGTTATTATCCAGTACTTCAAACAAAGTGTTTGAACATGGTTCAACTCTCCATGACGTTGACTTCACAACACGTTTCTTTATCATTTTTTCTGTCCATGGTGTAACACGATGTTCCAATGTTCCTGTAAATTTAAATAAATAATACTTAGTAAAATATATGATAAGTTACGAATTTAAAGAAATAATACCTGCATGGTTTTTTTGTAGTACCACGTTGAATATAGGCTCGAAAAAACTCCATTAACATAGTAATGGGTAATTTCCGGAATGACGACTTAGAGCGTTGATTGATTCTGCACTATTAGACGTCATGAAACCATATCTTGCTCCAAGTTGATATACTCTTGAACATCTTTCAAACCCAACATGTTCTAGTGTTTGAGCACACTGAGGCAAAACACGTCTTAAACAGTTATATGCTTATTAAAATCCACTTCCCGATAAGCTTTACAGCCTTCCAGTATGTCCATTTGTGATTTTTTATACCAGCAGACCTTGATTTTAGATTTCTATACAAATGAACACCACAAAGTCCATGAAAAGTATCTGGGTAACACCTTCTAACAGTGTTGTCAATTGAGTTTGCCCTATCGGATATGATTTTCAGATTGCTAATAGGACCTATGCAATCCTTAAGATGCCCCATAAACCCATGAATCAGAGGTTTCAGATTTGCCAACCCGTAAGCTATTGGCAGTATCCCATTGTTAGCATCCATGGCTACTGCTAATAAGTTTACTCCAAGGTATCGACCTTTTAAATGTGCTCCGTCAACTATAATAACTGGGCGCATGCAATTAATAAACGAACGAATCTACAAAATCATATACACAATAAATATAATCATTTAAATGTGAAATGCATGTAACTAACAAAAATGAGTCAACAAAATTATATTGATTTACTAACCGCACACCAATGGCGATAACAACAACTCAAAGCGTCCATCTCTATCTGTTTTGATATGAGTTACCGACCCAGGATTTTTCAGCTTTAAATTTTGACAATAAGCCGACAGTTGGGCAAACGATGCTTTGGCGACCCCCTCAACAATTCCAAGGCATAACATTTGGCTCTCCAAGCTTGAGAATATGAGATATATCTTGAACCGAGCATTCATGTCAGTCATAATTTCATGTCCCCGATATACCCTACCATTCAAAAACATTAACTCAGCCAGAAAACCACCCAACACCTTTTTGTTTGCCTGTATATGGTGAGCAAAAACTTGGGTTCTTGAACATGTATGTTTATCAATAAAAGTCCTAACTTGAAACATTTCACAATCTTTTATCCTCTTTGCAATCATACGCCACATACAGTTTTTGTCAATCATACACCTGTTTCGAAACGATCTTTGCTTGATTTGTTACTTTTAGTTGATAGCCATCTTCCACACATTTCGTATACAAAGCTATCTTCAAGTCTTCCTTTGTATCAAACAATCATCTTTTGATACGAATATTTTGTGTAACAATCAACTGCTATCTTTACCAACTCTTCTTCCGGTATCTGAAGTAATTCTGGCATATTCCAGTTATACTCCCGTGGCATTTTCTTCGGGGACTTTTCTTTGGGGATTTCTTCTTCTTCTTTTTCTTCTTCAGTGTTATATGTATTACAGAATGGATGTTTAACATGTTCATTTACAGTCGTAACTTCCTCCTCATTATCATCAACAACATCTTCCTCGGCAACGGCTGTTTCATCATCAAAATTTGGGTATTGACCAATATCAAAATCATTACACGCAGGGTCTGTTTCTTCTTCTGAAAAATCATCAAAATCCGAGTATTGACCAAGATCAAAGTCCGGGTATTGACCAAGATCAAATTTCGAATACTGACTAGTACTCACAATTTTTTCTGTTGGCTCATCATCGTCTAACTGGTCAATACGAAAACCGGAATTTGATGCTGAAAGTTGATTGGGATTTGGATTAAGGAAAGGTTGTGGGTTTTGAGATTGTGTTTGGTATTGGAAATGTGGTAAAACAATATTTGCTTGGTGATGAAATTGTGGTGGAACCATTAAATTTTGAGCACCATAAACTAGGGTTGAAAAACTTAGTTGATTACTACCCGCTACTGACCCAACTTCACTACTTCTAGGTTTAACAACAAACAATGTAACATCATCACTTGAAACACTAATGTAAGCAATGAATCGTTCAACATCTTCATTGTCGGTTAACAAATAAACTTTACAATTTCTCTGATAAGATAGCCTAAATCCACTTAGGGGCTCTAAATTCAATTTATTTGCAACACGTAACATTAGAGTTTTATAAGTTAACTTTTTTAATGACAATTTTAGTTGAAGATTCATGGGTAAAGGCATATATTGTAAAACACCATGAACATTCTCCCATGACCCTCCAAAACACAATCTATCCAAACATGATCAACATTAGATGATTTCATTATTGTAATTAATTTACTAAACAAATGAGCTGCAAAACTAAAACCTGTTGCCGGATGGGGAAGGATGTCGTTGGATATAGGAACGGATGTCGCCGGAGAGAGTAATAGATGGAGATGGAATGAGTTGCGATTTAGGTTATGAGTTGCTGCTGCGTAGTTATATACCCAAAACATTTGTGTTGCGAAATTAAAACCTGTTGCGAATTCATAAATCGAGTTGCGAATTTGAAATTCAGTATTGCGATAGTCAGAATCTCGTTGCGATTTACAGATTCGCATTGAGATTTACGTATTCGCATTGCGATTTTCCAAATTCGCGTTGCGATTTACGTATTCGCATTGCGAATTAGGAAAATCGCAACGCGAATTTGGGAAATCGCAATGCGATAGTCAGAATCGCGTTGCAAATCTGGAAACTGATTTGCGATACCAGAGATCGCGTTGCGAATTATCGATCGCATTGCGATTTAGTTGGTCATTTTGGCAAATCCAAAAAAAGTTGGTTAAAATAGTATATTATAAGGCATTTTTGGTCACTGAGGTTATTTTCTCTTTTGATTATATCAACAAACAATCTATTACCAAACAGAGGATCTGACTATACTTAATCACTGATAAACCAATCAGAAAATAAATGTCCTTTGTGCGAGCACCAAAATGAACGCAAAGGTACGTGTAAGCGTACAAAAAAGCCATAAGAATCATGTCACAAGAGCAGATAAAATAAGTGTCACAAGGGCAAAGAAAAATGTGTCACAAAGAGATATTCTTATTCAAAATTAAAAAAATACTGAAAAAATAAATAAAGAACATAGTATGAAAAAAAAAGAACTAATAATTACTGAATATTGCAACATTAAGATTAACACCAACACAGACTAAACAAAAATTAAAAAACAATTGAAATACGACAAACAAATTTTTGAGATACTCTTAATGAAAGTTTGTGTTAACTTATCAATGATTAGCATTGACTTTTTTATGATTAAAAACTCTTAGGTAGCGTTTGGTTAGATGGAATCCCTTGGAATTGGTGGAAATTGGAATCCAATTCCACCACTTTCCCATGTTTGGTTCAAGTTTTTCAAGGGAATTGGAATCTCTGATGGAATTCAATTCCATCAAAATGGGGAAAGTGAATTCCATCCAAAAATGGATGAAATTCAATTCCTTTGTTGGAGGAAATTGAAATTTGACTATACTACCCTCATCAATCCTTTGGTAACTTATTCATATATTGAATAAAAATATTTTTTTATTATTTCGGGTCGGGTCGGGTTTCTAATTCATATATTCGGGTCGGGTCGGGTCGGGTCGGGTTCGGGTTTAGGGTGAAAAAAACCGAACCAACCCGAAAATATATATAATTCAGGTCAGGTTGAATTAAGTCACTATTTTTATTAAATAAAATTAATTTTTTATTATTTCGGGTCGGATCGGATTTCTAATTCATATATTCGGGTCGGTCGGGTCGGATGAAACTTTATTTTGTTCGGGTCGGGTCAGGTTTTTAAGTGTGATATTCGGGTCGAGTCGGGTCGGGTTTTTTTAAGTGTGATATTCGGGTCGGGTCGGGTTCGGGTTTAGGGTGAAGAAAACCAGACCGACTCGAAAATATATATAATTCGGGTCGGGTCGGATTAAGTAACTGTTTTTATTAAATAAAAATAATTTTTTATTATTTCGGGTCGGGTCGGGTCGGATTTTTAATTCATATATTCGGGTCGGGTCGGATGAAACTTTATTTTGTTCGGGTCGGGTCGGGTTTTTTAAGTGTGATATTCGGGTTAGGTCGGGTCGGGATCGGGTTTAGGGCGAAAAAAATATAATTTTACCTTATATATTTAGAAATAATTACAATAATAGCCCTCTATATATAATTTTTTTCAATTAAGTCAATGTTTTTATTGAATAAAAATAATTTTTTTTATTATTTTGGGTCATGTCGGGTCGAGTTTCTAATTCATATATTGAATAAAAATAGTTTTTGGTATATTTTTGGTAACTATTAACATACTCCAATTGGAATGTATCGAAATATTGCTCTATCTTTTGGTAACTTATTAACATATTTTGATTGCGATGGTTTTAACTTATAATGTTTATTAGCATGATTTTTATAATTTATTGAAATGAATAATCAATCAATAAAATAAAAATTTAATATTTTTTTAATTTTTATAATATATTACTACATGTAAGTTGTAAAATAAACTAAAATAAAGTAAAAAAATAAGAAGGGCAATTCTGTCATTTTTTATTACTGAAATCAAATTCATCTAACATGTCTGCGAACCAAATAGAATATGGAATTGAATTCCAATTCCATTTCCTGCCAACCAAACAGAATATGAAATTGGATTCCAATTCCTACAGATTCCAATTCCTTCACAGATTCCAATTCCCTCATAAACATTCCAGCGAACCAAACGCCACCTTAATGATTTATAACTTCAATTCTAAATTAAAAAAAACATTCTCAAAATACTAATATTTTTTTAATTTTATTGTATTATGTTTAAGAGCTTATATCTTATAACTGTAGATCTTTATCTCTATTTCTGGATCGCATTCCCCAAACAGGGCCTAAATCTATCAGAAAAGAAAATTGGATAACTACATCAGGTACACCGAACTTTAGGCATTGTATCGTTTATATCATTAAACTTTTAATTTTGTCAATTATAATATTTAATTTTGATTTTTGTTTCAATTATATTACTGAACCGTTAAATTGTTAACGGCACGATGACGAGGTTGACGGATTCTGACATGGTTGACGCTACCGACGTACACACCTCACCATAACAATGCTATTTTGATTTGACTATTAACGATTTAATGGCTCGATCATATAATTATAACGAAAATAAAAATTAGTACTATAATTGATAAAATTAAAAGTATAGTATTATAAACAATATAATTTCTAAAGTTTGATGGTATCTAGTAATTTACCCAAGAAAATTTGGTAATGGACTTTTGCTTTTATTTTTAACTTTGTTGTATCATGTATGAATTGAGTTCGCCGCTCTTCTTTTCTTTATGCTTAACGCATAAAGTTAGGATCTTGTCGTTGTTAAAGATCTTCAACTATTAGCCAATTTTAACTGATGTCACTAAACTCCAAAAAAAATGAAATTAACACGTCATCTTTGTTTTTATTAATTGATATAATTATCTCTAAAAAATAGTAGTTGATATATTAAAAATATTTAAAATGTCTTCATTTCCTTTATTTTTTGTTACAGAACACAAATGATCCTCTAACTAAAATATTATTTTATTGAACCTCCGATTATTAAAAGTTACAAAATGATCACTGGCTATAGGGAATTGCTTTGTCGAGTCTCAACTATTAAAAGTTACAAATAGTCACCCGACTATTCATTATGGAATTCATCATTTTTCGTTAAAAAATTAATGACAATATGAGTGTGATGTTAACCTATTGACTAAGATATGATAAAATCCGATCTCATAATCTAAAACAACTATTATATCTCAGTCAAAATGTTAACGTTCAGCTTATACGACTGTTAATTTTTTAATAAAAAAAAGAAAGAGTTTGAAACATAATGAATAGTTAGATGGTCATTTTATAACTTTTAATAGCCGATGGACTCAACAAAGTAATACTTATAATCGAGAGATCATTTAACTTTTAATAGCCGGGAGACTCAACAAAGTAGTATCCTATAGTCGGGAATCATTTATGTATTTTAACCTTCTTTTTTATACATGGAATCCTTATTTTTAATTTAAGTGTTTTGTTTAACCCAATTGGCATTTTATGGTGATGTGAAGGGTGATATTATAAAATTTCAATTATTTTATTAGATGATGTTGCAACGTTCGACGAGTATGGATGAGCACCGTTAATGATAAGTACCATTAAATTAATCTATAAAACGTTAAATTATGAAGTACTAAACATATAATTATAAATTAGTTAAAAATTTAAATATAATTTAATTAAAATAAAATATTTATAAAACATTAGATTTTAGGATAAACTATACCATGAACTACCTAACTATTTACCCCTTTTACTTTAACCACCGATTTTTTAATTTTGTCAATCGGGTCACCTAACTATTTAAAATTTGTCAATCAAGTCAATTAACGGAGTAGATGATATGACAATTAATAAAATTTATGTAATTACACAATTAGTCCACATTACTTACACATATTATTAACTTGGTCATAACTTTTATTTAATTCAATAAATTTAATCCTTAATCCCATGGTGACGTGGGTCACTATGTGATTGGATGTTTTTAATATTTTTTTATTTAATAAAATTTTCATCCAATCAAATGGTGTCAAGTGTCAACAATTGAAAGAATAGAAAATAAATTAAATTAAAAAATGCTACTGTGGGGTTTGAACCTAGGACGCAAGCTGAAAAAATAAGCACCCTAACCACTAAGCTAGACCACTAAATTTGTCTAATATACATAACATAATTTATAATATAGTTAATGATAATAAATAACCTTATAAGATTGGAAATAATCCATGTACCTATGGTACAATTCTTCTCTTCGACGTTCAGACATATTAAAGGAAGATCCTAATAGGCTATTAGGAGGTTGAGGAATGGGATTAGAAGGTTGGTTTGAACAAGAACGACTTGACGAAATTCTAGGATGTTTAGGGTTTGACATAATTAAAGGAAATCAGAATAAGGAATATCACCTTGAAAATTCGGATTGAGAGGGATGAGGAGTTGTTTTGCACGATTTAATGTTGTAAGTAGGTTTTGAAGATGAAAAGCACGAAGAAACCGATGATTTTCCGATGATTTTGAGCAAGAGGAGGATTTAGAGTGAGAGAGGGACGAACGGTGGGAGAGTTTTTAGTTTTAGGGTTTGAGAAAATAAAGAAAATAAGTCATTTTAACCCAAAACCCGACGGATGCATCGATGCATGAACCTGTGCATCGATGCACATTCAAGGCGTGCATCGGTGCATCAACAAGATGAATCAATGCACATTCAAAGGGATGCATCGATGCACTGTTAAGTGTATCGATGCATGAAGCACAAAAATGTCAAAAATCCGTTTTAAACACTTAAAATGCTAAATTAATTAGCTCTAGTGGTATTGACAACTCATATATTGAAAATTAATCATGTTCAATCAATCAAATTAATCTTTAAACAACAGTTGAACATAAAATTAATTTTCACCAAATAACATAAACTCCCCCTAACTAGTAGCATAGAATGCAATCAAAAATTATTATTATAAGCATTTTTCATTTATTCTTAAAAGTGCTAAAATTATTTTAAACTCTAAGTGAAGATAGGTTGGTTAAACCTAATTCTCTCCTAAGTGTCCAAAATCTTTCCTTGTCTAAAGGCCTTGTAAAAGTATCCGCTAATTGATGCAAAGTATCAACGAATTCTAGAACTACATCTTCCTTAGTGACATGGTCTCTAATGAAATAATGTCTTATTTTAATATGCTTAGTTCTAGAGTGTTGGATGGGATTTTTAGTGAGACAAATAGCACTAGTATTGTCACACTTGATAGGAATGGTACCTACTTCAATTCCATAATCAAAAAGTTGTTGTTTCATCCATAAAACTTGTGCACAACAACTACCAGCTGAAATATATTCCGCTTCAGTGGTAGATAATGCGACACAATTTTGTTTCTTTGAAAACCAAGAAATCAACATATTTCCAAGGAATTGGCAAGTACCGGAGGTGCTTTTCCTATCTAATTTGCATCCTCCATAATCCGCATTAGAGAAGGCATGCAAGCTAAAGCTAGAGTCTCTAGGATACCAAAGTCCTAAACTAAGAGTGTCCTTAAGGTATCTAAAGATCATCTTAACAACTAGTAAATGTGATTCCTTAGGGCATGATTGAAATCTAGCACATAAGCAAACACTAAACATAATGTCCGGTCTACTTGCAGTTAGATAAAGCAAAGATCCAATCATTGACGTATATAATTTAACATCTAGACATTACCTCCTTCATCTATGTCAAGTTTTGTCGATGAGCTCATTGGAGTGTTATGTGGCTTCCCATTTTCCAGTCGGGATTTTTAGTGAGACAAATAGCACTAGTATTGTCACACTTGATAGGAATGGTACCTACTTCAATTCCATAATCAAAAAGTTGTTGTTTCATCCATAAAACTTGTGCACAACACTACCAGCTGAAATATATTCCTTCGTGGCAGATAATGCGACACAATTTTGTTTCTTTGAAAACCAAGAAATCAACATATTTCCAAGAAATTGGCAAGTACGGAGGTGATTTTCCTATCTAATTTGCATCCCATAATCCGCATTAGAGAAGGCATGCAAGCTAAAGCTAGAGTCTCTAGGATACCAAAGTCCTAAACTAGAGTGTCCTTAAGGTATCTAAAGATCATCTTAACAATAGTAAATGTGATTCCTTAGGGCATGATTGAAATCTAGCACATAAGCAAAACTAAACATAATGTCCGGTCTACTTGCAGTTAGATAAGCAAAGATCCAATCATTGACGTATAATTTAACATCTAGACATTTACCTCCTTCATCTATGTCAAGTTTTGTCGATGAGCTCATTGGAGTGTTATGTGGCTTCCCATTTTCCAGTCCAAACTTCTTGAGCATATCTTTAACGTACTTAGCTTGATTGATGAAGATGCCATCTTTTCTTTGCTTGATTTGGAGTCCCAAGAAAAATGAGAGCTCCCCATCATGCTCATCTCGAATTCACTTTGCATTACCTTAGAAAATTCTTGGCAAAGAACATCATTAGTAGAACCAAATATTTATCATCAACATAAATTTGAACTACTAATAAATCTTTACCTTTATGCTTTAAAAACAATGTAGTGTCAACCTTCCCTTTTGAAAACCCTTTTTCAATTAAAAAGTTTGAATCTTCATACCAAGATCTAGGAGCTTGTTTTAAACCATAAAGTGCTTTTGTCAATTTAAGAACATGATCCAGAAATTTGAATCTTCAAAACCTGGAGGTTGTTCCACATACACTTCTTCCTTTATAAAATCATTTAAAAATGAACTTTACATCCATTTGATATAATTTAATTCATGAAAACATGCAAATGCTAATAAAATTCTAATTGCTTCCATCCTAGCTACGGGAGCGTATGTTCATCATAATCTATGCCCTCTTCTGAGTATACCTGAGCAACAAGTCTAGCCTTGTTTCTCACTATCCACTCCATCAAGCTTATTCCTAAATACCCATCTAGTACTACAGTAGATTTATTACTAGGCCTTTAACTAGTGTCCAAACTTTACTTCTCTCAAATTAATTTAACTCTTCTTGCATAGCCATAATCCAATGTTCATCATTTAATGCTTCTTTAATTCTTAGGTTCTATGCATGAGATAAATGCAACATAATTAAAAATATTTCTAAGAGAAGATCGAGTTGTTACCCCTTTGGATGGATCACTAATCTCACCATCCTTGACATAGTTGTACTCTCTTGGATAATATACTTCCCTTTCTTCAATGGTTGGATTCTCGAGAGGATCATGAGTTTCCTCATCTTTCGTCTCTTCCTTGATGATGATCTCCAACGTCATTTGCTTGTACAATACCTACATCATCATTAACACAAGAATCCTTCCTCGGAAGGAGATTATCATCGAAAACAACATGTTAGACTCTTCTACAACTAAAGTTCTTTTATTAAATACTCGATAAGCTTTAGAATTTAAGGAATAACCCAAAAAAATTCCTTCATTACTTTTAGCATCAAATTTGCCAAGGTTTTGTTTACCGTTGTTTAAAACAAAACATTTACATCCAAAAGGATGAAAATAACTAATGTTAGGTTTTTATTTTTAAAAATTTCATATGGAGTTTTCTTTAAAATTGGCCTAATCATTACTCGATTTAAACATAAAAGCGGTATTTGTGGCTTCCGCCCAAAAATATTTTGGCAAATTATTTTCACAAAGCATGGTTCTAGCTATTGCTTCTAAAGTTCAATTTTTCCTCTCAACAACTCCATTTTGTTGAGGGGTTCTAGGTGCTGAAAAATTATGGCTAATACCATTAGAATTACAAATTCATTAAATCAAAGATTTTCAAATTCAGGCCAATGATCACTTCTAACATAGCGATAGAGTAACCTTTTTCGTTTTGGATTACTTTTGAAAATGTGATGAAATTTTCTAATACTTCATCTTTAGTACTTAAGAATAGAACCCAAGTATATCTAGAATAGTCATCTACCAAGACAAATGCATATGTTTCCCACCAAGCTAGTAGTCCTAGTTGGCCCAAAAAGATCTATATGGATCAATTGTAATATTCTACTAGTTGATACGTCATTAATGGATCTAAAAGAAATTCGCTTTTGTTTTCCTTTAGCACAAGCATCACAGATTTTATCATTATCAAATTTAAGCTTAGGCAACCCTCTTACTAAGTCTCCTTGAATTAGGCATTGCAAACACTCATACTAGCATGTCCTAGTCTCCTATGCCATAACCAACTATCATGTTCATCCTTAGCAACTAGGCACAAATTAGTCATATCAATAGAGTCTAAATGCCATGTATATGTTTCCTATTCTATGACCAACAAGCATAATCCGATTAGATGCAATGTCAATGACTTTACAACCATTAATTTCAAACATGACATTGAATCCCTTATCGCATAATTGACTAATACTCAATAGATTATGCTTTAATCCATTCACATATAACACATTTTTAATTTGTATGGAAGAGGTATTACCTATAGTACCAATACCTTCAATGTGACCTTTTGAATTATCACCAAAGTCACTTCTCCTCCATTTTTGGCGTTAAGCTCTATGAACCGGCTTTTGTCTCCGGTCATGTGTCTCGAGCATCCACTATCAAGGTACCATGAATTTGGATTTGTTTCCCGTGCCTTGTAGCAATGCTCATTTCCTACAAACATAGATTAATTTCTAATTTTTGGTACCCAAATTCTTTTAGGTCCATATTCATTAGTTTCTAAAATCCTTGTCCCCTTTGGTATCCATTTATGAAGGATCATTATCTTTAGTAGTAATGAATTCTTTAGGAACCCATATACTCCTAACAATTTTACCATTCAAGGTTCATTGAGGAATTCTATGATTGTAGCTTCTAAAACTTTTCTTAACAAAGTTGGATTTTGAATTCTCACATTTTCAAAACTTTTTGTTCCAACCTTATTAAAAGAAGTTTTAAGATCACCAATCTTCTTTTGATGATCATCATGAACTTTTGAAAGTAAGTTATGCAAATCAGTTTTTTTTTCAAAATCATTAATTTTGATTTGCAATTCTTTGATCTTACTTTCAAGCTCATTGTTGGTCTTGGATATAAGACTATTTTCGTTTTTTCAATTTTGAAATATCATTTTTGTATTTTGAAAATAGAGTCTTATAATCCGAAGCCAACCCATTATAATCCTCTAAACTCATCATAAGATAATTCATCCAAATCGAATGAGTTAGAGGTTACCTTAGAATCTTCCCCGATAGCCATTAAGCACAAGTTTGCAACTTCTTTTTCCTCTTCATCGGAACCTTCTCATCGCTCCATGTAGCTATATGAGCCTTGTGCTTCTTTTTGGATTGACCCTTTTTCTTCAATTGTGGGCAATCGTATTTGACATGCCCCGACTTTTTGCATTCATAGCAAATGATCGGGTCTTTCTCCTTCGATTCAGTTTTGAAGCCTTCATGACGTTTGAATTTTCTTCCTCGGTTGGGCATCATCAACTTTCTGAATCGTTTGGCAAATAATGTCATTTCATAGTCATCATCATAGTCATTTGAATCACTCTCATCTTTTGTGGATTTGGGAGCAACTTCAATGTTTTTCTTCTTCTCCTTCTCCTTTGGTGTCTTTTCATGAGTGACTTGAAGTTTGTCCCATATTTCTTTGGCGGTTGGACAAGATGAATGTACAAGATGAAACACTTTCGTATTCATCTTGTCCAAGTGCACAAAATATGATATGGATGGCTTTGGAGTTGAGCTGGAACATTCTTGTCTCTCCTTCACTCCACAATCTTGGATGAGTGAGAGGCTTGATGTATCCTTCTTCTACGATATTCCATGCTCCCATGTCACTTTCTTGAATGAAGTACATCATCCTATTCTTCCAATAGGCATAGTTAGCTCCATTAAAGAAAGGAGGTTTGTTGACGAGCATCGAATCAAGATCGGAGTCAAAATTTGAAGTGGAGGCCATTGTTGACTTGATAATCGATGTAACTCTTCCTGAATTGACTCAAGAGGCGATTAAACCTTCTACGATTAAACCTTCAATTTGGTGGAAGCTTTTGCAGAAAATTGAAACTAATTGCATAACGATTAGAGTGGTTCGACTTTCTCAACCAAAGTCTACGTCCACTACCTTACTATCCACACTAAGGATTTTTCCACAAATTCACTAATGTGTCTTTCTTTTGAGGACAAAGAGTACCTTACAAACCCTCAGAATTATACCCCAAATTCTTGAGAACACTCTCTCCCAAAGAGACAATCCAAATTTGCAAACTTACAAGGAAATCCTCACAAGGTAGATTGTTTGCACAATTATAGAACAAAGAAAAGAACACTCAAAATGATACAATTGAGTAAAAGTAGTGTTCTTGAAAGCAAATGATATTGATGAAAAATAGGCTGAAATGCTCAAACTTGAGGTTTGATGCTTTCTCTTTTATTCTCTCTTGATTCTAGTTGCTTGATGTTTCTTGTTGTTGATCAATGACTTCTAAGCTTGTTTAAATACACCTTCAAATGATTCTGAACGTTGGGGATGATTAGTGCGTCAATAGAGCCGTTTAAGTGTGAAAACAATTAATGAAAGTGGATGGGAGCGTCAGTGCATCAGTGTAAAATTCAAATATTTGACCGTTGGACTCTCATGCATCTGTGCACTAAGAGTGAATCGATGCATTCGATGTTTTGAAAAGCCTGAGTGCATCGATGCATGGTATGTGCATCGATGCATAAAATGCATTCGATGTTCAAGAAATTAATTAATGCATCGATGCATGGATTGGTGCATTGGTGCATGCCCTTGAAAAATTGATTTTAGGCTTGATTTTGGTTCAAAATACTTTGTGAAAATTTGTTTAAAAAATAGTTTAAGTATAAAACACAATTTACACATTTAGTAAGGTTTAAAATTGATCTTGAAAGACTTGGAGTAATAGCTTGATATTCGAGTAATTAAATCGAATATACTTTTTAGAAAATCATTTGTAAATCTTAAAATTCATTTAACTTAATTTGTTATATCGAAACATCAAAATGTTTTCAACACTTACCAAAAAGGTAGACAAACATATGAAAAATATATAAAAAGTAAGAAATCAAAGAAAATATATTTTTATTAAAAAAAGAAAAATAAATAAAAATAATAAACCAAATAGGGATATGGGAAAATAACGATAAAGATGAACATTGGTTGTCGACAATCAACCCCAAGACAGATTCCATTACTGGCAAAATTAAAAGAAAGAAAATTTGTGACTACAAGAAAAAATGAGAAAAAATAGGGTTAATTTCTTGAGCAAATTAGAAGGTCGGCGGTAGATTTTCCATATTAAGCTTAAAATTGAAAAAGGAAGAAAAGAAAAGGGAAACAAATATGGCCCCGTCACAAAATTTCAATTATTTAAATGAATACATACGAAAATAAATTAACTTTCATCTTGTTTGTTTTTGTTTTTTTTTTTTTTACTTTTTACTTCTCACAAATTTATTGATAGTAAAAAGATGATGCAAAAAAGTAAATAAGGTATTAATCAAAATGATAAGACTGAGATTTTGAGTGTAGTTTCAAGTTTGACTTTTTATTTATTTTTTTAAACAAAGGAGAAAATACACAATAAGCTGGAGCTAAGTGAGTTGAGGATTCTTACAGTCTCGCTCTTATCAACTTTCACTTCGACTCGTCTTGCTCCACGATCACATGTTATTATCAATTTTCATTAATATATTTCTAGAATTCAGAAAGGAGAAGGGATTCTTTATCATAATAGTTCTAATTGTTGATTTATCTTTTGATGAATTATGAAAAAAAGAACTTTCCTTTTAAAAAGATAAAGTCATAATTGAAAAATATTTTAAGGAATTTTATAATTTGAAAGTATTCAAAACAAGCGTTGAAATTGTCAAATAAATAAAGTTTTTTTTCTAAATTAAATAAGTTAAGAATGTAGTATATAGAAGAAAGGATCGATCCACAGGGACTTAGAAATTTTCAATGTTTGTTTGAATTGATCTTAATCCAAGAAAAATTGCAAAAGAAAAATAATGGAGGTTATCAAAATAAATAAAAATAAAGAAAATAAGAAAAATTGATGATTGAAAATAATTATGATGAGAGATAGCCTCAAGCTTTTCTTCTCCTCAATGAGTTTCAATAATTGAAATAGGTTTTACTCCGAGATTTTTGTCGATTACAGTCTATAAGACTCAACTCTTGTAACTTTCTCTTCTCTCATGTAAACTAATTTCCAAAGTCAATCATTATAATTTAATCTTTGTTTGGATTAACAATGGCTATCGATGTTAACACCAATGCTACTTTAAATGTTGGAAAAGCTCGTGCTCAGATTATGGTGTCTCAATGAGAGTCAAACTTGATCTTGATTTCCCTTAGCGGACCCCACTAAGTTTGTTCATAGGAAGTTGAATTTGCTACAAGTTGACTCTTCTCCCCAACGGTAGATCAAAACAACATTCAAGCCAAGGTGCACTCTTTGAATTGAAAGTGTTGAGATATTTAAAGAAAAGACCAATTGCCAATCCTAGTTTGAAGGAAATCAAGAAAGATACCTGAAGGTATGAAGTGTTTTTCAATTCTCATGAAACAGATTGAGTTGTTGCTCATCTTTTGGCTAATAGGAAAATTAGCTAAGCATGATAGAAATAATACTTACCATTTTGAAAAGAAAATAAAGAGATGAAAGAAAAGTAGAATTTAATAAATAGCCAAGAAAATACAAATTCCAATATGAGTTCAAATGTTAAACCTCAAACTAAAAATCCTACCAAGAGTTCTAATAAAATAACTAAATTATAATTAAAATAATAATAAAATAATCAAACTAAAAATCCTAAATATAAAAATAATCAAACTAAAAATTCTAAATCTAAAAGGTTTATCACAAAAGATAAAAATAAATATTTAAGTCTTGTACTCATGGTTGAATTCTTCTTATCTTATGGATAACCTTATGCCAGGTAAATTCCAATTAAATATTCAAGATAATTATGCTCGTCTTCTATAAGATGCTGATCAGACCATCGAAATCTGTTGGTTTTTGGGCTAATTAATCCAATGAAGCTCCTATCCAAAATAAACCCAAAAGGACACAAACTAGTTATATCCAAACGACAAATGAGGTAAATAATAGTAAAAATATGCAATATTCAACACTGATTGTAATACCCGCAACCCGTATCTGACCCGGATACGAATCCGAGGTGTCACATTGACTTTTCAACTCTTTAACTCTTTAAAAATTTGACTTTTATAAATGAAAATGAAAACACATTTACAAAACATATCAGAGTATATATTATTTAAACATATATATTACATGCCAACCAAATTTACCATAACAAACACATACAATTCAAATTTCTCTGATATAGTAATCTTCACCAGTATGCTTCCATTTTCCTTGCTTACTCAACTTACCACTCGAATCTCGTTGGACCTATGTGTGAAAACAATCACACGCTAAGTCTATAACTTAGTGAGGCATAATAAGTATAGTAAAACACTAAAACGTTTATGTAAATATTCCAAAATAACATTAAGTACAAAACACTATAATCTTCATAACTTATAACATAAATTACTCAACATTGATTACTTTATAACTATTTAATACTTGATTTTTACATTTTCTTAAAAATATTTCCTATAAATTTCAATAGACATTTCATGAAAACTTTATATTGTTACTCATTGTACAAATTATATTAAATTATTTTATTAGCCCAACGTATATTGTTGATAACTAAAGGTATGCGAGTACATTAGGTTTGTGCACTGGGTTGCAGTCGAAATTGCCACATAGAATTGCACCGAAGTGCCGCGTAGAATATGCACCGAAGTGCCACATAGAAATGTCCCGAAGGAGCACATAGAAATGTCCCGAAGGATCGCGTAGAATTTTTCCCGAATGACCACATAGAATTGTCCCAAAGGACCGCGTAGAACCCTCGACTCTTGGCATCCCAACTATACCCCTAATTCTCATCAAATATACTTTGGACTTTAACCATATAATTATTTTCATTTCATTATTTAAAGTGTGTCTTATTCTCGTAGTGTACGTTCACATAGGGTATATTCACGTAGAACTTTTTCACTTAGCACATTCACGTAGAACCTTTTCACTTAGCACATTATCATATACAACATTTTCAAGTAGAACACTTTTCACGTTTTCACGTAGAATAATTTCACGAGACTTTATCCAAGTTTATCATTTATTCACGTAGAACTTGTTCTCATAATATTTAATTTCACATAACATTTATTTAATACTTATCATATGCTCATAGTTCATAATTATTTCATATTACATATCATATTCCAATTATCAAGTTACTCATATAAAGCATATTCACCTATAAAATCTTCACACACAATATAATTATATAAAACATTTTCATATATATCATAATAACATATACTCATATAAAACACTTTCATATAGCTCAAGAACATTTGAGATTGGCTCATCACAAGCCATCCTCCAATCATAGATAAAATAATTAAATAGCACTCACCTTTGCCTCAATTATATCCTAAGCAGACATCATTTCAACTTAAGCTTACTAACTTTACAAGTACATTTGTTTAGAACTTGCTTTCAGTCGAATCTACACATTAGCATGATCAATATAAATATCATAACTCAATAACATCTAACCAATTAACCTTTACTTGAGTGAAATGAAACACCTAAATAAAAATTACAACTTAATAGTATCGGTACTCTGCCCACAATACCGATATTTCTCTTTTATGGTACCGATACCCCTTTTAGTACCTATACCATTTTGGCATTATGTATTTCATCTTACTTATAGTATCGATACCTTACTATTGGTATTGATACCCTTACCAATATCGATACAACTACCATTCAGTATTGATATTGTTCATCCAATTCATATAATTTCATCTCACTTAACATTATAGTATCGATACTATTCTTCCAGTACCGATACCCTTACCCAGAAATCACCTATTTTACTTCGAAAAATACCCAACTTTCACTTAAATATCTTACCCTTAATTTTATTTATACCTTCAAACTCATTTACACTTATTCCTACTAACTTATCTCCATTAAAACCCCTTTAACATAAAAAATCTACCATATAACTCTTGAAACTAAAAATCATATCAATTTTTTAAACATGTATTTAATCCTTCCTAACACTTCTAATCTTTTAATTAAACCCTTTACAAGTCAAATATATTTTTAAAAATCCAAATAAAATCAATTTCAATCAATTCTCTTTAAAACTCATTTTACTAAATCACCATTAATCTTAATCTCTATATATGTAACACCCATTTCTCGTATATGTTTCCGTACACAAGTCACATAACTTTTAAAACATTTTCCTTATTTTTAAATCCATGAAATTTTGTTTCTAAATTAAAACAAAATATTTTAAAAGAACAATAATAAAATGTTTGTAAACTTCCTGTAGTTAAAATAATCTTAAAGTTATAACATATTACAAATATTATAAGTCAAATACAATTCTAGAGCATTTTCATAAATCCAATACATGCCATCTAATTATCAAAAGTAGACATAATTTTCCTACAATTACTGATGAGGTAACCATTGATTGATGATGTCCACGACACTCCTTACTTCGCTAGTCTTTGCTATTTCCTACATGTGAAATCAACACATGCTAAGTATTTACTTAGTGAGGCATAATAATACAAAATGAATTGTGCTTAAATATAAGCATATCATAAAATATCAAAATATGAATGAAAATTGTATAAATAATATTAGTACATAAAATGGTTTGGCGAACCAAACTTCATTCACATAGCTTGATAAACTATATTGAGTATGCCCAACATATCTATCAATCAGTATTTTTCCAATGTATCCTTTAATTTCTCAATGTATGTCAAATGAGAATGCAAGGTACATGCATTGCACTGAAGTGTTGAAATGGAAATTCATAAACTTATATGAATTCCATGGGTGCACACATAGTGTCGAAAGTACATATAGTACTGATACGAAAATGAACCGTTATGCATTAAACAAAATCGGTCGGTAACTTTATACATAGTTGTATATCGAAATGGTAATTCACAAACTCATTATGAATACCATGATTGCACATCTAGTGCCGAAAGTACACACAACGCTGATACGAAAATGCACTGTTATGCATTAAACAAAATCGATCGATAACTATTATATACAAATTTTTTTCGAAATGCACCTTTGACTCTCAATGCACATACAATGGGGCTATTCAATCAACTTAGCATATTACACAACATAAATGTTCCTCTATTCATTTTAGAGCTGTTCATACTCTACAATTATTCTTGTACCAATTCCATAAACATTATTAAAACATATCGAAATGATGTAAAACATACTTTAATCAAACATTCAAGGTTGACTCATCGCAAGTCATCCTCATGTCATATAAGTACAATAAGTGCACTTACCTGGTATGCCTCATTATTATGCCTTACTGATCTCTGACTATTCAACAACTTTATCCTTGCCCTTTTGCTTGCTTAATTAAGGAGCTTGTTTAGAATCTACACAAGTATCCATTTTCACACACACACAATACAAATATTAGTATACTTTCTAACATTTATACAAAATAATAATACTCAAAAGTACTATTATTCTTAAATTCTATTAAAGTTCATCCTAACTTACAATTCCAGGTTGAATAGTATCGGTACACCTTCTAATGTATTAATACTTCTATACTATAGTACCGATACTCCCTTCAGTATCGATACCATTTTTACATTTTGGAATCCATTTTTCAATAATAGTATCGATACCTTCCTCTTGGTATCAATACCCCACTTCAGTATCTATACTTGCATCAGTATCAATACTATTCTTCACGTTCATCCTCTTTCCTCGAATTTAACCCTATAGTATCGGTACTATTCTTCCAGTACCGATACCCTTACCCAAATTTTACATATTTCACTTCAATTTTTACCGCATTTTCGCCTAAATCTCTTACTTTTATCACCAATCATAACATTAAACTCATCATTACTCAAACCAAATATCTTACATCCATAAATTTCCCTATAACATCTAATAACTCTAAAAAACCCTTAAAACTAAAAATCATACCAAAAATTCAAACATGTTTTTAACTGCTTCTAAGGCTCCAAATCTCTTATTTACCTCTTTGCCAAGTCAAATATACCTTTAAGTTTTAATATCTGACCATATTTCATCAAATCACTTAAAAACCTATTTTATTAAATCTCAAATAAATCCTTCATCTCTTAGTTTAATCCTCCTTGAACTTTCTTTAAGCCTCTATATATCTTAAGGCTTCAAAACAACCCAAAAACGAAAGGAAAAACTAAATAGATGAAGCCTTACCTTTGATATGGGGGAGGCACAGGACGTGAAGAAGAAAAAAAAAGAGAACCACTTCAGACTTACTTTCCATTTCTCCTATTTACTTTTATTAAGTAACCCACTTTAAATGAAAATTATATTCATTCCTTCAAAAGGACTAAATTGCCCCTCCATTATCCATTCTTAATAATTAGTCTTAAACACAACTTCCTAAATCATTCCCTATACTTATCAATTTAATCAATTTAACCCACCAAATTTTAAATCCTTTCACTATGGTTACCGACCCAATATATGGGGCATTACAATTCTCCCACTTAAGAAAATACGTCCTTAAATTTTATAATGTACTTGATACGAAGAGGTGTGGAAACTATTTCCTCTTGTCCTCCTCTCTTTCCCAAGCAGTTCCTCAATTTTATGATTTTTCCAAAGTACTTTAACTTGAGAAATCTTCTTGTTACACAGTTCTTTGTTTTCTCGAGGTAAAATCCGCACCGATTCTTCCTCATAAGTCAAATATGATTAGATCTCTATTTCCTCTGGTGTGATAATATGCGATGGATCTGATCGGTACTTCCTGAGCATCGACACATGAAAAAATTATAGATCTTATTAATATCGGGAGGCAAAACTAATTGGTAAGCTACTGGTCCAACCCTTTTTAGAATTTTATAAGGTCAAATAAATCTTAGACTCAGGTTTTCTTTGAGCCCAAACATGATATTTGATCTCTTTCATAAATACCTTATCCCCTAGATGATATTTGATCTCTTTCCTTTTTAGATATGCATAAGATTTTTGTCGATCGAAGGCTACTTAAGATTATCTTGGATAAATTTCACTTTATTTTCCATTTCTTTCATTAAATCTAGGCCAACCAGGTCTCGATCTTTTAACTCAAACCAATTTAAGGGTGTTCTACACTTCCTCCCATACAAGGCTTCATACGGGGCCATCTTAATACTCGATTGTTAACTGTTATTATAAGTAAATTCCCATAAAGGAAAAATATTTTTCCCATGATCCGAAATTCAACTACGCATGCCCTTAGTATATCCTCCAATACCTGAATAGTTCATTCTGATTGCCCATCTGTCTTCAGATGAAAAGTCGTACTGAAATTCAATCAAGTACCTAATGCCTCGTACAAGGACTTCCAGAATCTCAAAGTAAACAGGGGATCTTGGTCGGATACTATTGAAACTAGTACACCATGCAACTGAACTATCTCTTTTACATACAGCTCCTCATATTTATCCATCGAGTAATCTACCCGAACTGGAATAAAGTGAGCTATCTTGGTCAATATGTCTACAATTACCTATATTGAGTCCTTTTTACTAGGTGCCAAAGGTAGCCCTGAAACAAAATCTATTGTAACTCGTTCCCACTTCCACTCGGGAATAGATATCAGTTGTAGCAATCCGGAAGGCACTTGATGTTCAGTTTTCACTTGCTGACATGCCATACATTTAGCAACAAACTCTTTACATCTTATTCCAGGCCACCAATAATGACTCTTTACATCCTGATACATCTTATTCCAATATGGATGCATCATCAAAGGACTATAATGTGCCTCGACAAGAATATCTTTCTTCAGTTCTTCATTATTTGGAATGTAAGTCTTCTACGATAATATAAACATCCACAGTCTTCATTTTGAAGTCTTTGGCCTCAAATTTTTCTACTTGCGCAATTATTGCCAAGCATTTATCATCTTGTCCTTGTAGCTCTTTTATTCGATCAAAAACATCGACTTTAACTTAAGCTCAATGATCAAGGTGTCATATTCCTTCAACGACACACGTGCATTGAAAGCCTGTAAAGCTACAAAAGTCTTTTGGCTAAGTGCATCATCTACCACATTAGCCTTCCTGGATGGTAATCAATGATCACATCATAATCTTTTAAAAGCTCGATCCATCTCTGCCTAAAGTTCAGTTCTTTTCGAGTCAACAAATAATTTAGACTCTTGTGATCTATATAAATATGACATCGCTCACCGTACATATAATGACGCCGAATTTTCAAAGCAAACACGACCGCTGCCAATTCTAAATCATGTTTCGAGTAATTTCTCTTATGTGTTTTCAGCTGTCTTGAGGCATCAACCATGACTTTCCCCTCTTGCATAAGTACGTATCCCAATTCATTATAGGATGCATCAATGAAAACTACATAGTCGTTACCTGACTCAGGTTGTACAAGTATTGGTGCCTCTGTTACAATCCTCTTTAGCATTTCAAAACTTTCTTGACATTTCTCTGACTAAAAAAAGGCACATATTTCTGTGGCAACATAGTTAGTGGCAAAGCTAACATTGAAAAGTTCTTCACGAACAACCTATAATACCCAACAAGCCCCAAGAAACTCTAAACTTCATAAATATTCCTTGGGGGTTGCCAATCCACTAGAGCTTGAATCTTTTTGGGATATACTCTTATGCCTTATGCGGAGACTATATGGCCAAGGAAAGCAACCTCAACTAACCTGAATTCACACTTAGATAATTTGGCATACAACTTTTTCTTTTGGAGAGTCTGAAGAACCACACGAAGATGAGCATCATGCTCCTCTTTTAACTTTGAATACACCAAAATATAATCAATAAATACCACCACAAAATGATCCAGGTAGGGTTGGAACACTCATTTCATTAAATCCATAAATGTTGCAGGAGCATTAGTCAATCCAAATGGCATCACCGCAAATTCGTAATGTCCATACCGAGTCTGAAAAGTTGTCTTTGATATATCTTCCTCTTTAATATTTAATTGGTGGTATCCTAACCGTAGGTCTATATTAGAGAACACTACCGTGCCTTTTAGTTGATTAAACAGATCATCAATCCTCAGAAGAGTATAATTATTCTTTATTTTTACTTTATTTAGTTGTCTGTAATCTATGCATAATCGCATAGACCCGTCCTTTTTTTCCACAAAAAGCACAGGTGCTCCCCTAAGAGAAACACTGAGTCTGATAAATCGCCTGTTGAGCAGCTCCTATAATTGAGCCTTTAGTTCTATTAATTCTTTTAAATCCATTTGATAAGGAGCCATAGAAACATGTTCAGTACCCAGGTAAACATCAATATGGAATTCCACCTCGCGGTCTGGTGGAAATCCCAGTAACTCTTTCGGAAAAACATCCGGGCTCCCTAATTATTGGAACATCAACTAATCTTGCTTCCAAAATTTGAGTATCTATCATGTTGGCCAGAAAAGCTATGTATCCTTCTGACATCATTTTCCTTGCAATCATTGCTATATCACATTGGGTGGTGATTTCGCTTTTTCGTCGATCACTACGATTTTTTAGCCTTCCGCATCTTTCAAAAATAATCACTTCTTGCGAAAATCAACCCATCCAAGATGAGGAGACAACCAATCCATGCCTAAAATAATTTCAAATTCATCGAAAGGAAATTCTATCAAGTTTACCGGGAACACAATCCATTGAATCTTTATCGGGCATTTTCTGCATACACGCATTACTTTTTCACTATGACCCATAGGGTTTACCTCTATCATCTCACTAAAAATTGGTTCTAAAGGAATTACTCTAGCTCTAACCAACATTGTACTAATATAAAAGTGTGTAGAACCATGGTCAACCAAAACAAATACAAGTTTATAAAAAAGATGGAATGTACCTATTAGAATCTTCGGGTTATCCCGATCTTCATTAGTCTTAATATTATATATTCTACCTATTCCACGAGTCTCTGATTATGGGATTGTCTTAGATTTTCCTCGGGATCTACCTCTTCTTCTGCTTCTGTTTGATGCATATTCTTATCTCTCTGTTTTGCACTGAATTATCCTCGAATTTCTTAGGACAATTTTAAGCATAGTGACCAGTTTCACCACACTGAAAACAAGCTCCACTAATAAATCTACATACTTCACGGTGAAATTTGCCACAAGTCGGAGTATTTATTTCTCCAAATGTTCTACCCGAATCAGCATCAAAAGATTGTGATTGCTTATTTTTATGTGAAGCTATAGCAGATCAATCTCTATTATTGTATTGCGAACTCGAACCCTTGCCTCTCTTTGCATGATGGGAAGTTTAAGATGCTCTAGCTCGTTTTCCAGTATGCATACCTTGCTCCGCTGCTAGAGTCTCTTATTGAGCTCTTTTAATAGCCTTAGCTCAGTTTATGACTTCTTGCAGGCTAGGCAATTTTAAAGCCAACATCATCTCTTTCAATTTTTCTCTCAAACTCTCGATGAACCAATCACGTCGAGCTTTGTCATTGAGAACTACCTCAGTAGCAAAACGACTCAGCTTGTTGTACTCAGCCTCATACTCATGTACTGCTCGATCACCTTCTTTCAAATTAAGAAACTTCAGCAGCATCGCCCGCCTAAACTGATCACCGATTTATTTGTTCATAAATTCCTCCTAGAAGAACTTCCAGGTCACTTGTTCCAGTGGTGCATACATCATAGTATTGGTCCACCACACTTGAGTTGATTCTCATAGTAAAGATATAACTCTGCCCAACTTTTCAGAATCCGAGCAGTGAAGACTCTTCAGCATCAACTTAATATCATTTAACCATATATCAACATCTATAGGACCTTCGTCCTCTTCTCCCTGGAACTAAGGGATCTTAAAATTTTTAACTCTCTTTTGAGATCAACATACGCGCTGCTGGAGGAGTAGGGGGAGGCGAAGAAGGCTGGAACCGAGTAAAAATGGCATCGAGAGCTTGCATAAAAGCTCCTAACTTTGGCACGGGCATTCCCTGATGTGCAGGTGCACTAGTGTTTTCGGATGGGATTAGATGCTCACTATTAGCTTTATAGTTCTCGCTACCTTACCCTTCTCTATCCTCTTGATCAGTCGCTCTCAGTGAATTCATAGATTCCGACATCTAATAGAACATACATAATAATAATTCTCAAGTTAGTAAGGAGTGACATCAATCATATTCTAGTTATACTGTATCGGTAACCTTGACATCTTAGTGGCATGTAAACCCTTTTTAAAGTAAAATACACATGGTTTCGGCTGAGAATCGACTAAACCTGTAGCTCTGATACCAATAAATGTAGCACCCATTTCTCGTATATGTTTTCATACACAAGTGTAATACCCCAAATAGTAGGTCAATGACTTTCTTACAAAGATGTAAATTTAGAGGATTAAATTGAATAAATGATAAAAATATAGGAAATGATTTGAAATAGTGTTAGACTAAATTGTATCAATAGAAGAATAAAGAGGGCATTTTGGTCATTTAGAGTGAAATAAATTTAAAGCCCGTTTAATTTAGGGATTTAAGAGAAAGGGGAAAAGAAGATAACAAGTTAGTTTCTTCTTCTTCTCCCCGTGGTTTTGCTCTCCTCAATAGCTTCAAAGGTAAACTTCAATTTATCAGTTTTCCTTTCGATTATGAGATAGTTTTGAAACCTTAAGCGATGTGGAAACTTAAGGGGGTTTAAATGAGTTTAAAACTAAATGATTAGTAAAATATTTGAGATTTAAAGAAATGGGTTTTAAAATGATATATTGTTAGATGAGTGTTTTTTTTATGTTTATGAGTAGATTTGACTTGTCAAAGTGGTAATTAAGATATTAGAAGCATTGGATAGTATTAAGAACGTATTAGGAAAATTGGTGTGATTCTTAGAATTAAATGTTCTTGAAAGATTTTAGATGTTTTAAGAGAATAAATGAAGGAATGTTAGTATAGATAGTTAAAGAAGAGTTTAATAGCATTGTATGGTGTATATATAAAGAAATTTAAACCCATTTAGGTGAAAATTGGGTTGAAAACTAGAAATTCTAGGCAAGGGTATCGGTACTGATAGAATAATACTAATACTATATGCTAAAATGGGATAAATTAGATAAGTAGTATCGATACAGATTCAATCAACATCGATACCGAAGACGTAGTATCGATACCATGATAAGGGTATCGATACCAATTAACATCAAAACTAAAATCGGTATCGATACCGGAATAGGGTATCGATACCCTAGTATAGAAGCATCGGTTCCAGGGTAGTAATATCGATACTAGGAAGCCATAAATGTTAAAAATAAGCCATAGATGTTTAAAGAGGATAAATGAAGGATTGTTAGTATGGATAGTTAAATAAGAGTTTAATAGCATTGTATGATGTATATATAAAGAAATTTAAACCCTTTCGGGTGAAAATCAGTTTGCAAATTGGAAATTCTGGGCAAGGGTATCGGTAGTAATAGAACAATACTGATACTATAAGCTAAAATGGGATAAATTAGCTAAGTAGTATCGATACTGATTCAATCAGTATCGATACCAATTCAATCAGTATCGATACCAAAGAGGCAGTATCGATACCATGATAAGGGTATCGATACGAAGCAACATCGGACCTAAAATTGGTATCGATACCAGAAGAGGTATCAATACCCTAGTATAGAAGTACTGATACCAGGGTAGTAGTATCGATACTTGGAAGCTAGAAATGTTAAAAATTGGCTGATATTGTTATACAAAGTTAATGATATGTCCTTTTGAGTATTGTTTAAGTATAATGGTTAGAAAATATACTAACATTGGGTATGGTATATGTTTTAATGAGTGCTTGGATAGATCAAAACCAAGCTCCCGACTCAAGCAAAACTAAAGACAAAGGCAAAGTACCAGAGTGATCAACTCTAAGTTTTGGATACATAGTGAGGAAAAGTCAGATGAGTGCATTTAAAAATGTATGTATATACTATAATAGTCATAATGGTATTATTTATCGATGTATGTATAGTAATTACCAAATGGCACTAAATGTGCTAAGATGGTAAGGAAATCATACTAAGTGTATGAATTTCCAGATAGGGCACTTCATGTGCTAAAATGGTAAGGAAATCATACTAAGTGTATGAATTTCCAGAAAGGGAACTTCGTGTGCTAAAATGGTAAGGAAATCATACTAAGTGTATGAATTTCTAGAATGGGCACTTTTTGTGCAATTTGTTATGAGAGTCATACTAAATGTATAAATTTCCATATGGGAAATGTGAATATAAACAAAAGAACTTTATAATAAGGAAATTGATCTTTATATTGGTAATGAGTATGCAAACCACATAGATTACAGAAATGGTTGATAAATGTAGTATAGGCACTATGTGTGCATCTTAATAAATGAACAAGAATAAAAAGTTAGTAAATTACCATATGAGCACTAAGGGTGCAAATGTATAAGGGTTATAATAAATTAAAAGAGAGTTAATTAATATTGAAAATAAGTATTAAAGTAGAAACTATTCCAAAATAAAAGATTTGAGGCATAATTGTGTATTTAACAGAAAGGTGTCAATTATGCCAGTTAGATGAAAGGTTAAATGCCGTTGAGTAAAAGACTAGAGGTATAACAATGTATAATAGTGTATAAAAGGCATGAAAATATGCCCTAAATGAAATCTATAATAGTGTATAAAAAGATATGAACATTTGTCATAAATGAAAATGCATATTTGTGCATTATAAGTATGAATGTATTCTTTCATTGAGAATAAAGAATAATGACTAAAGAGATAATTCAAAAAAGAAAAATATAAAGAAATATAGGTATGCTAGGTGTACTAAAAATAATTAAGGCAATTGTGATTGGAATACGGTTTAACTGATGAGGATTATAAGATCCTTAAAGAATATACGATTTAGTATGAACCAAATAAATATGATATACTTAAGTATACATAAATATTTCTTAAAATATTGTGCCTCACTAAGTAATTACTTAACGTGTGTTACTTCCACGCGTAGTTAAAAGAAGAGAAAACTCAAATAAGGAGTGCAACAGTAGAAATGGATATCATCAATTAAGGTTGACCCTCCTTAAAGAATATACGATTTAGTATGAACCAAATAAATATGATACTTAGTATACATAATATTCTTAAAATATTGTGCCCTCACTAAGTAATACTTAACGTGTGTTGCTTCCACGCGTAGTTAAAAGAAGAGAACTCAAATAAGGAGTGCAACAGTAGAAATGGATATCATCAATTAAGGTTGACCCTCATTAGTAATTGTAGGGCAATCATGTTTATTTTGAACAATTGTTGGCATGTAATCGAATTAAAAGAAAAATGCTATGGAATGAAAGTAATGTGGAATTTTGGTATTATTGTTACATGATCGTTTTATAATTATACTTAAATGTTTTAAATTAAGAATTTTTGAAACAAATTGATGATGGTTTTCATAGTTGAAATGCTTCTTAAGTGATGTGACATATGTATTTCGTGTACGGAAAGGTATACAGAATATAGGTGTTACATTTATTGGAATCAGAGCTAAAAGTTTAAATGATTCTTGGATGAAATTGAATGTTTTTAAAGTAAAGAGGATTACATACCATTAAGATTGTTAAAGTTATTGATATAGTGTCAATTAGAGGGCGATTGATATCACTCCTTATTAGATTTATTGTTATTTTTATGTATGTCCTAATAGATGTCGGGAAACTAAGGACAATAGTAAGAAAGTAAATAATATTAAAATGAAGGTCGAGATAAAAAAATCGACCCAATATAATTCGACATAATTTTAGTATCATGCCGAAAAAGAGTAGAAGTTGCTAGGGATTTTCCTCCATTATGATGAAGAAATTCCCCAGTGTTTAATGATGATCCTGTATTTGGGGAATCTATTAAAAGGTTGAATGGTTTACAAGAGAAGTTGAATCAGATAAGGATCCCGAGGAGATTCTGAATATAGTGATGATTCCAAATTTTCTTCAGGTAAGCTTAATTAATTTAGAAATATTTAAGTGAAACATTAAATTGTTCAAAGTGTTGATAATTTGAGTAAGAGGAAATGAGTAACTTGTAAATACATTGACCACTAAAGGCCTATAGAAAGATGAATTATTAGTGGATCAAGTGATTATGAGTTTGTTTAAGAGTAAATTTAGTTACTAATGTAATTTTTACACTAAATATTATGAGTTTATTGCTACAAAGTTGTCAAGTCTTATTATTTAATAATGTGGATAATTAGACTTTCATAGTCGAGAGATAAAATGTTTCAATTGCTTGAGAATATTTTAAATAGATCTGGAACGTACATGGATTTTCTCGAGAAGGAAATGGAAGATTTTAGAATAAAAGTATTCTATTTAAATTAATTTCGAGTGAGATGATAGAAGTAAACCCTAGTGGGTCATGGTGCAAAGATGAGTTGGCATGTAGTAAATAATTGATATAGATTCCAGGGGCTATGTTCCCAGTGAACTTGATGAAATTATCATTTGATGAGTTAAAATCATATTGAATATAAGTTGTCTGTCTCTAGAGACATTATTTTAGAAAGATGTAGAGGGTATGAAAATTATAGTTTTTATTAGTGAGAAAGTAAACTAATCGCTCTAGGAGGATATTGACAACGATTATGAAGAAAAAGATGTCAGATATATATATATATATATATATATATATATATATATATATATATATATAACATTTACGGTTAATAGTTATTAAGATATTGAACATGTTTCTATGATTTAGTATTAAATGACTTAAGCGAGTCAAGAGAATTAGAGACTTAATTATAAGAGTTGATTGATCAAAGTATTATCAACTCGAGTATTTCATCTTAGGAAGTATGTATGTTATTAGTGAAAAGAAAGATAAATCTATGTGGTTATATATAAATTTTTTAACAGTTAAATAAGACTCTTCCAAAGAAGAACTTGTTTGCCAAACTATTAAAATGTGAAACTTTGGTTAGCAGAGATGTGTTCCTCTAACTATGTTGTTTCGGCATAAGGTATAAGAGTAGATCCTAAGAAAAACTTATGTTTTGGTAAAATTAGAAACTTCCAAAGAATGATCCTGAGGTTCGAATTTCTTTGGGGCTTGTTGGTTTCTATTGAAGGTTAATGAAAAATTTTTAGACGTTAGCTTTGCTGCTAATCGAGTTTTGTTTTAAGAAAGGTGTGTCTTTTGTTGGAAGGATAAGGGTGCTTATGCAAAAGGTAAGGTTGTGGCATATGCTTCGATAAAGTTAAAGATTAACAAGAGGAATTACCCTACGCATGAATTGGAATCGATAGCAGTCGATATTACCTTAAAGAATTTGACACCATTATCTGTATGTTGAGTGGTGTTATAGTTGTGCTAATTACAAAAGCCTGAAGTATTGGAGGAATTAAAGAGCGTTGAACCTGAAATATAAAACATGGAAAGAACCTTTAAAGAATTATGACTTTATCATTAATTAATTTCCAAGAAAGGCTAATGTTGTTAAAGAGGTACTTGATCAGAAACCTTTTACACTTTTACAAGCAATGGACAGGTGATTAGTGTTGAATGAAAATGACATTGTGGGCTGAATCAAAGATGAAGCCGATGTTTTTATTAGATATGATAAAAAAGAATTATAAAGGGAAGACAAAAAATTCTGGATAAGAATTTTATAAGTAGAAAATGAAGAGATTAAGGACTTTCGAGGCTAGGTTCGATGAATGTTCGTATTATCGTGGGAGACTTTGTATCCCCGATGGTTAAGAATTTAGAAAGATATTCTTTTAAGGTATTAAGTTTGTTAACTATGTATTCAGGTGTAGACAAGAGGTCCAAGAATTAAAGAGTTGGTTTGGGGGCCTGTTTTGAAAAGAGCCATCACGAAACTTTTAACAAAGAGTTTGATGTATTATTATAGGAGAAGTGAACATTAATTATCTTATGGATTGTTTCAATCAATCTATATTCATGAATGAAAAAGGGAAACGAGTCACTGTGGCCTTTGTTACAAGATTAACTTTAACACCTATCAAGAAAGATTCAATATGGGTAATTATTGATAGATTTAATAAAATAGCTCACTTCATTTTTGGTACGAGCATAGTAGTTGATGGATAAATATGAGGAGATTTTATCAGTTAGCTTTGTCCTCTAAAAATGGATAAGACCTAGAATGTCCTCGTTTGTTGTGCTTATTAATTATCGATCAGGTCCATCACATGTTCTTACTTGGGAGAAATTAAAGTTTTAATTAGATTTGAATTATGAAAAAGAATCAATACAGATATGGACTCGAGAAATCAAGAACCGTATAATAAAACAATTCCTCTAGTTGAAGTGTAGTGGTAAAAGCATAAAGTCTAAATTCGAGGACTAATTTTCTTAAGGGGAGAATTGTAATACCCCAAATAGTAGGTCAGTGAATTTCTTACAAAGGTGTAAAGAATTGGAGGATTAAATTGAATAAATGTTAAAATGTAGGAAATGATTTGAAATAGTGTTAGACTAAATTGTATCAATAGATGAATAAAGAGTGCATTTTGTTCTTTTAGAGTGAAATGAATTTAAAACCCATTTAAATTAGGGATTTAAAAGAAAGGGGAAAAGAAGGCAACAAACTAGTTTCTTCTTCATCTTCCCGTGGTTTTGCTTTCCTCCATAGCTCCAAGGTAAACTTCAATTTATCAGTTTTTCCTTTTGATTATGAGATAGTTTTGAAACCTTAAGTGATGTAGAAACTTAAAATGATTAGTAAAATATTTGAGATTTAAATAAATGAGTTTTAAAATGATATGTTGCTATATGAGTTTTTGTTGATGTTATTAGTAGATTTGACTTGTCAAAGTGGTAATTAAGAGATTAGAAGCACTGGATAGTATTAAGAACATATTAGGAAAATTGGTGTGATTCTTAAATTAAATGTTCTTGAAAGATTTTAGATGTTTAAAGAGGATAAATGAAGGATTGTTAGTATGGATAGTTAAAGAAGAGTTTAATAGCATTGTATGGTGTATATATAAAGAAATTTAAACCCATTCGGGTGAAAATCAGTTTGCAAATTGGAAATTCTGGGCAAGGGTATCGGTAGTAATAGAACAATACTGATACTATAAGCTAAAATGGGATAAATTAGCTAAGTAGTATCGATACTGATTCAATCAGTATCGATACTAATTCAATCAGTATCGATACTAATTCAATCAGTATCGATACCGAAGAGGCAGTATCGATACCATGATAAGGGTATCGATACGAAGCAACATCGGACCTAAAATTGGTATCGATACCGGAAGAGGTATCAATACCCTAGTATAGAAGTACCGATACCAGGGTAGTAGTATCGATACTTGGAAGCTAGAAATGTTAAAAATTGGCTGATATTGTTATACAAAGTTAATGATATGTCCTTTTGAGTATTGTTTAAGTATAATGGTTAGAAAATATACTAACATTGGGTATGGTACATGTTTTAATGGGTGCTTGAATAGATCGGAACCAAGCTCTTGAGTCAAGCAAAACTAAAGACAAAGGAAAAGTACCTGAGTGATCAACTTTGAGTTTTGGATACATAGCGAGGAAAAGTCAAGTGAGTGCATTTAAATATGTACGTATATACTATAATTGTCATAATGGTATTATTTATTGATGTATGTATGGTGATTACCAAATGGCACTAAATGTGTTAAAATGGTAAGGAAATCATACTAAGCGTATGAATTTCCAGATAGGGCACTTCGTGTGCTAAAATGGTAAGGAAATCATACTAAGTGTATGAATATCTAGATAGGGCACTTAGTGTGCTAAAATGGTAAGGAAATCACACTAAGTGTATGAATTTCTAGATAGGGCACTTCGTGTGCTAAAATGGTAAGGAAATCATACTAAGTGTATGAATTTCTAAATAGGGCACTTCGTGTGCTAAAATGGTAAGGAAATCATAATAAGTGTATGAATTTTCAGATAGGCACTTCGTGGGCTAAACTGTTAAGTAATTCATACTAAGTGTATGAATTTCCGGAATGGGCACTTTGTGTACAAATTGTTATGAGAGTCAAACTAAATGTATGAATTTCCATATGGTAAATGTGAGTATAAACATAAGAACTTGTAATACCCCAAAAATTTAGACAATGACCAAAATGAAAATTTTAAAAGTTTGATGGTCAAAATGGAAAATTTGGAAAAAGTTTAGGGAATTAAGTGATAATTTCCTAAAAAGAATTTTATTCCATAAATAGATAGTTTACTCTTGAGAGTGGAGTTTTATGGAAATCATATTTTTGGAATTTGAATTTTAGTAAAGAAAAATTAGAAAGGGTTAAAGTCCAATAAGGATCGATAATTCCGATCGAATTGGAATTTTACAAAAATTTGAAGGATGCTATAAATTGATTGGAAATATTATTTTAATATTTTGGATAAGAGAAATTTGGTTTGGAAATGTGCAAATTTTAGATTTAATCGAAACAGTGGAATTTAGTGACTAAAAAGCATTCAAGGTGAATTTCGGAATTAAAAGTCAAAATAATTCATGTTTGACTTTGTAATATGATAAGAATCAGATGGCTTGGTTTTATGGTGATTATGGAGATTCATTAAGGGCAAAAATAGAATTTCCTATGGTGTTGAATAAAAAATTCCATTATGATATATTATTAAGCATGTGTTAGACTATTATATCATTTAATATCAATCATGGAATAGCATTTCCAGCTTCTTCTTCCTCCAAGGGTCGGCACCTCCCAGCTTGCAAGGTAAGTATTTTTGGTTTTGAAATTTGAAGCTATTTGTTGAGAATTACACTTAGGTGTGATTAGGAAAAATATTCTACGATCAATTCTCTAAATTTTGACATGAATATTACTAGGGTTTCATGTTCAAGTTCATCTTGAGTTGATGAAGGGGATTTTGATTCTTGTGTTTTATGGTTTTGAAGAGTTAATTGATTTTAAAGAATTGATTGTAAGAATTGATGAAAAACAATTTGGATTTGCAGTAGGTTCGAAAATTCACCAGAAATTATATAAAAATAATTGAGAGGTTATTTTTATATATTCGTGTTCATATAGTGATCTAGTTTTGTTTAAAACAAATCGGGATCAATTTCAATGTGTATACAAATAGATATGATTTTTAACCAAGGAAAGGTCAGAAAAATCAGACAGCAGATTCTGCAAAACAGATTCTGTTGATCAACTTTGAAAATTCACCATAAATTGTACAAAATGAATTAGGAGTTATTTATATGGATAGATTTGTATTCTAGTATAGTTTTCAAATGAAGAAACGGAATTGAATTCCAGTGTGTATATCAATACAGTATACAGATTCTTTAAAGGTAGTACCAGTTGTCTGAATTCCGGAAAATTGATGGGTTGTCGTGTAAGTGTTATATAATTGATGTACTATGCTGGAATTATTGGTATTAAGAATTTAAGTGGTAAAATGGTGAAGGACCATTTTGGGTAAATTGAAAAAGTTGGTTCCAATGTTAATAGGAATTATTAAGTATTGAGTATTTTGGATGAAAATGAGTTTAAGTAAATTATGGAGTTATTTTGGGATATGTTTATGTTAGTACAATACTAACATATGTATTGTTATGAAATTTATGATTTATACAGATTATGATTGATTTGCAAGTGAAGCAAGTCAAGTGTAAAAAGAGTTTATTGTGGACAATAGTGAGGCACAAATTTGGAAAATTATAAAGTGTCAAGGTGAGTGCAATACATGCATGCAATTATACATGGATGTTTTATACATCATCAGGAAGACTTGCGATAAGTCGACCTTGTTTATATCAGCATGATTTTATATCATTTTTATAAATTGACATTGATATGTCAGAGTATGAAATTAAAATGCATTAATCACTGATTTTTGCATATGATGTTATCATGAACATATATGATTTTTACCATGAGTGTTATTTCGGGTATGAACTGCCCCATTGTTAAATATTGATAATATACTTTGCCATGGATGGATCAAATAAAATAGACTGTATGCCCAAGTAAGTCATTGAGGGACAGGGTATAGTTGACATGCCACAGAGTCCAGCAACAGGCTGCATATTCGGGAATACACTAAAGGATACCTAGTGTATATGGTGGGCACAACCTTATGTGTCATATTCGGGATTGTACTTAAGGATACCTAGTACAGATGGTGGACACGACCTTATGTGTCATACTCGGGATTGCATTACGATGCATATATTTGACTCGTGTACCAAGGTCCTCAGGGTTGTATATTGGGCTATTGTCTATTGTTTATGGTTATTTTCTATGATATAAGGTTATGGAATAATGGCAAGTATATTGATAAAATAAGCTTATGAGTTTATGAAATTTAAATGGTAAGTATTTTGGTAAAATAAGATTACGAGCTTATGGGATAAATGGTAAGGGATTTTATATTATTTTGATCATGGTAAAATATTGGTTATGTTAGTAAAATGATTTTATGGAAACTCGATTTTTGAAATTGAAAATCATGCATGAATTGTATTGCACTGTTAAATGTTTTAATTACCTCACTAAGTTTATACTTAGCGTGTGATGATTTTCACGCGTAGGTAAAAAGCCAATACTGGATTAAAGAGTTCAAAGTGACATCAAGCATCGAGAGGTATATTTCAATATCAGTAAGACATCCTACGATGGAATTTGATTTTAGATAGTTACATGTAATTTGAAAATGTTCAATTTATTTTTTGAAATAAACTTTGGAAATTTTTATAGTGATGAAAGGTTAATTTTTATGAATTTATATGTATTTTCGGAAGTTACTGTAGCAGTTATTGTAGCAGTCACTATAGCGTATCGATGCACTGTAGCAGTTACTGTAGCGTATCGATGCATAATATTAATTCGATGTTTTGATGCATCGATGCACTGTTCACGTTACTGTAGCGCATCGATGCACTGTTCACTGTTCACGGTATTTGTTTATCACTGTTCACGGTACTATTCATAAAAATCTTTTGAATTAAATTTGCTATAACAAAATATAAATTATATGATATGATATTTTTATAATATCAATTACTATTTTATGAAAGTAAATTTTGAATCGTTTTAGAAAAGAATGGTTTTTTAAAAATTTGGGTGACATCTATAATCTGTATAGGTATAATTATACGGGTTATGGGTGTTACATTTATTGGCATCAGAGCTACAGGTTTAGACGATTATAGGACTAAACCAAGGTTGTTTTGAGTTAAAAAGTGTATACATGCCACTAGGATGTCAAAAGTTACTGATATTTGTATATATACTGTGATGATGCTTATAGGGAGTAAAGTTACTCTTTACTAAATTATGATGATTCTGACTATGTTCAGATGTTGGAATTAAAGACAAGGGTAGAAAGTCGAAAATGTTGAAAAGAAAGTCGAAATATAAAATCGACAAGAAAGGGACCCGACATAACTTATGTAAAACACCTTAGAAGGGTGGATTGTTGTAAGGGATCTTTCTCTATTTGGAAGAAGAATTGATTAAAAAGTTTGAACGAATTACAAGAAAAGTCGAATCGGAAAGGATCTAGAGGATATTTTTAAATCTAGTGATGATTCAGAGGTTTCTCCAGGTAAGCTTAAATAAGTGAGAAATATTTAAGCTAAGTATTAAATTGTTTAAATCATTGTTGATTTGAGTAAGAGAAATTGAATAAGTGGTAATAAGTTGTCAGCTAAAAGTTTAAATAAAGTTGAGTTATTAGTGAATCAAATGGTTATGAGTTGGATTGATAATAAATATCAAGTCCATAAATTGGATAGAGTTGCCTTGTGAAGGTAAACTAGAAAAAAAATGGATTGTTTAACTTTCCATGCTGCAATGAATTATTGTATAGATTGAGATGGATTCTCATGAATTTGAAAAGTGTCAGATTCCTAGTGAGAGGAGAAATAGTAAATTTGATTGATAGTGTTATTTTAGCACTAACTACTATGAAGTTATTGCAATAAATTTATCAAGTTTTCTTATTGAATGATGTGGCCATTGAGACTTTCATTTGAGATGGAAAATGTTTTAACTGTTTGAAAATATTATCTATGGACCTGGATAAGTTATACAGATTTCCTTAAGATGAAATAAGGAATTCCAAAGTAGAAATATTCAATTCTACTTGATATCGAGTGATATTATAGCGAAAGACCCATAGGTCATGGTCATGATACAAGTGTTAGATGGACAAATAGTAAATGTCCGATAAAGATTCAAGAGTTTATGTTATTGATGAATCCAATGGGATTATCATTAATGAGTTTTAGAACATTTTGATCATGAGTTAGTTGTTCTTTCATTAAGGTTGGGTTAATGGTCGCAAGAATCAATTAATTTAGAAAAAATGTGGAGAAATTAAAAATTTTAATGATTGATGAAAAAAGTGAAATCATCACTAACGTGATATAAGCAATTGTTGCGATTAAGATGATGTAAAAAGGATGAATAACTTTTCTAGCTAAGTTGATAGATACTAAAGTATCTGAAGTAAAATCATATGATATTTCCACAACTTGGGAATCTCGATAAGTATTTTTAGAATTAATTATTCGGGTTACCTCCAAATTGAGAGGTGGAATTCAATATTAATGGTTATCAAGGCATTGATCTTGTATCTACGAGTTCATATCGAATGGTTGCAATTGAGTTAAGAGAATTAAGAACCAATTGCAAGAATTGATAGATTAAGGATGCATTAGACTGAGTAGTTCACATTGGGATGAACTGGTGTCATTTATATAAAAAAAATGGATATGTGCGATTATGCATAAATTATTGATAGTTAAATAGAGTAACTATCAAGAACAAATATCCTATTTTGAGGATTGATGATTTGTTTTATCAGCTTAAAAGGAGAAACAATGTTTTTTTAAAGTTGATATTCGAATGGGATATTACGAGTTAAATATTAATGAGAAAGATGTTCCAAAGATAGTTTTCAGGAAACAATATAGACACTACGAGTTTGTAGTAATGCCGTTTGGTTTGAAAAATGTTCTAGCAGCATTCATGGATTTTGATGAATCGAGTATTTAAATTTTACTTGGATTAATTTGAGGTTGTTTGTATTGATGACATTTAGGTATACTCAAATACAAAGATAGAACATGATGTTTATCTTCTTATTGTGTTGAGATACTTAAGGATAAAAAGTTTTATACCAAAAATGTCAAAGTGTGAGTTTGGCTATCAAAAGTTTTTGGGACTTGTTGGTTATTATCAAAGGTTTATGAAAAACTTTTCGATGATTGTTTCTCCTTTGACCAAGCTCTTGAGAAAGGATGTTTTATTTGCTTGGACTGAGAAATGTCAAGAGAGTTTTAAAGCTTTAAAGAATATTTTTAAACGGAAACACCAGTGTTGGTACAACCGGAATCAGACAAATAGTATGTGGTGTATAGTGATACATCTCATAATGGTTTGGGTTGTGTACTTAGACAAGAAGGTAAGGTGGTAGCCTATGCTTCTTGACAATTAAGGACACATGAGAGGAATTATCTTACTCATGATCTTGAGTTAGCAGCGGTTGTTTTTGCTTTAAAGATTTGGTGTCATTATTTATATGGTGAGAGATGCCACATCTACATGGATCATAATAGTTTGAAATATTTTTGACTCAAAAAGAGCTCAATTTGAGACAATGAAGATGGATAGAACTTTTAAAGGACTATGATTTGATCATTGATTATCATTTGGGTAAGACAAATGTTGTAGTATGTGCACTTAGTTGGAAAACTTTTGCAGCTTTGCGAGCTATGGATGCGTGACTGCTGTTGAAAGAAAATGGGCATTGTTGGCTGAATTAAAAATAAAGTCGATGTTTTTAAATCGGATAATAAAGATACAAAATAAAGATGGCAGATGCTTGAAAAAGATTTCACTAGTAGAAAGCTGAGACTAAAGACTTTGAAGTCAAGTCAGATGAATGTCTATTTGGTCAAGGAAGAAATTATAATCCTCATAGTGATGAATTTAAGAAAGATATTTTTTCCGGAAGCACATTATAGTCCATTGACTCTGCATACAAGTGGGAACAAAATGTATCAGGATGTAAAGAGTTATTTTGGTGGCCAGGTATGAAAAAAAATACTACTAAGTTTGTTGCTATATGTTTGACATGACAACAAGTAAAAACTGAGCATAAAGTGCTTTCGTAATTGTTACAACTGATTTATATTCCAGAGTGGAAATAGTAAATAGTCACTATGGATTTTGTTACAGGGTTATCTCTGACATCAAATAAAAAGGATTCCATTTGGGTGATAGTGACCGATTAATTAAATCGACACATTTTATTCCGATGTGAATGGACTATACATTGGATAAATATACAGAGTTGTATATCAAGGAGATAGATCGATTACAGGGAATACTAGTATCCATTATATCCAACAGGGATTCAAAGTTCACTTTAAGATTTTGGAAATATTTGCATAAAGTTTGGGTACTTAATTAAATTTCAGTACAATCTTTAATCCATAGACGGATGGTAAAAAAAGTACTATTTAGATATTAAAAGATATGTTCATCACTATTCATAAAAAATCTTTTGAATTAAATTTTCTATAACAAAATATAAATTATATGATATGATATTTTTATAATATCAATTACTATTTTAAGAAAGTAATTTTTGAATCGTTTTAGAAAAGAAAATGGTTTTTTAAAAATTCGGGTGACATCTATAATATGTATAGGTATAATTACACGAGTTATGGGTGTTTACAGAACTACATAATAAGGAAATGGATCTTTATATCGGTAATGAGTATGCAAACCACAAATTAATGATGGTTTTCAAAAGATAAAAGGCTTCTTAAGAGATGTGACATATGTATTTCGTGTACGGAAAGGTATACGAAATATGGATGTTACATTTATTGGAATCAAAGCTACATGTTTAGCCGATTCTTGGTCGAAATTGAATGTTTTTTAAGGTAAAAAGGATTACATGCCATTAAGATTATCAAAGTTACTGATATGGTGTCAATTAGAGGGCTATTGATATCACTCCTTATTAACTTTATTGTTATTTTTATGTATGTCCTAATAGATGTCAGGAAACTAAGGAAAATAGTAAGAAAGTAAATAATATTGAAATGAAGGTCGAGATAAAAAATTGACCCAATAGAATTCGACATGATTTTAGTATCATGCCAAAAAGAGTAGAAGTGGCTAGGGATTTTCCTCCATTCTGTGAAATAAATACCCCAGTGTTTAATGATAATCCTGTATTTAGGAAATCTATTAAAATGTTTGAATGGTTTACACGGGAAGTTGAATCAGATAAGGATCCAGAGGAGATTCTGAATATAATGATGATTCCGAAATTTCTTCAGGTAAGCTTAATTAATTGAGAAATATTTAAGTGAAACATTAAATTGTTCAAAGTGTTGGTAATTTGAATAAGAGGAAAGGAGTAACTTGTAAATACATTGACCGCTAAAGTCCTATAGAAAGATGAATTATTAGTGGATCAAGTGATTATGAGTTTGTTTAAGAGTAAATTTGGTTACTATTGTAATTTTTGCATTAACGTTTATGAGGTTATTGCTACAAAGTTGTCATGTCTTATTATTTAATAATGTGGATAATTAGACTTTCATAGTCGAGAGATAAAATGTTTCAATTGCTCAAGAATATTTTAAATAGATCTGGAAAGTACATGGATTTTCTCGAGAAGGAAATGAAAGATTTTAGAATAAAAGTATACTTTTTAAATTAATTTCGAGTGAGATGATAGCAATAAACCCTATTGGATCATGGTGCAAAGATGAGTTGGCAGGTAGTAAATAATTGATATAGAATCCAGGGGCTATGTTCCCGGTGAACATGATGAAATTATCATTTGATGAGTTAAAATCATATTGAATATAAGTTATTTGTCTTTAGAGACGATTATTTTAGAAAGATGTAGAGGATATAGAAATTATAGTTTTTATTAGCGAGAAAGTAAAATCACCGCTCTAGGAGGATATCGATAATGATTATGAAGAATTAGAGACTCAATTATAAGAGTTGATTGATCAAAGTATTATCAACTCGAGTATTTCATCTTAGAAAATATGTATGTTATTTGTGAAAAGAAAGATAAATCTATGTTACATAATTTTTTTTACAGTTAAATAAGACTCTTCAAGAGAAGAACTTGTTTGCCAAACTATTAAAATGTGAAACTTTGGTTAGCAGAGATGGTTTCCTCTAACTATGTTGTTTCAGCATAAGGTATAAGAGTAGATCCTAAGAAAAACTTATGTTGTGGTAAAATTGGAAACTTCTGAAGAATGATCCCGAGGTTCGAATTTCTTTAGGGTTTGTTGGTTTCTATTGAAGATTAATGAAAAAATTTTAGACGTTAGCATTACTGCTAGTCGAGTTTTGTTTTTGATAAAGTTAAAGATTAACTAGAGGAATTACCATACACGTGATTTAGGACTGACAACAGTCAACATTACCTTAAAGAATTTTACGCCATTATCTGTATGGTGACTGGTGTTATAGTTGTGCTAATTACAAAAGCCTAAAGTATTGGAGGAATTAAAGAGCGTTGAACCTAAAACATAAAAGATGGAAAGAACCTTTAAAGGATTATGACGTAATCATTAATTAATTTCCAAGAAAGGCCAATGTTGTTGAAGAGGTACTTGATCAGAAACCTTTTACACTTTTGCAAGCTATGGACAGATGATTAGTGTTGAATGGAAATGGAATTGTGGGATGAATCAGAGATGAAGCCGATGTTTTTATTAGATCTGATAAAAATAATTATAAAGGGAAGACGAAAAATTCTGGATAAGAATTTTTAAGTAGAAAATGAAGAGATTAAGTACTTTCGAGGCTAGGTTCGATGGATGTTCGTATTATCGTGGGAGAATTTGTATCCCCTATGATTAAGAATTTAGAAAGATATTCTTTTGAGGTATTAAGTTTATTAACTATCCATTCAGGTGTAGACAAGAGGTGCCAAGAATTAAAGAGTTGGTTGGCCTGGTTTGAAAAGAGGCATCACAAAAATTTTAGCAAAGAGTTTGGTGTATTATTAGAGGAGAAGTTAAACATTAAGTATCTTATGGATTGTTTCAATCAATCTCAATTCATGAATGAAAAAGGGAAACGAGTCACTGTGGGCTTTTTTATAAGACTACCTTTAACATCTATAAAGAACGATTCAATATGGGTAATTATTGATAAATTTACTAAAATAACTCACTTCCTTTTTGGAACGAGCATAGTAGTTGATGGATAAATATGAGGAGATTTTATCAGTTAGCTTTTGTCTCTCAAAATTGACAAGACCTAGAATGTCTTCGTGTGTTGTGTTTATTAATTACCGATCATATCCATCGCATGTTCTTACTTGGGAGAAGATAAAGTTTTAATTAGATTTGAATTATGAAAAAGAATCAATACGGATATGGAATCGAGAAATCAAGAACCGGGTAATAAAATGATTCCTGTTGTTGAAGTGTAGAGGTAAAAGCATAAAGTCTAAATTCGAGGACTAATTTTCTTAAAGGGGAGAATTGTAATACCCCAAATAGAAGGTCAGTGAATTTCTTACAAAGATGTAAAATTGGAGGACTAAATTGAATAAATGATAAAATATATGAAATGATTTGAAATAGTGTTAGACTAAATTTTATCAATAGATGAATAAAGAGTGCATTTTGTTCTTTTAGAGTGAAATAAATTTAAAATCAATTTCAATTAGGGATTTAAAAGAAAGGGAAAAGAAGGCAACAAACTAGTTTCTTCTTCATCTTCCCGTGGTTTTGCTTTCCTCTATAGCTCCAAAGGTAAACTTTAATTTATCAGTTTTTCCTTTCGATTATGAGATAGTTTTGAAATCTTAAGTGATGTGGAAGCCTAAGGAATGTTTAAATGGGATTAAAACTGAATGATTAGTAAAATATTTGAGATTTAAAGAAATGAGTTTTAAAATGATATGTTGCTATATGAGTTTGTGTTGATGTTTATTAGTAGATTTGACTTGTCAAAGTGGTAATTAAGAGATTAGAAGCACTGGATAATATTAAGAACATATTAGGAAAATTGTTGTGATTCTTAGAATTAAATGTTCTTGAAAGATTTTAGATGTTTTAAGAGGATAAATGAAAGATTGTTAGTATGGATAGTTAAAATAGAGTTTAATAGCATTGTATGGTGTATATATAAAGAAAATTAAACCCATTTGGGTGAAAATTGGTTTGAAAATTGGAAATTCTGGGCAAGGGTATCGGTACTGATAGAACAATACCGATACTATATGCTAAAATGGTATAAATTTTCTAAGTAGTATCGATACTGATTCAATCAGTATCGATACGAAGAGGTAGTATCGATACAATGATAAGGGTATCGATACGAAGCAACATCAAACCCAAAATTGGTATCGATACCGGAAGGGGGTATCGATACCCTAGTATAGAAGTATCGGTACCAGGGTAGTAGTATCAATACTAGAAAGCTAGAAATGTTAAAATTAGGCTGATATTGTTATAGAAAGTTAATGATATATCCTTTGGGTATTGTTTAAGTATAATGGTTAGAAAATATACTAATATTGGGTATGGTACATGTTTTAATGGATGTTTGGATATATCGGAACCAAGCTCCTGAGTCAAGCAAAACTAAAGACAAAGGCAAAGTACCAGAGTGATCAACTTGGAGTTTTGGATACATAGCGAGGAAAAGTCAAGTGAGTGCATTTAAATATGTATGTATATACTATAATAATCATAATGGTATTATTTATTGATGTATGTATGGTGATTACCAAATGGCACTAAATGTACTAAAATGGTAAGGAAATCATACTAAGTGTATGAATTTCTAGATAGGGCACTTCGTGTGCTAAAATGGTAAGGAAATCATACTAAGTGTATGAATATCTAGGTAGGGCACTTCATGTGCTAGAATGGTAAGGAAATCAAACTAAGTGTATGAGTTTCTAGATAGGGCACTTTGTGTGTTAAAATGGTAAGGAAATCATACTAAGTGTATGAATTTCCAAATAGGGTACTTCGTGTGATAAAATGGTAAGGATATCATACTAAGTGTATGAATTTCCAGATAGGGCACTTCGTGTGCTAAACTGTTTAGTAATTCATATTAAGTGTATGAATTTCCGGAATGGGCACTTTGTGTACAAATTGTTATGAGAGTCATACTAAATGTATGAATTTCCATATGGGAAATGTGAGTATAAACATAAGAACTACATAATAAGGAAATGGATCTTTATATCGATAATGAGTATGCAAACCACATATATTACAAAAATAATTGAGAAATGACAGTATAGGCACTACGTGTGCATCTTAATAAATGAAGAGGAATAAAAAGTTAGTAAATTACCATGTGAGCACTAAGGGTGCAAATGTATAAGGGTTGTAATAAATTAAAAGAGAGTTAATTAATATTGAAAGTAAGTATTAAAGTAGAAACTATTCCAAAATAAAAGATTTGAGGCCTTACTGTGTATTTGACAGAAATGTGTCAATTATGCCAGTTACATGAAAGGTTAAAGGCCTTTGAGTAAAATACTAGAGGTTTAACAATGTATAATAGTGTATAAATGGCATGAAAGGATGCCCTAAATGAAATCTATAGTAGTGTATAAAAAGATATGAACAGTTGTCATAAATGAAAATGCATATTTGTGCATTATAAGTATGAATGGATGCTTTCATTGAGAATAAAGAACAATAACTAAAGAGATAATTGGAAAAAGAAAAATATAAAGAAATATAGGTATGCTAGGCGTACTAAAAATAATTAAGGCAACTGTGATTAGAATACGATTTAACTGAGGAGGATTATAAGATACTTAAAGAATATACGATTTAGTATTAACCAAATAAATATGACATACTTATATATACATAAAGATTTCTTAAAATATTGTGCCTCACTAAGTAATTACTTAACGTGTGTTTCTTCCACGCGTAGGTAAAAGAAGAGACAACTCAAATAAGGAGTGCAACAGTAGAAATGTATATCATCAATTAAGGTTGACCCTCATCGGTAATGGTTGGACAATCATGTTTATTTTTAATAATTTTGGCATGTAATCGAAATAAAAGCAAAATGCTATAGAATGTATTTAATGTGGAATTTTGGTATTATAGTTAAATGACTGTTTATAATTATACTCAAATGTTTTAAATTAAGAATTTTTGAAACAAATTGATGATGGTTTTCAAAAGATGAAATGCTTCTTAAGTGATGTGACATATGTATTTTGTGTACGGATAGGTATACAGAATATGGGTGTTATATTTATTGGAATCAGAGCTACATGTTTATCCAATTCTTGGCTGAAATTGAATGTTTTTAAGGTAAAAATCATTATATGCCATTAAGATTGTCAAAGTTACTGATATGGTGTCAATTAGGGGGTGAATGATATCACTCCTTATTAGCTTTATTGTTATTTTTATGTATGTACTAATAGATGTCGAGAAACTAAGGACAATAGTAAGAAAGTAAATAATATTTGAAATGAAGGTCGAGATAAAAAATCGATCCAATAGAATTCAGCATGATTTTAGTATCATGCCGAAAAAGAGTAGAAGTTGCTAGGGATTTTCCTCCATTCTGTGGAAGAAATACCCCAGTGTTTAACGATGATCGTATTGATCACTTGTGAATGTATATGCTAAGGCAAGTAAATCTGTGCAAGTATACACAATCGATGCAAGTAATATAGTAGTGAGTGAGTATCATCTCCACAGGGATTGGATTAGAAATATATTTTCGCCACAACTAGAACTAATGTCACAAACTAAATCCTACTAAGTATTTGAACAAATAACTAATAGGAAGAAATTAAAAAGAAAGACTCAATGATTTCAGAATAATGTAGTCGAGACAAATGAAATATGTAGATAGATAAAACAAAACAAGTATTGGTTTAAATATAATGCAAACAACCTCTTATATTCAGACGTGTCACAGAGCACTGATGCTAAACTATTGTCTTGACAATAATTATTCTAAGTTATGAATGAATTATTATGCCTTACTAAGCTGCTCGACATGATTACTAGGTATTCTTGGACGGTTGCTATTGTAAACCTCTCGGCGTTAACTATATAAGTTATCTTAACCTACTCTAGCAATTATCCCTTTTAGTCTCTTGAAACTCACTCCTTATCTCTAAGGTAGACAAGTTAGAACTTAACCATCCCGGATTCATTCTTTTGCTCACGTTGATCTATCTTAATTCTCTCGAATCTAAGAATCACTATCTAGACAAAAGGCTATCCCTCGATGCTCTTACAATGCCAAGACATGTTTTACCGAAACCCCAGGCGATCTCTCGATGCTCTTACAGTGTTAAGGCAAAATATTTAAACTATGAGCAAAACAGTCATAAGCAAACATAATTCATCATTCATAAACATAAAAATATTGTTTAGGCAAAACAAAGTTTAACACCAAGTAAAGAATTCATGGTGTTATCAAAGATCATCCAAGATTTAACCATTTAATACAACCCCAAATAAAATAAGAATTAAGAACAAAGGAAGAATGACTCCTAAAATTGGGGGATCTGTAACGACAATCCTGATCAGCCACGCCTGCCTTGGGGATCACACTCTCTCGAGGCCTGATCACCACTTTGCTATCGTCTGGCTATGGAGGACACCAAGGAAGATTGGTGGGTAGACGGTGGGAAAGCACTGCAGTTGCTTGCTCACGCCTTAGGTAAAGCTCTTCTCTCTTCTTCTTCATTGCCTCTTTATTTTTGCGGCTACGGCTGAATATTTATAAGGGAAATCTCCTAGGGCTTTGCATACTTTTGGAGTTTCCTTAATTAGCCGTTATAAATTTCCCATGCTTAAAAAGGAAAGGCGGCTGTCAGAACAATCAAGTCTTTCTTGCACATGAAGTAGGTCATCCAGTTGGCATGCGACATAGGCGGTTTCGCCACACCTGCTTCAGACTTCTTCAGATAAATCTTGCCTCGACGAGATAAATCAGCTCTTCTCGTTCTCTTCTGTTCCGTTGACCTTTGCAACTTTTCATTGTCACGACTGAAAAGTTCTTCCTCTGTAGAATTCATGCACAAACACAACTCAAACAACCCTTTCTCCTCAGCAGTATTAATAAAGCCAAATTAGAAAATTTTCAAGTTTTTCAAGTTTTTAAGCACTAGAGAGTTTTTACTTTACCCTTAGAATATTTTTTTGAAGTCTCGACAATTAGAAATTTCTTTCCAAAAAATATTACAGATTACCTAGAGCAAAGATAACCTACAATCATGTTTATAAATTTCAAAGAATATAGGCTAGGGTTGGTTCTCTTATTTAGACAGTCTTAATAATAATTTATAGCCTAGGCAATAAAATTCTGCTTTCGTCATTGGACATCCCTAATTCATTCCTAACAATAATCTTAACCTGCTTATGTCATGACAACCAAAATTTTAACCAATTAACATCAATTACTATTTAACAAAGTATAGAAGAATGGTACAATGCCTACCTCAAACTTGAGGGGTGCATTGTCCTTAATGCATGAAAACTACACTATATGATTTTATATGCAGATGCGAAAGAAAACAATTAAAAATAAAATGATAACTAAGAAGAATAACTTACTTTAGTGGGGTGGCTTGACTGGACACCCTCGTGCAGCGTTGTTTGGGAGGAGAGGGACTCTCGGATCCGTAATCTATTGCTGCAGGGAGGGAGATGGCTGATGTATACGTCTTGTTGTTCTCTTGTAGCGCTTCTTGCTAGACGAGGCGTGTGCTGGAGTGGAATGCTCGATCGCAGGAGTCTGTTGTACTAAGATAGGTGGTGGACTAGGAATTTCTGTTGGGACTGGTGGTACTGATTGAACCGGGGACAGAATAGGATCATGCTCGGGCAGTTCGGTGCTGGCGTGAAATCTTCATCACTGAAGAAGTGGGGTGGAGTATCATCGCTGCTTTCGGTGATCGAGAAGGATGAGGAACTGAGGAACTCTTCTATGTCACCTTGGCCTTCTTCTAGTACGGGTGGGACATGGGTTGCCAGTGGTGGCACATCGGTGGACACTTATGGTGGAATGTCTGGAGGGACATAAGATGTCGAGGCATGGAATGTGCTGCTGCCTGCATCGTAGTTGGGATAACACTGGGAAAGGTTGGTAGTCTGATCATTGTGGTCTGTAGCAACTCCTTGATGAAGCCGTTGAGTTGCATGTCCCTTGCCTTGGCATACTCGAAGTAAATTTTCATATGGTCCTCTAGGTGTCCGATCTTTTAACGCGTCTCTCGCGTGTGCGTGACCACAACAGCCATTCTAGCTGCGACAACCAATTTTGCGCCTCGCTCCAGACCTTCCTTCGGGTCGTCATCATTGAAACTCATCAACTCGGGTACCTTTTCTTTGTAATACCCTCCTTGGGTTTGATGAAATCTTCGAATAGTTCCTTAGGAACCTTTTTCTTCGTGCATAGCGTGGTTATAAGGTTTGGAAATCATACGTTACCCCGGTTCCATTTGGCACAGTCATGGATCTAATCAAAGATGATTTCACCCATGTCGATCTTCCTACCATATATGATTGAGTGTAAGAGAAACAGTCGCTTGATGAGGATAGTGGTGTTGTGGGACGTTCGTATTAGCTTGTCTTTGAGAAAGTGGTTCTATAATTTCACGTGTGGTTTTAGGGCTCGACGATCTACTCGTTTCCTTGTGGGGGCATTCCTTTTAAACTTGGCCCACCCAAAGCATAAATCCTGTAGAACTTTGCTGTACATTTCTTGATCTGCTTCGGCCACAAATCTCTTATGATGGTCATCCACTTTCCCCAACTTAAAGTATTTATTGAGTGTAGAGGAGGAGAAGCGAATGAGTTTTCCTCGAACATATACTGTGTGGTTGGAGGGGTCCTCAAGATGGGCATAGAACTCCCACACCATTACTGTGCTACGGTGTTAGGATTTCGAGAAAACTTCTCCCAGGTATGCTTCTTTATGATGTCCATCACCTCGGATCCAAACGGCTCCTCGCCCTTGACTGAAAAAATGAATCCATCTTCCAAATATACTTGGCGTTGCTGAATGGTTTTGAAGCATGCTTCTGCTTCGGCTGTTTGGAAATGTTTGAAACTCTATTTGGGGACTGGGGTCGGTCTTGATCTCACCATTTTTCTTGGCTGAATTTAGTGGTGGTGATGGGGAGGTATTTTTGAGATAAAGGAAAAAATTTATGGTTTATAGAGAAAGAGGGAAACACGATGAAAAAGAGGTTGGTGGGTAGTTTTTCTTGGAAAGTGATGGATGGTTTCGGGTATTTTAGTCTTTACATGGTGAGAAAAAGATTTCTCATTAAATGAGAAATATGTGATTTGACATAAAAGAGGAGAAAAGAATTTTCTCCCCTTTTACTCTGCCGCCAAAACCTTGTGCCCTAGTTTTTCCTTTTCCTTCATGCATGCTTAAACTCCCCATGCTGCCACGTGTTCCTTGCTTGCCTACAATATTAAAGAAGAAAATAATAACATAAAATGGATTAAAGCATAAAATAACTTAACTTATTTATGTACAAAATTGAGATTTTCGTTGCCTAGACAACAAATATTTTCTCAATTAAGTAAATCAAACTCTTGGGCATCATGTGCCAATGATGCTGGTTTGTCACGCATGATTGGGGATCCTTTGTACTCCTTGAGTCTTTGTCCATTCACCTTAAAGATAGAACCATCGTTTTGGTTATGGATTTCAATTGCTCCATTGTCATGGACTTGGTGAACAATGAATGGTCCTGACCATCTCGATTTTAGCTTGCCTAGGAATAACTTAAGGCATGAATTGTAAAGCAGTACTTGTTGTCCAGAATAAAATTGCCTCGGCAATATTTTTCTGTCATGCCATCATTTTGTTTTCTCCTTGTATGGGTGGGCATTTTTGTATGCATGTGCTCTAAATTCATCCATCTCGTTCAGCTCCAAGAGTCTTCTTTCTCTAGCAAGCTGAGCATCTATGTTTATCTTTTTGATGGCCTAATAAGCTTTATGTTCAAGTTCAACCGATAAATGACATTCCTTCCAGTAGACCAGCTTGAATGGGACATTCCCAGCGGTGTCTTGAATGTTGTGCGATAAGCCCATAGTGTTTCATCTAGCTTTGGCGACCAATTTTTTCAACTTGGGTTGACCACTTTCTCAAGGATCTACTTGATTTCTCGGTTAGACACTTCGGCTTGTCCTTTTTCTGAGGGTGATACGCCATAGCGATTCTATGTCGTACTCCATATCTTTTCAGTGCCTTGGCAATCAATTTATTGTCGAAATTTGTGCCTTCATCGCTAATAATTGCTCCTAGTGTTCCAAAGCGGGTGAATATATTTTTGTGCATAAATTTCAACACCATCTTGGATCGTTCTTAGGTGTTACAATGGCTTCAACCTATTTTGATACGTAATCCACTGCCAAGAGAATGTACATATCTCCGAATGATGTTGGAAAAAGTTCCATGAAATCTATTCCCCATACATCGAAAAGTTTAATTTCCATAATGTTTTTCCATGGCATCTCATGCCATTTCGAGATGTTTCCTATTCGTTGACATATATCAAATGACTTATGGAATTCATGCGCGTCTCTGAACAGGGTTAGGCAATAAAATCCGGACTGAAGCACTTTTTTGTTGTTCTCATTCCACCAAAATGCCCTCTATATGGTGACGAGTGGCATTGGCGTAGGATATCTTGCTGCTCTTCTTCTTGAACGCATCTTCAGATTATTTGGTCCCCGCATTGCTTGAATTGAAATGGTTCATACCAGAAGTAATGTCTCACATCATGTTGAAATTTCCTTTTGCCCTGGCTAGATAAATCAAGAGGAACAATACCACTAACAAGAAAATTAACTATGTCAGCATACCACGGTGTGCCACTTGAAATTTCTGTAATTTCAGGACAATCAGTTTTGTTATCTAGCCTAGACAAATGGTCTGCCACTTGATTATCTATACCTTTTCTATCATTGATCTCTAAATCAAATTCTTGCAGTAATAATATTCACCGAATTAGTCTAGGCTTTGCATCTTTTTTATTAATAAGATATTTAATGGCTGAGTGATATGTGTGCACAATTACCTTAGTGCCTATTAGATATGGCCTAAACTTATCGAATGCAAATACTACTACTAAGAGCTCTTTTTTAGTGGTGGTATAATTTACTTGTGCATCATTAAGAGTTCGACTTGTATAATAGATAACATAAAAAATTTACTTTTTCATTGCCCTAGAACTGCTCTGACTGCATAGTCACTAGCGTCGTACATGAGCTCAAATGGTTCGTTCCAGTCTGGTGGGATAACAATTGGTACTGCCGAAAGCTTTTTCTTCAAATTTGTGAAGGCATTTAAACAATCATTAGTAAATTCAAATGGATAATTTTGTTGAAGAAAAAGATATAAGGGTTTAGAGATTTGAGAAAAGTCTTTTATGAACCGCCTGTAGAATCCTGCATGTCCAAGGAAACTGCGTACACCTCCCACATTAGTAGGTGGGGACAGATTTGCAATTGCATCTACCTTGGCTTTGTCGACTTCGATGCCATGGCATGAAATTTTGTGACCCAACACTATTCATTCGGTTACAATAAAATGTCATTTTTCCCAATTCAGTACTAGGTTAGCTTCTTTACATCGTTTTAACACCTTGGATAAATTATCGAGACATCGATCAAAGTCCTCACCCAAAACGGAGAAGTCGTCCATAAATTTTTTCGTGCACTCTTCCACCAAATCTAAAAAGATTTCCATCATGCATCTTTGGAATGTAGCTGGAGCATTACACAGTCCAAACGACATTCGTCGAAATGCATAGGTACCATACGGGTATGTGAAAGTTGACTTTTCTTGGTCCTTAGGTGCTATGACAATTTGGTTATATCTCGAGTATCCATCGAGGAAGCAATAAAATGCTTTTCCCTCTAATCTATCCAACATTTGATTGATAAATGAGAGGGGAAAATGATCTTTCTTTGTGGCGTTGTTGAGCTTCCTATAGTCCATGCATATGTGCTAGCCTGAGACTGTTCTCATGGTGAGTAACTCATCATGCTCACTTTTGACCACAGTCACACCACATTTATTTGGTACGCATTGTACTAGGCTAACCCATGAATTATCGGATATAGGATAAATTACTCCTGCATCCAGCCATTTTATTATTTCCTTCATGACTACCTTTTTCATGATCGGGTTGAATCATCTTTGGGGTTCCACCGAGGTACTGTGGCTATCATCGAGATTGATTTTGTGCATGCATATTGTCAGACTGACTCCCTTCAAATCTTCCATCGTCCAACCTATAGCTTTCCTGTGCTGTGACAAAACATTCAACAAACTATTCTCCTATTCGGAGGTTAGGTTGGCTGAAAGAATCACTAGTAGGGTTTCATCAACTCCTAAATAAGCATATTTCAAATGTGATGGCAAAGTTTTAAGTTCCGATTTCAGTGCATGTTGTGAAGATGACTCTTGAGACTTAACTTCAATATAATCTAAAGGTTCAAATTTCATACCCGACCTATGAAGAAATCTTGATTGGTCGTTTGTCTTTCCTTCGTATCTTGCCTTGGTATCACTTTCAGGGTGTTTATTGCTCAGATTTCTATGGCTGGGGCCATAATTGTCACAATCGTCTTCTGAAAATAATTCATCTCGACCAAAGTTTTCTACTTCATGCATCTCGGTTGTAGGCTCATGGTACAAAGTATTGTATTCATCGAGCCTTAGGGATTCACCTCGTCCAAGGATTGCCTTTTCTTCAATCTTATTCTTCAATCTTATTCTTCAATCTTATTAATGCATTGACATTCCTTTGGATCATCCGCGTATTTCATAGAGTTTAATACATTGATCGTGACTCTTTGCTCTTCAATTCTCATGGTGAATTTTCCTTTTTCACAATCTATTGAAATTTTGCCGGTGGTTAAGAATGGGCGTCCCAAAATGATTGGTGCATTTTCATCGGCTTCGCAATCCAGGATGAGAAAATCAACTAGAAATACAAATTTATCCACATTTACTTCAACGTCTTCAATTCTACCCTCGGGTCGTACATAAGATCGATCAACCAACTGTAGGATGACTAATGTGGGATGGGCGTGATATCCGTCTAGTTTCATGAATATGGACTTTGGTATCAGTTTACACTTGATCCCAAATCAATAAGAGCTCTTCCTATGAAGTCATTACCAATGAAACATGGTATCACAAAGCTGCCATGCTCTTTTTGCTTTGGTGGGAGTTTGCTCACTGATGAGTAGATTTCTGTTGTCATGGCGACACGTTCTACCTTCATTTTCTTTGTAACAGTTTCTTTTAGAAAATTGGCATAGGAAGGCATTTGCTCAATGGCTTCAAGTAGGGGCACATTGATACATAACTGATCCAGAACATCAACGAATTTCTTACACTGGATGTCATTATCATACTTCTTCAACTGTTAAGGGAACGGTGGTAGAGGTCTCACATCTACTGCTGATGGTGCTGAGGAATCGATGGCTGTGACCATGAATTTCTTGTTATCTAGTTGATGCTTTTCTGAGCCTTCACTTCTTTCCTTCTCTTCAGGCACTTGCTCTCATTCAGTATTCTCATATTGATCAGGTACATTGCATTGCTCCTTCCCATGATGCATAGTCACTTCAGTATCACTAGGGAGATTTCCGTGTGGGCGAGAATGTAATGCCGTGGCAATTTTCCCACTTGATTCTCCAGCGCTCTGAGAGATGAACTATGGCTTTGCAATAGTGTTGCTTGGCTTTGTAACAAATTTCTTTGATTTTGAATTGTTGCAGAATGTTCGTGCATCAAGGTCTTTGTAGAAGCTATGAAATCTTTTGTCGAGGCCATGAATTCCTACAAGGATGATTCCAAGGAGTTAGTATTGGAATGAATGTTAGATGAAGAAGCTATACCTTTATTGTTCTGCCAGGGCTGCTGATGATGATGATTTAGAAAATGTTGATGGTCGGAATTATTTTGTTGTGGCTTGTAAGTTGCGGATTGATTGTTGCTTCCTTGATTATTCCGTGAGAAATTTGGGTGCTGTCTTTAACCAGAATTGTATGTGTTCGAATAGGGATTATTGTTGTTCTGATTGTAGTTACCTATAAAATTGGTTGACTCACGGTTTTAAGGATATTAGCTCTCATGATGGTTGCCATGACAGAACAGGCACACATTATTGGTTGCTTTGACTTCTCTTACATCATTAGGACGTTGCAAATTTTTCAACATGTTGGTTATGGCAGAAAGTTGAGCTGCTACCGAATCTTTGCTCTCTAATTCATATGCTCCAGGGGTTTTTTTGCCGGTTCCCAATCTTGCACTTGGAAATTGATAGTCATTATTTGCTATTTTGTCGAGAATGTCAAAAGCTTCATCGAGTAATTTTTCTAGTAAGGTGTCATTCGCTGAGGCATCTAGCATAATTCGAGTTGGTGCATTGACTCCATTGTAAAACATCACCACTTACGTCCAATCTTGAAATCCCATGGTTAACACATTTACGAAGTAAACTTTTATACCTATCCCAACATTCATACATTGAATCATCATCTCCTTGGCGAAAACTCGCGATGCCATTCCGAAGCTGTGTATTCATGTTGGGCGGATTATATCGGAGTAGGAAACTCTTGCATAAATCTTCACATGACTCCATTGATCCGGAACAAGTTCTTGCTATATCACGTAAGGAGTAAGGAAAAATCTTCAGTTTGAGCACATCTTCATGTATTCCTTGTTATCGAAATGAATCCCATACTTCAAGGAAAGAACGTACATGATGTCTAGCATCTTCATTGGGTGTACCACCAAATTGACCGAAAGAGTTCAGCATATTAAACATCACTGGTTTAAGTTTGAAATGAGTGGCTTGTATCTCGGGTGCCACTATGCAATGATTGAGGTCATCGAGAATAGGGTTCAAATGATCTCGTAGCTCTTGGTCCTTCAATTTGGAGATTAATCGTGCATATGGGTCTCTTAGATCTCCCATGTCATTTTTCATTTGATTCAAATGTTCTCTGGTTCTTTGGGCACGCAACCTTTGTCTTAATGTTTGCTCAACTTTGGGGTCGAATGGTTCCAAAGGTTTACCAGCAGATCTCAATGTCATGCAATAATAAACACCTATAAAAGAAAATAAAATCTACGTTAGATTAAATAAATATAAAGTGACAAAAAGAACTTGTTATGGCTAAAAATTTTGTCAGTTGCAAATCCCTACAACGGCGCCAAAAACTTGATCGCTTGTAAATGTATATGCTAAGGCAAGCAAATTTGTGCAAGTATACACAATCAATGCAAGTAATGTAGTAGTGAGTGAGTATCATCTCCACAGGGATTGGATTAGAAATTTATTTTCACCACAACTAGAACTAATGTCACAAACTAAATCCTACTAAGTATTTGAAATAAGAACTAATACGAAGAAACTAAGAAGAATAATTCAATGATTTCAGAATAATGTAGTCAAGACAAAGGAAATATGCCGACAGATAAAACAAAACAAGTATTGGTTTAAATATAATGCAAACAACCTCTCATATTCAGATGTGTCACAGAGCACTGGTGCTAAACTATTATCTTGACAACAATTATTCTAAGTTCTGAATGAATTATTATGCCTTACTAAGCTGCCCGACAAGATTACTAGGTATTCTTGGACAGTTGCTATGGTAATACCTCTCGGTGTTAACTATAGACGTTGTCTTAACCTACACTAGCAATTATTCCTTTTAGTCGCTTGAAACTCACTCCTTATCTCTAAGGTAGACAAGTTAGAACTTCACCATCCCGGATTCATTCCTTTGCTCACGTTGATCTATCTTAATTCTCTCGAATTTAAGAATCACTATCTAGACAAAAGACTATCTCTCGATGCTCTTACAATGCCAAGACATGTTTTACTGAAACCCTAGGCGATCTCTCGATGCTCTTAGAGTGTTAAGGCAAAATATTTAAACTATGAGCAAAACAGTCATAAGCAAACATAATTCATCATTCATAAACATAAAAATATTGTTTAGGCAAAACAAAGTTTAACATCAAGTAAAGCATTCTTGGTGTTATCAAAGATCATCCAAGATTTAATCGTTTAATACAACCCTAAATAAAATAATAATTAAGAACAAAGGAAGAACGCCTCCCAAAACTGGGGGTTTTATCGTGACAATCCTGATCAACACCACGCCTGCCTTGGGGATCACCCTCTCTCGAGGCCTGATCATCGCTCTGCTATCGTCTGGCTATTGAGAAAACTAAAGAAGATTGGTGGGTAGACGGTGGGAAAACACTGCAGTTGCTTGCTCATGCCTTAGGTAAAACTCTTCTCTCTTCTTCTTCCTTGACTCTTTTTATTTGGGTTACGGCTGAATATTTATAAGGAAAAATCTTCTAGGGCTTTGCATGCTTTTGGAGTTTCCTTAATTAGCCGTTATTAATTTCCCAAGCTTAAAAAGGATAGGCGATTGATGGCTGGTAGAACAATCAAGGCTTGCTTGCACGTAAAGTAAGTCATCTAGCTGGCATGTGACATAGGCGGTTTCGCCACACCTACTTCAGACTTCTTCAGATAAATCTTACCTCTGCGAGATAAATCTACACTTCACGTTCTCTTCTGTTCCGTTGTCCTTTGCAACTTTTCATTGTCATGACTGAAATGTTCTTCCTCTGTAGAATTCCTGTACAAACATAACTCAAACAACCCTTTCTCCTCAGCAGCATCAGTCAAGCCAAATAAATCTTGCCTAAGCAAAACTTATCCACCACAAGCTAATATAACCTATATGCAACTAAATGCAACAAAAAATGCAGTGCATACTTTGTTTAGACGAGTAATAAATTAAGTGAAAAGACTAGAAATTGAGTCTTTTTAGTATTATAGTTAAATGATTGTTTTATACTTATACTTAAATGTTTTAAATTAAGAATTTTTGAAACAAATTGATGATGTTTTTCAAAAGATGAAATGCTTCTTAAGTGATGTGACATCTGTGTGTTTCGTGTACGAAAAGGTATACAGAATATGGGTGTTACATTTATTGGAATCAGAGCTACATGTTTAGCCGATTCTTGGCCGAAATCGAATGTTTTTAAGGTAAAAAGGATTACATGTCATTAAGATTGTGAAAGTTACTATTATGGTGTCAATTAGAGGGCGATTGATATCACTCCTTATTAACTTTATTGTTATTTTTATGTATGCCCTAATAGATGTCAGGAAACTAAGGACAATAGTAAGAAAGTAAATAATATTGAAATGAAGGTCGAGATAAAAAAATCGATCCAATAGAGTTCGACATGATTTTAGTATCATGCCGAAAAAGAGTAGAAGTTGCTAGGGATTTTCCTCTATTCTGTGGAAGAAATACCCCAGTGTTTAACGATGATCATGTATTTGGGAAATCTATTAAAAAGTTTGAATGGTTTACAAGAGAAGTTGAATCAGATAAGTGTTGAAACATTTAAATGAAACATTAAATTGTTCAAAGTGTTGATAATTTGAATAAGAGGAAAGGAGTAACTTGTAAATACATTGACCGCTAAAGGCCTATAGAAAGATGAATTATTAGTGGATCAAGTGATTATGAGTTTGTTTAAGAGTAAATTTGGTTACTAATGTAATTTTTTTCATTAACTATTATGAGGTTATTGCTACAAAGTTGTCAAGTCTTATTATTTAATAATGTGGATAATTAGACTTTCATAGTCGAGAGATAAAATGTTTCAATTGCTCGAGAATATTTTAAATAGATTTGGAAACTACATATATTTTCTCAAGAAGGAAATGAAAGATTTTAGAATAAAAGTATTCTATTTAAATTAATTTCGAGTAAGATGATAGCAGTAAACCCTAGTGGGTCATGGTGCAAAGATGAGTTAGCAGGTGGTAAATAATTGATATAGATTCCAGGGGCTATGTTCCTTGTGAACTTAATGAAATTATCATTTGATGAGTTAAAATCATATTGAATATAAGTTGTCTGTCTCTAGAGACGATTATTTTAGAAAGATGTAGAGGGTATGGAAATTATAGTTTTTATTAGCGAGAAAGTAAAATCATCGCTCCAGGAGGATATTGATAATGATTGTGAAGAAAAAGATGTCAGAAAGAGAGATATATATATATATATATAACTTTTATGGTTAATAGTTATTAAGATATTGAACATGTTTTTATGATTTAGTATTAAATGACTTAAGTGAGTTAAGAGAATTAGAGACTCAATTATAAGAGTTGATTGATCAGAGTATTATCAACTCGAGTAATTCATCTTAGGAAGTATGTATATCATTAGTGAAAAGAAAGATAAATCTATGTGGTTATACATAATTTTTTTTACAGTTAAATAAGACTCTTCGAGAGAAGAACATGTTTGCCAAACTATTAAAATGTGAAACTTTGGTTAGCAGAGATGGTTTCCTCTAAGTATGTTATTTCGACATAAGGTATAAGAGTAGATCCTAAGAAAAACTTATGTTGTGGTAAAATTGGAAACTTCCAAAGAATGATCCCGAGGTTTGAATTTCTTTAGGGTATGTTGGTTTCTATTGAAGGTTAATGAAAATTTTTTAGACGTTAGCTTTGCTGCTAATCGAGTTTTGTTTTAAGAAAGGTATGTCTTTTGTTGGAAGGATAAGGGTGCTTATGCAAAAAGGTAAGGTTGTGGCATATGCTTCGATAAAGTTAAAGATTAACTAGAGGAATTACCCTACGCATGATTTAGAATCGATAGCAGTCGATATTACCTTAAAGCATTTGACACCATTATCTGTATGGTGAGTGGTGTTATAGTTGTGCTAATTACAAAAGCCTAAAGTATTGGAGGAATTAAAGAGCGTTGAACCTGAAACATAAAAGATGGAAAGAACCTTTAAAGGATTATGATGTAATCATTAATTAATTTCTAAGAAATGCCAATGTTGTTGAAGAGGTACTTGATCATAAACCTTTTACACTTTTATAAGCTATGGACAGGTGATTAATGTTGAATGGAATTGTCATTGTGGGCTGAATCAAAGATAAAGCCAATGTTTTTATTAGATCTGATAAAAAGAATTATAAAGGGAAGATGAATAATTCTGGATAAGAATTTTATAAGTAGAAAATTAAGAGATTAAGGACTTTCGAGGCCAGGTTCGATGGATGTTCATATTTTCGTGGGAGGCTTTGTATCCACGATGATTAAGAATTTAGAAAGATATTCTTTTGAGGTATTAAGTTGTTTAACTATGCATTCAGGTGTATACAAGAGGTTCCAAGAATTAAAGAGTTGGTTTGGTGGCTTAGTTTGAAAAAAACCATCACGAAAATTTTAGCAAAGAGTTTGATGTATTATTAGAGGAGAAGTTGAAATTAAGTATCTTATGGATTGTTTCAATCAATCTCAATTCATGAATGAAAAAGGGAAACGAGTCACTGTGGGCTTTGTTACAAGACTACCTTTAACACTTATCAAGAAAAATTCAATATAGGTAATTATTGATAGATTTACTAAAATAAATCACTTCCTTTTTGGTACGAGCATAGTAGTTGATGGATAAATATGAGGAGAGTTTATTAGTTAGCTTTTGCCTCTCAAAATGGACAAGACCTAGAATGTCTTTGTGTGTTTTACTTATTAATTACCGATCAGGTCCATCAAATGTTCTTACTTGGGAAAAATAAAGTTTTAATTAGATTTGAATTATTAAAAAGAATCAATACGGATATGGACTTGAGAAATCAAGAACCGCGTAAAGTATAAATTCGAGGACTAATTTTCTTAAGGGGAAGAATTGTAATACCCCAAATAGCAGGTCAGTGAATTTCTTACAAAGATGTAAAATTAGAGGATTAAATTGAATAAATGATAAAATATAGGAAATGATTTGAAATAGTTTTATACTAAATTCTATCAATAGAATAATAAAGAGTGCATTTTGGTCTTTTAGAGTGAAATGAATTTAAAACCCATTTAAATTAAGGATTTAAAAGAAAGAGGAAAAGAAGGCAACAAACTAGTTTATTCTTCATCGATCTTCCCGTGGTTTTGCTTCCCTCCATAGCTCCAAAGGTAAACTTCAATTTATCAGTTTTTCCTTTTGATTATGAGATAGTTTTGAAACCTTAAGTGATGTGGAAGCTTAAGGAAGGTTTAAATGGGATTAAAACTAAATGATTAGTAAAATATTTGAGATTTAAAGAAATGAGTTTTAAAATGATATGTTGCTATATGAGTTTTTGTTGATTTTTATTAGTAGATTTGACTTGTCAAAGTGGTAATTAAGAGATTAGAAGCATTGGATAGTATTAAGAACATATTAGGAAAATTGGTGTGATTCTTAGAATTAAATGTTCTTGAAAGATTTTAGATGTTTTAAGAGGATAAATGAAGGAATGTTATTATGGATAGTAAAAGAAGAGTTTAATAGCATTGTATGGTGTATATATAAAGAAAATTAAACCCATTTGGGTGAAAATCATTTTGCAAATTGGAAATTCTGGGACAAGGTATCGGTACTGATAGAACAGTACCGATACTATATGCTAAAATGGGATAAATTAGCTAAGTAGTATCGATACTGATTCAATCAGTATTGATACCGAAGAGGTAGTATCGATACCATGATAAGGGTATCAATACGAAGCAACATCGAACCTAAAATTGGTATCGATACCGAAAGGGGTATCGATACCCTAGTATAGAAGTATCAATACCAGGGTAGTAGTATCGATACTAGGAAGCCATAAATGTTAAAAATAGGCTGATATTGTTATAGAAAGTTAATGATATGTCCTTTTGACTATTGTTTAAGTTTAATGGTTAGAAAATATACTAACATTGGGTATGGTACATGTTTTAATGGGTGCTTGGATAGATCGAAACCAAGCTCCTAAGTCAAGCAAAATTAAGACAAAGGCAAAGTACCGGAGTGATCAACTTTGAGTTTTGGATACATAGCGAGGAAAAGTCAAGCGAGTGCAGTTAAATATGTACGTATATACTATAATAGTCATAATGGTATTATTTATTGATGTATGTATGGTGATTACCAAATGACACTAAATGTGCTAAAATGGTAAGGAAATTATACTAAATGTATGAATTTCCAGATAGGGCACTTCGTGTGTTAAAATGGTAAGGAAATCATACTAAGTGTATGAATTTCCAGTTAGGGCACTTCGTGTGCTAAAATGGTAAGGAAATCATACTAAGTGTATGAATTTCTAGATAGGGCACTTCGTGTGCTAAAATGGTAAGGAAATCATATTAAGTGTATAATTTTCAGATAGGGCACTCTGTGTGCTAAAATGGTAAGGAAATCATACTAAGCGTATGAATTTCTAGATAGGGCACTTCGTGTGCTAAACTGTTAAGTAATTCATACTAAGTGTATAAATTTCCGAAATGGGCACTTTGTGTGCAAATTGTTATGAGAGTCATACTAAATGTAATTTCCATATAGGAAATGTGAGTATAAACATAAGAACTACATAATAAGGAAATGAATCTTTATATCGGTAATGAGTATGCAAACCACATAGATTACAAAAATGGTTGAGAAATGACAGTACATGCATTACGTGTGCATCTTAATAAATGAACAAGAATAAGAAGTTAGTAAATTACCATGTGAGCACTAAGGGTGCAAATATATAAGGGTTATAATAAATTAAAATAAAGTTCATTAATATTGAAAGTAAGTATTAAAGTAGAAACTATTCCAAAATAAAGGAATTGAGGCCTAACTGTGTATTTGACAGAAAGGTGTCAATTATGCTAGTTAGATGAAAGGTTAAATGCCTTTGAGTAAAAGACTAGAGGTATAACAATGTATAACAGTGTATAAAAGGCTTGAAAATATGCCCTAAATGAAATCTATAATAGTGTATAAAAAGATATGAACATTTGTCATAAATAAAAATGCATAATGGTGCATTATAAGTATGAATGGATGCTTTCAATGAGAATAAAGAATAATGACTAAAGATATAATTGGAAAAAGAAAAATATAAAGAAAGATATGTATTCTAGGTGTACTAAAAATAATTAAGGCAATTTTGAATGGAATACGGTTTAACTGAGGAGGATTATAAGATCCTTAAAGAATATACGATTTAGTATGAACCAAATAAATATGACATACTTATGTATACATAAAGATTTCTTAAAATATTGTGACTCACTAAGTAATTACTTAACGTGTGTTGCTTCCACACGTAGATAAAAGAAGAGACAACTCAAATAAGGAGTGCAACAGTAGCAATGGATATCATCAATTAAGGTTGACCCTCATCAGTAATGGTAGGACAATCATGTTTATTTTGAACAGTTGTTGGCATGTAATCGAATTAAAAGAAAAATGCTCTGGAATGTATGTAATGTGGAATTTTGGTATTATAGTTAAATGACTGTTTTATAATTATACTTAAATGTTTTAAATTAAGAATATTCGAAACAAATTGATGAGGGCTTTCAGAAGACGAAATGCTTCTTAAGTGATGCGACATCTGTATTTCGTGTACGAAAAGGTATACGGAATATGGGTGTTACAACAAGTCACATGTGTCATATAACTTTTAAAACATTTTGCTTATTGTTAAACCCATAAAATTTTGTTTTTAAATTAAAACAAAACATTTTAATATAATAATAATAAAAAATTTGTTAACTTCCCGTAGTTAAAATAATCTTAAAGTTATAACATATTACAAATATTATAAGTCAAATACAATTCCAGAGCATTTTAATAAATCCAATACATGGCATCTAATTATAAAACGTAAACATAATTGTCCTACAATTATTGATGAGGAAACTTTTGATTGATAATGTCCACGACACTCCTTACTCCGCTAGTCTTTGCTATTTCCTACATGTGAAATCAACACATGTTAAATATTTACTTAGTGAGGCATAATAATACAAAATGAATTGTGCTTAAATATAAGCATATCATAAAATATCAAAAAACGAATGAAAATAGTATAAATTATATTAATACATAAACTGGTTTGGCGAACCAAACTTCATTCACAAAGCTTGATAAATTATATTTAGTATGCCCAGTAGACCTATCCATTAGTATTTTTCCAATGTATCCTTTATTTCCCAAATGTATGTCAAATGAGAATGCAAGGTACATGCATTGCACCGAAGTACCGAAATGGAAATTCACAAACTTATTATGAATTCCATGGATGCACACATAGTGCCAAAAGTACATATAGTACTGATACGAAAATGCACCGTTATGCATTAAACAAAATCGATCGATAACTTTTATACATAGTTGTATATCAAAATAGTAATTCATAAACTCATTATAAATACCATGATTGCACATCTAGTGCCGAAAGTATACACAATACTCATACGAAAATGCGCCGTTCTGCTTTAAAAAAATTGATCGATAACTGTTATATACAATTTTTGTCGAAAAGAACCTTTGACTCTCAATGCACATACAATGGAATATTCAATCAAATTAGCATATTACACAACATAAACGTTCTTCTATTCATTTTAGAGCAGTTCATACTGTAACACCCCAATTTAGGGGCTAAATTTTAAAAATTATAAAGTATTGGATTTAATTGGTATTTTGAAAGAAACGGTGGATTAAATTGTAAAATTATAAAGTTGGCAGACCATTTTAAGAACTGCAGAAAGTTCAACTCCGATATACTCGCCGTCCGACCTCCGATCGATGAACCGAAACCACCATCGTGTTTGTTGTCGACCGAGGAACAAAACCCCCTCAAACATTTTGTTGTGAATCGGCACCGTTCGTCATTAATTTTAGTCGGAAGTATCGTCGGTAATAACTCAATCTTAGTTGGTTTTTAGTCGATTCACGACGATCCGGTCATCCGTTTACGATACCTCCCGCACCATCGTGTTCCTTGCATCGTTTTGAATCCACCGGTGTTCTCCGTTTCTCCGTCGTCGCCGACGCGTGGAGGGGTGAGACTGTCAAAGTTTCTGACGTTTCAGAATCAAGCTCTTCGCCGTTCAAAAGTGTGAACCGAGCTTTGTAAGTGCCTCAAAATCGCTTAAAATAATTTTTAGGAATTTTTCCGAGAATTTATCGACACCGGATTACTGTTCACGCTCCATACGCGCCACCCCCCAAGAGTGGGCATCGTCTGGGTGATCATTTAGTAATTAATTTCTGTTTGGGTGCTATTTGTGTAAAATTCAGGTGTTAGTTTGGTAAATATTTGTAGAATGTGGCTAATTTGGTAATTAATTTATGTTAGGGTGATATTTGTGTAAAATGGTCGACTGTTGACCGGCGTTGACCACAGTTGACCAGAACTTTGACCAGCTTTGACCGGGCATTAAACAACCTTTATTTTTGTTAAGAGTTAATACCGAAATTATCTGGTTAAGAAATTATGAAAATGCCCTTGAGAGGTAAAAATAGTCCAAGTTGACTCTGAATGAGAAAGTAACATGAGAATTTGTTTTTAAACCGATAAATTACTGATTTGATTATTGAGATCCTATTTTTGTATGGAAAATTCTGATAATCCGATAGTAACATCTAAGAAGGCATTTAACCTGGAAATCTCCGACTTGAGTAAGTACATGAAGAATAATAATTTTTCGATGGTGATATTTTGACAGAATAAGTCAAAAAGGAATGACATAAATGATAAGTTTGAATTAAATAATAAGACCGGACGGAAGGAAATGATTGAAATATTCTAGATCTATAAAATGACCAAAATACCCCAGGAATGGAAATGACCCAAGAATGTCACCAAGCTCAGGAATGAATGGATATACTCAAGCTTTGAAATGAATAGAAAAACGTTGAGCACCAAAATAACCAAAATTCCCTTATGACCTAGAATAAGTAAATGTCTTGGATTAATTAAGAAGTCCAAATAAACATAGATGTTGTGCTACTAGTAAAAGTTATGGAATGTAGCTTAAGTGATCAACCAACGCTAGTGCTATATCATTACCTGAATGATATAGGTACTACTTGAATGTTTGTTCATCTTCTCAAATTTGGATTGATGATAATTCTGGAAGTACTTGGCTCAGCTCAACTCTAGAGCGCATACAGTACTAATAAGTGGGTATTCGTGAGTCAAATCAACCACGAATACCAGAATGACTTTGTTATATGACTAAATTGAACTGAAAGGAAGTACACCACGTATTTGAAATTCAGAAACGTCTGAATTATTCTGGAAAACTCTAAAGTAACTGAGATAGACTTGCTTACTAAACGAACTAAGTAACCTCAATGACTGAGGATTAAATAGGTTATTGGATGAGTTTGGAAACACTGTTGAACTTACATGATGAATTATCCTTATGGGTTATGAACCATGAATCAAGTACGTCCGTATTTCCTGATATCATTGAAACATGGAAATGAAATAAAGACCGTTGGAAGATCTATTTAGCGATGTTTATGGGGATGATCTATGGATATGCATTATGGTATTAAAGAGTGAATACGCTGGAAGAATAATGAATTGACTTGTTGACATGCATCAGTTTGGGAGTTGTGTAACTCGAGTTGTTTGATAATACGATCGATAGTCATAGATTGTAAATGACTTGAATCTTCGATTCTATATTTTCATCTAAAATCACTTCGGTCATGTTTGAAAACGCAAGTAACGTAGAAGGAAAAGATTTTGAATACCTCATTTGGTTCAATTGGGCTGAAACCCTATGAATTCAAAGTATATTCCTGAATACCCCTGATTGTTTGGGTAATGGAATCACTCGTAGTAAATCTGAATTTAGAATTATTATGTATAAAGGTTCTTGAACGTTTTCCTGATGCACATAGAAACTTAGTGGAATTCTAAAGTATCAATCTGAAATGTCTGATTAGATCAGTTGGAAATCGATTCTCTTCAATAAGATCTTATTACTGGAATCCGATCAAATTGCACAAGTTCATGTTATCCTTACCGATAATTACAAAATGCCTCTGAAAAAAATACTTGGATCCTCTAGTGTGTTCCCTGTGTACTACATAATTGTTTTATCTGTTTTGAATTGTGGTACACTAAAATCTATGGTTATTGTTTTATGATGCACCAACTTAACAGTGATGGCTTATGGATTTGTATCATTGTATAAATTGTATCTTGGAGATACAGATTTGTAAAGTACAGCTCTGATCAAGTTGGAAATTTTTTATGGACCTAATGTGACTCTTAGGTAGGCTCTGCAGACCAGAGATCATTCTCGGGTAGGCATTGCGGTCCTAAGATGTGTTCTTAGGTAGGCCCCACGGCCCCAAAATCTATCTTGGGTAGGCTCTCAGACCCTAAGATGTTCCCTTAGGTTAACTATTTGTAAGATGGTTTTAAAATATGAGTTTAAAAAGCTCCACTACAGTATGGTTTATGGGATTTTACTGAACTATCATTTGATTAGTGTACCTATTATGGTTTTATTGTACTGATGGAACACACTAGGCATCCTATTCGACCTCATGAAAACGTGATAGTATGAAAGGTTTCTTATGAACTGAGATTCATGGTTTCTACTCGATTAACTACTAATGGAACCCCATATTATTCCGCAATTGGTATACGTCTGATTCAATAAGGAAACTATGGCTTCCCATTTATCCTTATGTCGTGTAGCATCATCTGCCAAATTCGAACCCGGTAAGCTATGTTTCACTTATTTATCATCCGATTCGATCTGTTTTTCAGAATTAAGCTCCGTTTTTGATGTAATTTCTGTTGATATGGATCCGAGGAAATATTAGAAGATGATTTCAAGATTAAGGGAATTCGAATGGAATTTTTATGGTCGATCAGTATGGCACAAAAATCGAGGTAATACTTTACTACCTCTTTATGCTTTATGGAATATGTTGATATTGGTAAATGTATGAATAAGATAATGTTGGTCACTTTTGTGGAGTTGAATGATTTATACACTCGATAAGAATGTGGTAGAAATTCTATAACTAAATACGGATCGAATGAATAATATAAGAGATTGAGGAATTGTTAGAATTAAATTACAAGTTTGTGATTAGTGATAAAGAAATCAGCCATGGATTTGTAACTTATATTTTATATAATCAAAGGTTAAATGTTAAAGGCACTGGGATGGGAAATTATGAGAATATTCCGGTAGGGTAAAATTATAAAAATACCCTTATGTTGTAAGATGCAATAATTGTTCCTGGAAGTTGGTTAACAACTCTGAAAAGACATATTGATCTGATAAAATTACAGATGTGCAAAAGAAATGCTAGTTTTGCTTAGAAAATTTGGATAACTGGTTTTAACCCCAAAAGGGTTTGTACAAGATACTATAAGTCTGTTAAGGAATCATTTCGAGATCAAAGAATGTTCGGGAAAATAATTAACCATTAGATCTCTAGAGTATAATTATTTTTTTAAGAGTTAATACCGAAATTATCTGGTTAAGAAATTACGAAAATGCTCTTGAGAGGTAAAAATAGTCCAAGTTGACTCTGAATGAGGAAGTAACATGAGAATTTGTTTTTAAACCGATAAATTACTGATTTGATTGTTGAGATCCTATTTTTGTATGGAAAATTCTGATAATCCATTAGTAACATCTGAGAAGGCATTTAACCTGGAAATCTCCGACTTGAGTAAGTACATGAAGAATAATAATTTATCGATGGTGATATTTTGTCAGAATAGTTCAAAGGGACTGACATAAATGATAAGTTTGAATTAAATAATAAGACTGGACGGAAGGAAATGATTGAAATATTCTAGATCTGTAAAATGACCAAAATACCCCTAGAATGGAAATGACTCAAGAATGTCACCAAGCTTAGGAATGAATGGACATACTCAAGCTTTGAAATGAATAGAAAAACGTTGAGAACCAAAATGACCAAAATTCCCTTATGACCTAGAATAAGTAAATGTCTTGGATTAATTAAGAAATCCAAATAAACATGGATGCTGTGGTACTAGTAAAAGTTATGGAACGTAGCTTAAGTGATCAACCAACGCTAGTGCTATATCATTACCTGAATGATATAAGTACTACTTGAATGTTTTTTCTTCTTCTCAAATTTGGATCGATGATAATTCTGGAAGTACTTGACTCAGCTCAACTCTAGAGCGCATACAATACTAATAAGTGGGTATTCGTGAGTCAAATCAACCACGAATACCAGAATGACTTTGTTATATGACTAAATTGAACTGAAAGGAAGTACACCATGTATTTGAAATTCAGAAACGTCTGAATTATTCTGGAAAACTCTAAAGTAACTGATATAGACTTGCTTACTAAACGAACTAAGTAACCTCAATGACTGAGGATTAAATAGGTGATTGGACGAGTTTGGAAATAGTGTTGAACTTATATGATGAATTATCCTTATAGGTTATGAACCATGAATCAAGTACGTCCGTATTTCCTGATATCGTTGAAACATAGAAATGAAATAAAGACTGTTGGATGATCTATTCAGAGATGATTATGGGGATGATCTATGGATATGCATTATGGTATTAAAGAGTGAATACACTGGAAGGATAATGAATTGACTTGTTGACATGCATCAGTTTGGGAGTTGTGTAACTCGAGTTGTTTAATAATACTATCGATAGTCATAGATTGTAAATGACTTGAATCTTCGATTCTATGTTTTCATCTAAAATCACTTCGGTCATGTTTGAAAATGCAAGTAACGTAGAAGGAAAAGATTCTGAATACCTCATTTTGTTCAATTGGGCTGAAATCCTATGAATTCAAAGTATATTCCTGAATACCCCTGATTTTTTGGGTAATGGAATCACTCGTAGTAAATCTGAATTTAGAATTATTATGTATAAAGGTTCTTGAACGTTTTCTTGATGCACATAGAAACTTAGTGGAATTCTAAAGTATCAATCTGAAATGTCTGATTAGATCAGTTGGAAATCGATTCTCTTCAATAAGATCTTATTACTGGAATCCGATCAAATTGCACAAGTTCATGTTATCCTTACCGATAATTACAAAATGCCTCTGAAAAAATACTTGGATCCTCTAGTGTGTTCCCTGTGTACTACATAATTGTTTTATCTGTTTTGAATTGTGGTACACTAAAATCTATGGTTATTATTTTATGATGCACCAACTTAACGGTGATGGCTTATGGATTTGTATCATTGTATAAACTGTATCTTGGAGATACAGATTTGTAAAGTACAACTCTGATCAAGCTGGTAATTTTTTATGGACCTAATGTGACTCTTAGGTAGGCTATGCGGACCAGAGATCATTCTCGGGTAGGCATTGCGGTCCTAAGATGTGTTCTTAGGTAGGCCCCATGGCACCAAAATCTATCTTGGGTAGGCTCTCAGACCCTAAGATGTTCCCTTAGGTTAACTCTTTGTAAGATGGTTTTAAAATAAAGAGTTTAAAATGATCCACTACAGTATGGTTATGGGATTTTACTGAACTATCATTTGATTAGTGTACCTATTATGGTTTTATCGTACTGATGGAACAAACTAGGCATCCTATTCGACCTCATGAAAACGTAATAGTATGAAAGGTTTCTTATGAACTGAGATTCATGGTTTCTACTCGATTAACTACTAATGGAACCCCATATTATTCCGCAATTGGTATACGTTTGATTCAATAAGGAAACTATGGCTTCCCATTTATCCTCATGTCATGTACCATCATCTGCAAAATTCGAACCCGGTAAGCTATTTTTCACTTATTTATCATCCGATTCGATCTGTTTTTCAGAATTAAGCTCCGTTTTTGATGTAATTTCTGTTGATATGGATCCGAGGAAATATTAGAAGATGATTTCAAGATTAAGGGCATTCGAATGGAATTTTTATGGTCGATCAGTATGGCACAAAAATCGAGGTAATACTTTACTACCTCTTTATGCTTTATGGAATATGTTGATATTGGTAAATGTATGAATAAGATAATGTTGGTCACTTTTGTGGAGTTGAATGATTTATACACTCGATAAGAATGTGGTAGAAATTCTATAACTAAATACGGATCGAATGAATAATATAAGAGATTGAGGAATTGTTAGAATTAAATTACAAGTTTGTGATTAGTGATAAAGAAATCAGCCATGGATTTGTAACTTATATTTTTATATAATCAAAGGTTAAATGTTAAAGGCACTTGGATGGGAAATTATGAGAATATTCCGGTAGGGTAAAATTATAAAAATACCCTTATGTTGTAAGATGCAATAATTGTTCCTGGAAGTTGGTTAACAACTCTGAAAAGACATATTGATCTGATAAAATTACAGATGTGCAAAAGAAATTCTAGTTTTGCTTAGAAAATTTGGATAACTGGTTTTTAACCCCAAAAGGGTTTGTACAAGATACTATAAGTCTGTTAAGGAATCATTTCGAGATCAAAGAATGTTCGGGAAAATAATTAACCATTGGATCTCTACAGTATAATTTTTTTTAATAGTTAATACCGAAATTATCTGGTTAAGAAATTACGAAAATGCCCTTGAGAGGTAAAAATAGTCCAAGTTGACTCTAAATGAGGAAGTAACATGAGAATTTGTTTTTAAACCGATAAATTACTGATTTGATTGTTGAGATCCTATTTTTCTATGGAAAATTCTGATAATCCATTAGTAACATCTGAGAAGGCATTTAACCTAGAAATCTCCGACTTGAGTAAGTACATGAAGAATAATAATTTATCGATGGTGATATTTTGTCAGAATAGTTCAAAGGGACTGACATAAATGATAAGTTTGAATTAAATAATAAGATCGGACGGAAGGAAATGATGGAAATATTCTAGATCTGTAAAATGACCAAAATACCCCTAGAATGGAAATGACTCAAGAATGTCACCAAGCTTAGGAATGAATGGACATACTCAAGCTTTGCAATGAATAGAAAAACGTTGAGAACCAAAATGACCAAAATTCCCTTATGACCTAGAATAAGTAAATGTCTTGGATTAATTAAGAAATCCAAATAAACATGGATGCTGTGGTACTAGTAAAAGTTATGGAACGTAGCTTAAGTGATCAACCAACGCTAGTGCTATATCATTACCTGAATGATATAAGTACTACTTGAATGTTTGTTCATCTTCTCAAATTTGGATCGATGATAATTCTGGAAGTACTTGACTCAGCTCAACTCTAGAGCGCATACAGTACTAATAAGTGGGTATTCGTGAGTTAAATCAACCACGAATACCAGAATGACTTTGTTATATGACTAAATTGAACTGAAATGAAGTACACCATGTATTTGAAATTCAGAAACGTCTGAATTATTCTGGAAAACTCTAAAGTAACTGAGATAGACTTGCTTACTAAACGAACTAAGTAACCTCAATGACTGAGGATTAAATAGGTGATTGGACGAGTTTGGAAATAGTGTTGAACTTACATGATGAATTATCTTTATAGGTTATGAACCATGAATCAAGTACGTCCATATATTTCCTGATATCGTTGATACGTGGAAATGAAATAAAGACTGTTGGAAGATCTATTCAGCGATGATTATGGGGATGATCTATGGATATGCATTATGGTATTAAAGAGTGAATACACTGGAAGAATAATGAATTGACTTGTTGACATGCATTAGTTTGGGAGTTGTGTAACTCGAGTTGTTTGATAATACGATCGATAGTCATAGATTGTAAATGACTTGAATCTTCGATTCTATGTTTTCATCTAAAATTACTTCGGTCATGTTTGAAAATGCAAGTAACGTAGAAGGAAAAGATTTTTGAATACCTCATTTGGTTCAATTGGACTGAAATCCTATGAATTCAAAGTATATTCCTGAATACCCCTGATTTTTTGGGTAATGGAATCACTCGTAGTAAATCTGAATTTAGAATTATTATGTATAAAGGTTCTTGAACGTTTTCCTGATGCACATAGAAACTTAGTGGAATTCTAAAGTATCAATCTGAAATGTCTGATTAGATCAGTTGGAAATCGATTCTCTTCAATAAGATCTTATTACTGGAATCCGATCAAATTGCACAAGTTCATGTTATCCTTACCGATAATTACAAAATGCCTCTGAAAAAAATACTTGGATCCTCTAGTGTATTCCTTGTGTACTACATAATTGTTTTATCTGTTTTGAATTGTGGTACACTAAAATCTATGGTTATTATTTTATGATGCACCAACTTAACGGTGATGTCTTATGGATTTGTATCATTGTATAAACTGTATCTTGGAGATACAGATTTGTAAAGTACAGCTCTGATCAAGCTGGTAATTTTTTATGGACCTAATGTGACTCTTAGGTAGGCTATGCGGACCAGAGATCATTCTCGGGTAGGCATTGCGGTCCTAAGATGTACTCTTAGGTAGGCCCCATGGCCCCAAAATCTATCTTGGGTAGGCTCTCAGACCCTAAGATGTTCCCTTAGGTTAACTCTTTGTAAGATGGTTTTAAAATACGAGTTTAAAAAGATCCACTACAGTATGGTTATGGGATTTTACTGAACTATCATTTGATTAGTGTACCTATTATGGTTTTATCGTACTGATGGAACAAACTAGGCATCCTATTCGACCTCATGAAAACGTAATAGTATGAAAGGTTTCTTATGAACTGAGATTCATGGTTTCTACTCGATTAACTACTAATGGAACCCCATATTATTCCGCAATTGGTATACGTTTGATTCAATAAGGAAACTATGGCTTCCCATTTATCCTCATGTCATGTAGCATCATCTGCCAAATTCGAACCCGGTAAGCTATTTTTCACTTATTTATCATCCGATTCGATCTGTTTTTTCAGAATTAAGCTCTGTTTTTGATGTAATTTCTGTTGATATGGATCCGGGGAAATATTAGAAGATGATTTCAAGATTGAGGGCATTCGAATGGAATTTTTATGGTCGATCAGTATGGCACAAAAATCGAGGTAATACTTTACTACCTCTTTATGCTTTATGGAATATGTTGATATTGGTAAATGTATGATAAGATAATGTTGGTCACTTTTGTGGAGTTGAATGATTTATACACTCGATAAGAATGTGGTAGAAATTCTATAACTAAATACGGATCGAATGAATAATATAAGAGATTGAGGAATTGTTAGAATTAAATTACAAGTTTGTGATTAGTGATAAAGAAATCAGCCATGGATTTGTAACTTATATTTTATATAATCAAAGGTTAAATGTTAAAGGCACTGGGATGGGAAATTATGAGAATATTCCGGTAGGGTAAAATTATAAAAATACCCTTATGTTGTAAGATGCAATAATTGTTCCTGGAAGTTGGTTAACAACTCTGAAAAGACATATTGATCTGATAAAATTACAGATGTGCAAAAGAAATGCTAGTTTTGCTTAGAAAATTTGGATAACTGGTTTTTAACCCCAAAAGGGTTTGTACAAGATACTATAAGTCTGTTAAGGAATTATTTCGAGATCAAAGAATGTTCGGGAAAATAATTAACCATTGGATCTCTACAGTATAATTATTTTTTTAAGAGTTAATATCGAAATTATCTGGTTAAGAAATTACAAAAATGCCCTTGAGAGGTAAAAATAGTCCAAGTTGACTCTGAATGAGGAAGTAACATGAGAATTTGTTTTTAAACCGATAAATTACTGATTTGATTATTGAGATCCTATTTTTGTATGGAAAATTCTGATAATCCATTAGTAACATCTGAGAAAAGCATTTAACCTGGAAATCTCTGACTTGAGTAAGTACATAAAGAATAATAATTTATCGATGGTGATATTTTGTCAGAATAGTTCAAAGGGACTGACATAAATGATAAGTTTGAATTAAATAATAAGACCGGACGGAAGGAAATGATTGAATTATTCTAGATCTGTAAAATGACCAAAACACCCCTAGAATGGAAATGACTCAAGAATGTCACCAAGCTTAGGAATGAATGGATATTCTCAATCTTTGAAATGAATAGAAAAACGTTGAGAACCAAAATGACCAAAATTCCCTTATGACCTAGAATAAGTAAATGTCTTGGATTAATTAAGAAATCCAAATAAACATGGATGTTGTGGTACTAGTAAAAGTTATGGAACGTAGCTTAAGTGATCAACCAACGCTAGTGCTATCATTACCTGAATGATATAAGTACTACTTGAATGTTTGTTCATCTTCTCAAATTTGGATCGATGATAATTCTGGAAGTACTTGACTCAGCTCAACTCTAGAGCGCATACAGTACTAATAAGTGGGTATTCGTGAGTCAAATCAACCACGAATACCAGAATGACTTTGTTATATGACTAAATTGAACTGAAATGAAGTACACCATGTATTTGAAATTCAGAAACGTCTGAATTATTCTGGAAAACTTTAAAGTAACTGAGATAGACTTGCTTACTAAACGAACTAAGTAACCTCAATGACTGAGGATTAAATAGGTGATTGGACGAGTTTGGAAATAGTGTTAAACTTACATGATGAATTATCCTTATAGGTTATGAACCATGAATCAAGTACGTCCGTATTTCCTGATATCGTTGGAACGTGGAAATGAAATAAAGACTGTTGGAAGATCTATTCAGCGATGATTATGGGGATGATCTATGGATATACATTATGGTATTAAAGAGTGAATACACTGGAAGGATAATGAATTGACTTGTTGACATGCATTAGTTTGGGAGTTGTGTAACTCGAGTTGTTTGATAATACGATCGATAGTCATAGATTGTAAATGACTTGAATCTTCGATTCTATATTTTCATCTAAAATCACTTCGGTCATGTTTGAAAATGCAAGTAACGTAGAAGGAAAAGATTCTAAATACCTCATTTGGTTCAATTGGGCTGAAATCCTATGAATTCAAAGTATATTCCTGAATACCCTTGATTTTTTGGGTAATGGAATCACTCGTAGTAAATCTGAATTTAGAATTATTATGTGTAAAGGTTCTTGAACGTTTTCCTGATGCACATAGAAACTTAGTGGAATTCTAAAGTATCAATCTGAAATGTCTGATTAGATCAGTTGGAAATCGATTCTCTTCAATAAGATCTTTTTTACTGGAATCTGATCAAATTGCACAAGTTCATGTTATCCTTACCGATAATTACAAAATGCCTCTGAAAAAAATACTTGGATCCTCTAGTGTATTCCTTGTGTACTACATAATTGTTTATCTGTTTTGAATTGTGGTACACTAAAATCTATGGTTATTATTTTATGATGCACCAACTTAACGGTGATGGCTTATAGATTTGTATCATTGTATAAACTGTATCTTGGAGATACACATTTGTAAAGTACAGATCTGATTAAGCTGGAAATTTTTTATGGACCTAATGTGACTCTTAGGTAGGCTCTGCGGACCAGAGATCATTCTCGGGTAGGCATTGCGGTCCTAAGATGTGTTCTTACGTAGGCCCCACGGCCCCAAAATCTATCTTGGGTAGGCTCTCAGACCCTAAGATGTTCCCTTAGGTTAACTCTTTGTAAGATGGTTTTAAAATACGAGTTTAAAAAGATCCACTACAGTATGGTTTATGGGATTTTACTGAACTATCATTTGATTAGTGTACCTATTTTTGTTTTATCGTACTGATGGAACACACTAGGCATCCTATTCGACCTCATGAAAACGTGATAGTATGAAAGGTTTCTTATGAACTGAGATTCATGGCTTCTACTCGATGAACTAATAATGGAACCCCATATTATTCCGCAATTGGTATACGTTTGATTCAATAAGGAAATTATGGCTTCTCATTTATCTGCATTTCATGTAGCATCATCTGGTAGTTCTGTATTACTGAGCTTTTAGAAGCTCACTCTATTAGTCACCATTACAGGTTAAAAGAATTGCACCAATATCACTATCAACATCAGTAAGGGAGTTTTTTCCGGCGTTGCTTGTAGTGTATGGTACATGTGATTAGGGGGCATGTAGATTGTATTTTATTTTATACATGAGTTTGAAAAATCTGTCTTATTTCTGAATAATAATAAATAATTTTATGATTTTACATGTTTTAAGAAAAGTTTTAAATTTTTCGTTATTTTTACGATGGGTCACTCCGGTGGCCCTAATGTGACACTCCAGATCGGATCGGGCTATCTGCATCGGTATGAGGGGGTTACACATACTCTATAATTATTCTTGTATTAATTCTATAAACATTATGAAAATATATCGAAATACTGTAAAATATACTTTAATCAAACATTTGTGGTTGATTCATCGCAAGTAATCCTCATCTCATATAAGTACAATAAATGCACTCATCTGGTATGCCTCACTATTATGCCTTACTGATATTCGATTATTCGACAATTATCCTTGCCATTTTGCTTGCTTGATTCAGGAGCTTGATTACGATCTATACAAGTATCCATTTTCACACACATACAATACAAATATTAGTATACTTTCTAACATTTATACAAAATAATAAAACTAAAAAGTACTATTATTCATGAATTCTTTTACAGTTCATCCTAACTTAAAATTCCAGGTTAAATAGTATATATACCCCTTCTATGGTATTAATACTTTTATACTATGGTACCGATACTCCCTTTAGTATCGATACCATTTTTACATTCTGGAATCTATTTTTCAATAATAGTACCGATACCTTCCTCTTGGTATCGATACTATTTGCTTCAGTATTGATATTGTTCATCATGTTTATCCTCTTTCCTCAAATTTAACCCTATAGTATTGGTAGTGTTCTTCTAATACATATACCCTTACCCAGATTTTACATATTTCACTTTGATTTTTAATACATTTTTTCCTAAATCTCTTACTTTTATCACCGGTCATAACATTAAACTCATCATTACTCAAACCAATATCTTACATCCATAAATTTCCATATAACATCCAATAACTCCAAAGAACCCTTAAAACTAAAAATCACACCTAAAATTCAAACATGTTTTTAACCACTTCTAAGTCTCCAAATCTCTTATTTACCTATTTGACAAGTCAAATATACCTTTAAACTTCAATATCTGACTATATTCCATCAAATAACTTAAAAACCCATTTTATTAAATCTCAAATAAATCCTTCATCTCTTAATTTTAATCTTACTTGAAATTTCTTTAAGCCTCTATATCACTTAAGGCTTCAAAACCAACCCAAAAACGAAAGGAAAAACTAAATAGATGAAGCCTTACCTTTGCTATGGGGAGGCACGGGACATGAAGAAGAAGAAAAAGAAGAGAACCACTTCAAACATATCTCTATTTCTACTATTTACTTTTATTAAATAACCCAATTTAAATGAATATTAAATTTATTCCTTCAAAATGACTAAATTGCCCCTCCATTCTTCCATTCTTAATAATTAGTCTTAAACACAACTTCCTAAATCATTCCTTATATTTATCAATTTATTCAATTTAACCCACCAAATTCTAAATCCTTTCACTATTGATGTGATCCAATTCAACATCATGTTTACAGTGACTATTCCACCCTTACAAGGGAAGAAACTTTCTAACTTTACACATATATATGTTTATTTCAAATGTTTTAATATAGTTATTTTCATATATATATATATATATTATATCTATAGTTATTATGATGATAACTTATCCATTAATATGTGAGATATAAGTTACTATAATATACTATAGTTCACATTCTTATATTATACATTATATAAGTTTGTATACTTAGTTTATTTCATTATGTTATGCATGAAGGAATATTCGACCAACGCTTGGGAGCTACATTGGAGTTAAATGGAGTATGCAACAAAAAGGAATCTCACATGGGAACGATTAGGAGAGCATAAGGAGAAAATTGGTGAAAAGTTATCTAGAGGTCATGAGCTCATAGCTGGATTGAGCTGAAGATTTGAGCTACAAGATGACCTCATTTCAACTGGGGAGCTGCACCATCATCATCACCAGTTAGGACACTTCAAATATGTCCTAAGTCAAAATTTGTGAAATCGTGCCTTTTCGTGAATAGTTGCCACCTCAAGGGGTACCTTTTCATAAGGAGCTGCCATAATGTTCACCATGCTACAAGTCACCTATGGCCAGTTCACCTTTAGCTCATTTACACTATAAGTAGCTCAAATATGAAGGGTTACCTTTCTTAAACATTGTGACCTTTCATGAATGATGCTGCCCATGAAGATGCCTTTACATCTAGAGCATGCTGGTGAAGACATTGTAATCATTGGAGGCTTAAATCACCATGGGACATGATATAAAGTTACATACATATTCGACCACAACACATGCTATGCACATGAGAGCATTTGCCGTCAACATTCGGAGGCACATCACCATTCGGCTAAAGAGAAGAAAATAGTGCTAAGATGAACAAGCATGCCCATTCCGTAAAGGGAGATGCCTTCCCATCCTTAGCCGAATCATCAAGTCCCTTTATGAAGGGTTAGCCGAACCAACACCAAGCCTATAGACATGTTCTTTCAATTTTAAGCATTATGTATCTTCCTAAAGTCATATATCTAGCCGAAACATTATGTAACCATTCGGCCAAGCTCTCTCATTTCCTATAATTTGGGAGGCTTGCCATCATTTGTACTCATCTCATCTCATATATAAAAATTACTCTTGTGAGTTAATTTATCTTCAAAGTTCTTTGTGAACCTTATCGATTAAACAAGTATAATTCCTATACTTGTGGCATCATTCCTTCCATCACGATTCCAAAATTCCTAGATTTATATCTAGTGGGTTGAAGACACTATCACCACCCCTCAAGTTAACGTACAAAATATATTATTTAAATAGGGCTTATACATATAATCCATATATATTTTGTATATTATATACTTGAGAATATATATACATTCAACGTCTAATACATACTAACTATAGAGTTTTTATCTCCCGTAGGACAAACATCCATAAAATAGACATTGAGATGTTCACTTTCTTCAAACTCAAGGGTTCTTGTAGAATATGAGATCATTTGTGATGGTTAGGATCAGGTCCACCTAGACTTTGTCTCTTCGAAACCAAAGGATTCCCTAGGTTTCTTTTTATGCTAGCTTTCATATTTTATATTATATCCTTTACGAATGCACGCCTGTCATGACTTATTATTTATCTCAATTGTTGGTGTAACAGACGATTCTTTAGTCGATCATATTTAGTTTTGATAAAGAGATATAACATTATTAAGTGGAGATCGTACTTTCGCTTCATTTTCAATCACTTGATGAGATATTGAAAATGGATAAAGTGAACGTATTGCTGATATTAAAACCACGAACATAACATATAGGAAAAACAAAAAGAAAACATTGAAACTAGCCATTTGATTATTGAAATAAGGTTTCACAATGTCCTTTCCATGGGTTGATGGATATATTTATAAACTTTGATATCATACTGATATTTCTATTTTTATAAACATTCAAAGTTTGTTAAAAAAGATACAATATGGTTGGATTTTAAAGATAACCCTTTTACATTGAAAGAATTTTAATCGGTTACAATCAACTTAAACTTAATAATTCACATATTTATTTAAAAATTCGATATAAATGATTTTATATTTATATAAATTTATTATATGTCAGTTGGTTTAATTGTTTATAATACAACATATTTACATCCATATCATTTTATATTATTGTTTTCAGTTTGACAATATTTTATAGATTTTTTAATCACGTCAATAGTTTTTATGCTATATATATATAAGATTCTTCATAAAATATTATAATACAAGTTAAATTATTCTTAAATGTAAATATAACCAAGTATAGAAACGTTTTGAATTTGAACCATCGTTAATGCACTATAAATCTATCAATAAATGACCATATTTAAATCATTTGATGAGATATTGAAAATGGATGAAGTGAACGTACTGTAGATATCAAAACCACGAACATAACATATAGGGAAAACAAAAATAAAACTTTTAAACTAGCCATTTAAATGTTGAAACAAAGTTTTAATTTGTTCTTTCAATGGGTTGATGGATATATTTATAAACTTGGATAACATAGTGATATTTCTATTTTTTCCTAAACATTCAAAGTTTGTTCAAACAGATACAATGTGGTTGGATTTTAATAATAACCCTTTTACATCGAAAGAATTTTAATCGGTTACATTTAACTAAAAGTTAAGAATTCACATATTTATTTCAAAATCCGCTATAAATGATTTTATATTTATATAAATTTATTATATTTTAGGTGGTTTAATTGTTTAGAATACAATATATTTACATCCATATCATTTTATATTATTGTTTTAAGTTTGACATTATTTTATAGAGTTTTTAATCATGTCAATAGTTCTTATACTATATATAAGATTCTTCATAAAATATCATAATACAAGTTGAATTATTCCTAAATGTAAATATAACGAAGTATAGAAAAAGTTTTGAATTTGAACCATCATTCATGCACTATAAATCTATTAATAAATGACCATATTTAAAACTTTTATATCATTAAAAAAGAAGATACATTTGTTTCACCCCTCTTTCTTTAATATAAGAAAGTTATAAATTAAACTTTAGTGAACCCATGCTTCATAGTGTCATGTTCCCAAACTTTACAAGGAGAATGTCATGTGATTGTGATCTTTTCATGCTCTATGTATGTCTGAAACGTGGATAACTACATACTACAATTATTCGATATGATTTTAACAAATCACTCCGTTTAATATTTGATATATATGATCCACTTGGTCCAATCATTGTTAAGGCTATGATAGATTCTATATCTCGTAATGAAACTACTAGAATTAGTTTTCTAATGGCTTTTTTGAAACTTTCCAATATCTCGTTGGTCTTTCCCATTGTCACACCTCAATAAATTACCTCATTCTCTTATATTTTAGGGAAAACAAACTTTACTCTTTATAAAATTTTGTAAAATATTTCTTAAATTTCACATTATTTTCCAAAAGATCAAAATCATGTCAATTACGATCAATACTAATGGTATCTCACGAACATAGTGTAAAAAATATATTCTTATGTTGTACATTGAATTTTGAGTTTTCTAATTCTACAAGTAGAGTCAAGAAACAATCTTGGCCATATTTATTTTTTATATTATTTAGTATACATAATTATTTCTAATGATTTTAACTTTACATGTAAAATGTATGAACTCACTTATTATTGTACCAAATTTCAACCTTGAATAAATATGATTGAATTTTCCATTATAAAATGTTTGAAAAAAGTAGTAAACATTTTGATGAAATTATGATGAAAAATTTAATCATGTAAATAAATCGTTGTTATTAGTTTCATGATAATTTACTTTGCACATGAAAGTTTTTTTTTTTAAAATTACTTATACAAGTTTTTTTATTATATTGCTTTAGAGAATTCATGTTTAAATGTTTTGGTCGTTAAGACTTTAAATAAAAAGTAAAAGCTGCTTGAATATTACAAGATAACGTACAAAATATATTATTTAAATAGGGCTCATATATGTAATCCATATATATGTTGTATACGATATACTTGAGAATATATATACCTTCAACGTGTAATACATACTAACTATGGAGTTTTTATCTCCCGTAACAAACATCCATAAAATAAACCTTGTGTTGTTTACTTTCTTCAAACTCAAGGGTTCTTGTAGAATGTGAGATCATTTGTGATGGTTAGGGTCAAGTCCACTTGGACTTTTTCACTTGGAAACCAAAGGATTCCCTGTATTTCTTTTCATGCTAGCTTTAATAGCGTCTCTTTCAGCCTTTACGAATGCATGTCTGTCACGACTTTTATTATTTATCTCAATTGTTGGTATAATAGACGATTCTTTAGTCAATCCTATTGAATTTTGAGGTGGAGAGCTAAAATTATTAAGTAGAGACCGTACTTTCACTTCATTTTCAATCATTTGATGAGATATTGAAAATGGATGAAGTGAACATACTGTAGATATCAAAACCACGAACATAACATATAGGGAAAACAAAAATGAAACTTTCAAACTAGCCATTTAAATGTTGAAATAAAGTTTTAATTTGTCCTTTCCATGGGTTGATGGATATATTTATAAACTTGGATATCATAGCGATATTTCTATTTTTTTCCTAAACATTCAAAATTTGTTCAAACATATACAATGTGATTGGATTTTAATGATAACCCTTTTACATCGAAAGAATTTTAATCGGTTACATTTAAATAAAACTTAAGAATTCACATATTTATTTCAAAATCCGATATAAATGATTTTATATTTATATAAATTTATTATATGTTAGGTGGTTTAATTGTTTAGAATACAATATATTTACATCCATATCATTTTATATTATTGTTTTCAGTTTGACATTATTTTATAGAGTTTTTAATCATGTCAATAGTTCTTATGCTATATATATAAGATTCTTCGTATAATATGATAATACAAGTTGAATTATTCCTAAATGTAAATATAACCAAGTATGGAAAAGTTTTGAATTTGAACCATCGTTCTTGCACTATAAATCTATTAATAAATGACCATATTTAAATCTTTTGCATCCTTAAAAAAGAAGATACATTTGTTCCACCCCTCTTTCTTTAATATAAGAATGTTATAAATTCAAATTTAGTGAATCCATGCTTGGTACTGTCATGTTTCCAAAATTTAGAAGGATAATGTCATTAGATTGTGATATATTCATGCTCTTTGTATGTCCGAAACGTGGATAACTACATACTACAATTCTTTGAGGTGATTCTAACAAATCACTCCGGTCCAATAATTGTTAAGACTATGATAGATTCTATATCTCCTAATGAAACTACTAGATTTAGTTTTCCAATGGCTTTTTTGAAAATTTCCAACATCTCGTTGGTCTTTCCTATTGTCAGATCCCAATAAATTTCTTATTCTCTTTTATTTCAGGGAAAATGAATTTTAATCTTTCTAAAATTTTATAAAATATTTCTAAAATTTTATAAAATATTTCTTAAATTTCACATTATTTTCCAAAGGACCAAAATTGCGTCAATTTTGATCAATATTAATGGTATCTCATAAACATACTCTAACAAAGATATTCTTACATTGTACAATGAATTTTGAGTTTTCTAATTCTTCAAATAGAGTCAATAAACAATCTTGGCCATATTTACTTTTATATTTTTAGTATAAATAATTATTTCTAATGATTTTAACTTTACATTTAAAATGTATGAACTCACTTATTATTGTATCAAATTTTAAACCTGAATAATTATGATTGAATTTTCCATTATAAAATGTTGAAAAAGTTGTAAACGTTTTCATGAAATTATGATGAAAAATCTAATATAGTAAATAATCGTTGTTATTAGTTTCATGATCATTTACTTTGCACATGAATGTTATTTTTTAAATTTATATCTACTTATACAAGTGTTTTTTTATTATATTGTTTTAGAGCATTCATGTTTAAATGTTTTAGTCGTTAAGGTTTTAAATAAACATTAAAACATGCTTGAATATTACAAGTTAATGTACAAAATATATTATTTAAATAGGGCGCATACATGTAATACATATATATTTTGTATACGATATACTTGAGAATATATATACCTTCAACGTCAAATATATACTAACTATGGAGTTTTTATCTCCCGTAAGACAAACATCCATAAAATAAACCTTGTGTTGTTTACTTTCTTTAAACTCAAGGGTTCTTGTAGAATGTGAGATATTTTATGATGGTTGGATCAGGTCCACTTGGACTTTGTCTTTTCGAAACCAAAGGTGTCACACCCCAATTTTGGGTCAAATTTTAAGTTTTTTGAACTTATAGGCAGGTTTGAGAAGTTGCAGGAATTCGGGGACCAAACCCATAAGCCCATTTTTATTTATAAGTGAAAAATAAAATTTTCCCTCCTCGATCAGTAAGCCCAATAATCCTCAAATTTCATTCAAATCACTAACTCCCTCACTGCCGGCCTCCCTTTTGCCACCAAATTAGCACCGTTTGCCCACCATTGGAGCACACCACTGCCACTAATCAATTCCCCACTAACCGATGACCAAAACCTAAGCCCCCTTGCACCGGATAACGACATCGTTTGCCGTAGTTTTGGATGCAAAGTTTTGACAAAAACCACTCTTTTTCCGTAAAACATCATCCATTTCAGCCAATCCAACGACAATCTCACCTCTTCGCCTTCCCCATGGTGTTCCCCAGGTGATTACGATCAGAACCCAACCCATCTCATCGCCCAAGGTTATGTCGTCTTCGTCCATCACCGTGGGTAAGCCGAGATCATTCAATTATTTAATGTTATTCAATTTTGGCTTGGTTTTGGTCGATATTATTGGTCTGAGTTGATCTGAAATGATGCTAGGATGCTTCGGGAGTGAACGGCCGACCCGCCCCATGCGCCACCAGGTACTCGTGGGCCTTGCTTTATGTCCAAGGAAATTTCTAGATACGGTCAATCCAACCCGCCTAGTCCGGTCCAGTCACCGAGTCAACTCAGTTTAACTCAACTCGGTCTGAGTCAACCCATTTGAGTCAACTCGTCCGAGTCATCCCATTGACTTTGACCCATTGACTTTGACCAAAAAGTAAACTTTTTTGAAAAGGTACCATTTTATGTTTTTTGACATCCTGAGTCCGACTCCGAAGTCTGTTTTGTCAAATTTGCACCCGATAAGCCATTTTTTCAGATATTTACCTTTAGATTCAATATGGTTTTTTAAATTAAGTTTAGTTTCTGATGTAAATTTAGTTGCTTTGTATCCGATGGATTATTGGAAGTTGAATTAAAGTTCGAGGGAATTCAAATGGAGTTAAATGGTCGATCGGTATGGCATGAAAACCAAGGTAATACGTTACTACATGTTTTATGCTTTATGGAACATGTTAGTATTGGTTCCTGGAAGGATAAGTATAATTGGTCACATGTTTGTAGTGATTATTTCCTAAACTCGATCCGAATACTATAAAATGTTGGTAACCAGATAGGACTTATATGGCTCGCTTAAGAAAGTGAAAAATCAATCGAAAATAATAATAATAAGCTTAGTGGTTCAATAAGAATAAATTGAATTCAAGATCTGTAAAATTTGATTAATTTATTTTAAGGTTAAATACCTGGAATATTTGGATAATACTTACCTAAAATAGCCCTAAAAGGTAAAATTACGAAAATGCCTTTATACTGAAAAAGGACAAAGACTTTCTCTAGTGGTGAAATTAACCTCCAATGAGAAAATGAGCAAAATAATTTGAAATTTAATGGAAATGGAATATTTTCAAGCCTAAGTTACTCGATGTAATGCCAGTGACGGAATTGAATGAAATTACAATAATACCCTTAAAGAGTAAAAGCAATATGTATGACTATGATAGTGGGGACGACCTGAGAGCTCATATATTGATTCATTTAAACCTTGGAATCATCGATTTAAATTCTGGATCTATATTGGATTTATAGAAATGCCCTAAAGTGTAAAATGACTGAAATATCCCTAAAGTGTAAAATGACCTAAAGTTTTTCCAAGACCTGGAATGACTAATGCTCTCAAGCTTAAAAATGATTAAATAAACCTCGAATACCAATATGACTATATTATTTGACCAAGTTAAACGGAATGGAAGTACTATATGTATGGAAAATTGCTGAAACGACTGAATTGCTCAGGGAACTCCTAAGCGACCAGGATAAATTTGAATACTAATTGAATTAAGTGTATAACTTGGATAATTTTGGAAACATTGACAATCTTATATATTGTACTATTCCTATAGGTTATGAACAACAAATTAAAGTACATCAACAATTTCATATATTGTTGCAATATAGAAATGAAATTAAGACCATTGGAATATATGTTCGTCTCCTTAAGATCTATTCAGCGGTGATTCTGAAGATGATCCATGGTCAATAATTGTTGGTATTAAAGATTAAATACACTGGAAGGGCAATGAATTGACCAGTCGACGTGCATTAGTTCAGAGAGTTGATAGCTCGAGTTATTTCGATAATCTGATAAATCAACACATATTGAAAATGTCTTGAATCTTTGTTTCTCCCTTACTAGTTCAAATCACTCCAGTCATATATGATCAAACAAGTAACTCATATGCAAAGGATCCTGAATACCCCATTTTGTTCAATTAGACTTAAAATCCTGATAATTTAATTCATAATCCTGAATACCTCAGATTGTTGAGTAATGGAATTACTCTCAGTAAATTTGAATATAGAATTATTCTGTATAAAGGTTCCTGAACACCTTCCTGATGCACCTGGATCATAGCGAGATTCTAAAGTATTAACTTTAAATGTCTGATTAGATCCATTAATAATTGATCCCTTCAATTGGACTTCGTTCTGGAATCCGATCAAAGTTTATAAATTTCATGTTTTCTTGATACTATTAAGTGCTTCTGAAAAATACTTGGATCCTCTAGTGTGTTCCACATGTACTACATGATGGTTTTATATGTTAATAAATGAGTTTTAACGAAATTATTAATTTACTGGTTTATGAACCATGGTAACATGGTATGTGTTCTCCGATTTCAGTTTTCACCGATAAATATGAATTGTTCCCGATTTATAGAATCATGGAATTTACTAAGCTATTAACTATGGTTTCTTGTTTCATTGGTTATTTCTTGAACTATTTTATTGGGATATTATATTGGTAGACTGAAGTATGGAGGTACAACTGTGATCAAACTAGTAAATCCTTACAGACCTAAGATGATTTTAGGTAGGCTCTCAGGCCCCAAGGCACTCCCTTGGGTTAATCATGGACTACTTATGGTGTACAAGAAAAGATCACTTATACAGTTTATTTCATTATCATGATTATGACATATGACAGGATCACGATCCAAATTTTACGTTTTACAGTTAAAACTAATTTCTACTAGATTTTTATAAGGGCATAATTCTGGAGTATGGAGGTTCAGCCCTGATCCAGCTGGTAAATCCTTATGTACCTAAAGTGAACCTTGGGTAGGCTCTCGGGCTCCAATGCATTCCCTTAGGTTGGCTCATTTTCTTTGTGCTCAAGGTACCCTTTATGGATGCAATTATGGGGAACTGCATAACTTTTTTCGGTTGGAGGGTTCTATTATGATTTTGAAAATATGTGGTAAATAATTATTGTTTTAAAAGGATTTATATCTTTTCACTGGTTTTGGTTGGAACACACTAGACATCCTATTCTATCTTTCCTATGAACCGAGATCTTCATGGCTTCTACTCTATGAACTACCAGTGGAACACCATCTTATCCCGAAAACCTTTATACGTCTGACTCAATTAGGAAATTTTATTGTTCTACATTTATTTGCATGTCTTGTAGAATCAACTAGTAGTATTGTATTACAGAGATTTACAAAGCTCACTCTGTTACTCACCATTTTAGGTTAAAAGAATCGTACCAGTGTAGCTATTGAATTGAGTAGGGGAATTCCACCGGCGTTGCTTGCAGAGTATGGTGCAGGTGATTAGGGGGCATGTAGGTTGTATTTTTATATATATATATGAGTCTTAAAATATTTTTATTTTTTAATACTGATAAATTTTACTTTTGTATTATAAATTGATTTTATGATTTTACATGAATTAACAAAAAATTTAATTCATCCAAGATTTTTACGGTGGGTTGCTCTAGTGGCCTTAATGTGACACCTTGGGGCTGATTTAACGAGCTAATTTAAGTTTTCTAATCCTTAGGGCTTGACGTGTGCATAAAGGAATACCAGTGACGTTTGTATAAATTCTATAAAGTACCTCACGGGTAATGTGAGAGTTTCTTATCCGAGAAATTCAGACCCGACTCCAAAAATGAAATTGGGAGATTTTACTACTCTATGGACCTAACCTCGTAACCAATGTTGAATTGATTCTATAAGGATAAATCTATTCTGATTCTTTTATTGGAATGAGGGGGAGTTCTGAAGAGAATGTATACTCAATTTGTTAAGGATTAGAAGAGAACTCGCACTTCTATAAAAGCTACTTGAAGATATGGAAGAATTGATGGAAACTTCATTTCTGCATTTCTATGACTTCAGGTGAATTTCGAGGACAAAATTCTTATGGATGGGAGAATTATCACACCTCAATTTTGGGTCAAATTTTAAGTTTTTAAAACTTATAGTTAGTTTTGAGAAATTGTAGGAATTCGAGGACCAAACTAATAATTTACCCATTTTTACTTATAAGTGTAAAATAAATTTTCCTCCCCGATCAGTTAACCCAATAATCCCCAAATTTCAATCAAATCCCTAACTCCTCACCATCGGCCTCCCTTTCACCATCAAATTAGCACCATCCAACCACCATTGGAGCGCACAACTACCACCAATCAACTCCCATCAATTGAATACAAAAACCCGAGCCCATTTGCACCGAATAACGACGTCGTTCGTCATAGTTTTAGATGCAAAGTTTCAACAAAAAACACTCTTTTCATCACAAAACATCATCCATTTTGTCCAATTCAGCGATGATCACACCTCACTGCCCACACCGTGGTGTTCCCTAGGTGATTTCAATCAGAACCCGACACATCTCATCTTCCAAGGTTACGTCATCGCCGTTCGTCACCATGGGTAAGCTGAGATCGTTTGGTTATTTAATGTTATCCAATTTTGCCTTGGTTTTGATCGATATTGTTGGTCTGAATTGGTCAGAAATGATGCTAGGATGCTTCGGGAGTGAATGACCGACCGAAATGGCCTTTGTCATCGCCGTACGCGCCCCACACACAACTGGCTTGGTCTAGTCACCGAGTCAACTCGGTCCAAGTCAACCCGTCACTTTGACCGTTGACTTTGACCAAAAAGTTAATTTTTTCGAAAGTAACCCATTTTATGTTTTTCGACGTTCTGAGTCTGAATCCGAAGTCCGTTTTTCCAAATTCACACCCGGTAAGTTATTTTCAGAGATTTACCTTCGGATTCAATATGGCTTTTTAAATTAAGTTTAGTTTCTGACAAATTTGGTTTCTCTATATCCGAGGGATTATTGGAAGTTGAATTAAAGTTCGAGGGTAATCGATTGGTGTTAAATGGTTGATCAGTTTGGCACGAAAACTAAGGTAATACATTACTACATGTTTCATGCTTTATGGAACATGTTAGTATTGATTCCTTAATGGATAAGTATAATTGGTCACATGTATGTAGTGATTATTTCCTAAACTCGATTTGAATAATATAAAATGTTGGTAACTGGAAAGAACTTATATGGCTCGCTTAAGAAATTGAAAAATCAATCGAAAATAATAATAATAAGCTCGGTGATTCAATAAAGAATAAATTGACTTTAAGATGCGTAAATTTTTATTAATTTATTTTAAGGTTAAATACCTTGAATATTTGAATAATACTTACCGAATATAGCCTTAAGGGGTAAAATTATGAAAATACCCTTATTCTTAAAAAGGATCAAACTTTCCCTAGTGGTGAAATTAACGTCCAATGAGAAAATGAGCAAAATACTCTAAACTTTAATGGAACTGTAATATTTTCAAAAGTAAGTTTCCCAAAGTAGTGCCATTGACGGAATTGAATGGAATTACGATAATACCCTTAAAGACTAAAAAGCAATATATATGACTATGATAATGGGGACGATCTGAGAGCTCATATCTTAATTCACTTGAACCTTGGAATCATCGATTTAAATTTTGGATCTATATTGGATTTATAGAAATGCCCTAAAGTGTAAAATGAGCAAAATGTTCCTAAAGTGTAAAATGACCTAAAGTATTTCCAAGACCAAGAATTACTAATGCCCTTTGGTTCCGAAATGAATAAATCAACTTCGAATACCAATACCTATATTATTTACCAAGTTAAACACAATGGAAGTACTGTATGTATTCAAAATTACTGAAATGACCAAATTGCTTAGGGAACTTCTAAGTGAACAGGATAAATTTGAGTACTAATTGAATTAAGTGAATAACTTGGATAAGTCTGGAAACACTGACGATCTTATATGCTGTATTGTCCCTATAGGTTATGAACGTCGAATTAAAGTACATCAACAATTCTTGACATTATTGCAATGTAGAAATGAAATAAACACCATTGGAATATATCTTCGTCTCCTTAAGATCTATTCAACGATGATTCTAAAGATGATATATGGTCAAGAATTCTTGGTATTAAAGTGTGAATACCTGGAAGGGCAATGTATTGACCAGCCGACATGTATTAGTTTTGAGAGTTGATAGCTCGAGTTATTTCGATAATGTGATATATCAACACAAATTGAAAATGTCATGAATCTTCGTTTCTCCCTTACCAGCTCAAATCACTTCGGTCATATCTGATCATACAAGTAACTCATATGTGAAGGATCCTGAATACCCGTTGGTTTAATTGGACATAAAATTCTGATAATTTAATTCATAATCCTGAATACCTCATATTGTTGAGTAATGGAATTACTCTCAGTAAATTTGAATCTAGAATTATTCTGTATAAAGGTTCTTGAACACCTTCCTGATGCACCTAGATCATAGCGAGATTCTAAAGTATTAACTTTAAATGTCTGATTGATCCATTAGTAATTGATCCCTTCAATTATACATGGTTCCTGGAACCCGGTAAAGTATATAAATTTCATGTTTTCCTGATACTGTTAAGTGCTTCCGAAAAATACTTGGATCCTCTAGTGTGTTCCACATGTACTACATGAAGGTTTTATATGTTTTGAAATGAGTTTAATGAAATTATTGATTTACTGGTTTGTAAACCATGGTAACATGGTATGTGTTCTCTGATTTTGGTTTTCACCGAAAAATATGAATTGTTCATGATTTATGGAATCATTGAATTTACTAAGTTATGAACTATGGTTTCTGTTTCATTGGTTATTACTTGAATTGTTTTATTGGGACATTATCTGGGTAGACTTGGGTATAGAGGTACAGCTCTGATCAAGTGGTAAATCCTTATGGACTTAAGGTGATCCTTAGGTAGGCTCTCAGGCCCAAGGCACTCCTTTGGGTTAATCATAGGACTACTTATGGTGTACAGGTGGACTTAGTTATACGGTTTATTTCATTATCACGATTATGACATATATTGAATCACAATCCAGATATTATGATTTAGAGTTAAAACTGATTTCTATTGGATTTTTATACGGGTAGGATTATGGAGTATGGAGGTTGAGCCCAGTCCAGCTACTAAATCCTTACGGACCTAAGGTGAACCGGGTAGGCTCTCGGGCCCCAAGGTATTCCCTTAGCTTGTTCTCAGGGTAAGCCCTTATGGATGTAGTTATGGGGAACTGCATAACGGTGTTCTGTTGGAGGGTTCTACTATGGTTTTGAAAATATGTTATAAACAATTACTGTTTTAAAAAGATTTATATCTTTTTACTTGTTTTGGTTGGAACACAATAGACATCCTATTTGATCTCCTGAAAACTTGATACTATGAATATTTCCTATGAATTGAGATCTTCAGGGGTTCTATTCCATGAACTACCAGTGGATCTCTAGCTTATCTTGAAAGCCTGAATACGCCTGATTCTATAAAGAAATTTTATTGTTCTACATTTATATTCATGTCCTATAGCATCAAACTGGTAGTATTATATTACTAAGCTTTCCAAAGCTCACTCTGTTACTCACCATTTCAGGTTAAAAGAATCGTACCAGTACATCTATCGAATTTAGTAGGGGAGTTCCACCCGCGTTGCTTGCGGAGTACGGTGCAGGTGATTAGGGGGCATGTATGTTATATTTTGTTATATATAAGAGTCTGAAAATATGTTTTATTTCTTAGTACTAATAAATTTTACTTTTGTATTATAATTTGATTTTAAGATTTACATGTTTAAACAAAAAAATTAATTTTCTGAGATTTTTACAGTTGGTCGCACCGGTGGCCCTAATGTGACACCTGGATCGGATCGGGCCACCCGCATCGGTCTGAGGGTGTTACAAAAGGATTCCCTATATTTCTTTTTATGCTTTCTTTAATAACTTCTCTTCCATCATTTACAAATGCATGTCTGTCATGACTTTTATTATTTATCTCAATTGTTGGTGTAACAGACGATTCTTTAGTCAATCCTATTGAATTTTGAGGAGGAGAGCTAACATTATTAAAAGGAGACCGTACTTTCGCTTCATTTTCAACCATTGATAAGATATTGAAAAAGGATGAAGTGAACGTACTACAGATATCGAAACCACAAACATAACATATAGGAAAAACAAAAATAAAACATTACAACTAGCCATTCGAATGTTGAAATAAGGTTTTACAATGTCATTTCCATGGGTTGAGGGATATATTTATAAACTTGGATATCATAGCAATATTTCTATTTTTTCTAAACATTCGAAGTTTTTTCAAACAGATACAATATGGTTGGATTTTAATGACAACCCTTGTCACACCCCAATTTAGGGGTCAAATGAAATATAAAACCCCCGTTCGGTTAATCTTAAATTATCAAACCCCAAAATTAAAATCCCTAACCCCTAAATTAATCCCGTCGGCCCGTCTTTACCACCTCGATCCACCACCGTCCGGCAACCGTTCGCTGCTCAGACACCACTTATGTACTCACCATCGAATGATGAACAAAGACCGAGCACCCTAGTTTCGGTTTGCCCCGCAAATCACCAAAGAGGAAGGCTTAAAGCTTCAATATAAAACCAAAACTCTTGTTCCATTTTTGAAGATTTTTTACTGTCTCGCTCATTGTTATGCTCATTGCTGTTATAGCCTTGTTCCCGACCTGTTCCACTTAAAACCTGACCGAGGTTGTCGTTCACTGTCGTCATTTTCACTGACCATCTGTGTGCGTAAGTTTCGATTGTTTTTCGGTTAATTTCAATATGGTCTTTGATTGTTTGATGTTGAAATGGATATTAATTGGGTTGTGTTTTATCGTAGGTGCTCCACCGGCCACCCTGACCTCATCGTCATCACCACATGCCTCTACGCACTGCTGCGTGCGCGTTGGGCTCGCCTCTACCCTGGAAATCTTCTAGAATCGATTTGGACCCATCTGAACCGGTCAAACCGACCCGTCGGGTCTGGTCCACTGAGTCAACTCATCATGTTAACCTATTGACTTAATCTAGTCAACCCATTAACCATTGACCGGTCTGACCATTGACTTTGACAAAAAAAGTCAATTTTTTGAAAAGGTCATATTTTATGTTTTTCGACGTCATGAGTTCAAATCTGAGGACCGTTTCACCAAACATGAACCAATAAGTTGTTTTTCACTGATTAACCACCCAATTTGATTAACTTTTTGCAATTAAACTCCATTTCTAATGAAATTTATTTTGTTGTGTATATGTGGAATTAATGGGCATTTAATTAAAGTACGAGGATGATCAAATGAAGTTAAAATGGTCAATCGATACGACATAAAAACCGAGATAATACTTTACTACCTTTTAAATATTTTTCAAAACCCACTTATAAATGGTAAATGTATGAACGAAAATAAGTAGTCAATTAAGGTAGTTAGCTATCTTGGGACTCAGATGGAAATTGGATTAAATATGTAACACTGTACAAGACTCTGATGACTCGAAATAGAAATTGGTAGGCTGATCGCAAACAAATCTCAGTTCAATGAATAAATCAATAAATTAATCAATCTCATAATGCGTAAATTCTGATTAATCCTCTTAAAGATTAAAAGATGGAAATTTTTGGATAAGAAATTACCAATAATAGTGCTATGGTGTAAAATTATGAAAATTCTCTTCTATTACAAAAGAACCCAGATATGCCCTAATAGTGAAAATAACCTTCGGTGATCAAATGAACAAAGTACTCTAAATTATAAAAGAACTAGAATACTTTCAAGCCTAAGTTATCCGACGTAATTTCACAGACATAATTAGATGAAATGACGATAATACCCTTATAGTGTAATATGATTCGAAGCATTCAAGCCTGGAATAACAAATACCCTAAACTCTTAAATGAACAAATAAACCTTGTATACCAAAATGATTATATTATATGACCAAGTTAAATGAAATAGAAGTAGAATATGTATTCAAATTTTAGAAACGACCGAATTACTCAGGAAACTCCTAAGCGAACGGGATAAATTGGACACTAATTGAATTAAGTATCTCGATGATCCCGAATTAAGTGATTACTTTGTACTGTCAATAAGGGTTTAGAACCTCGAATCAAGCATGTTAACATTTCCCATTAGCGTTACAATGTATAAATGCAATAAAAACCTTTGGAACATCTATTCGTCTCCCTAAGATCTATTCAACAATGATTCTGAAGGTGATCATTGACAAGAGTTGTCTGTATAGGAGAGTAAATATCCTTGAAGTGCAACGAATTGACTGGATAACAATTATCAGTGATGGGAGTTGTTCAGGTCGAGATAACCCGATATTCGATATATCGACATAAATCGTAAATGCCCTGAATCTTCGTTTCTCCCTTATCAGCTCAAATCATTTGAATCCTCCAACAATCTAATGCCCAAAATGCTTCTGATTTTCCTGAATAATAGAATCACTCTAGTCATACATGAAAACATGAGTAACTCAGATGCAAAAGATTCTAAATACCTATCTGATTATTTGGTGCCTCTGAAAAATGTCCCAATACTATATGAGCCTAATAAATCACATTCTAAATAACTGATGATCCTTCAGCTAATGAAATCTTCCAATATTGGCTTGAATTTCTGGCATTCTATCGATGTACTAAAGATCTATTTTTCTCTACCGATAACATTGTCCAGCATCTCCAAATAATATATGGAACCTCTAGTATGTTCCCTTATCATATGGACTTTTTCTCTTATTTCTGTTCTGATCTTTGCTCTGATTTCTAATATCTCTGGATACTGACTGAAAATGTTTATTTGGGTACTCTAGGATCTATATGAAGACTCTGGCAGGTTATGTCATTCTTGGTAATTCCTTATATAGGTTATGCATTGACTGCTAATTCCTATTTTTGGCAGGTTCAGTCACTGCTAGTAATTCCTTTTATAGGTTTAGCACATATTGGTAATTCCTTATGGACTTAAGCTAACCCTTGGGTAGGCTTTTTGGCCCCAAGATTTTTCTTGGGTAGGCTTTCGTGGCCCGATAACTTTCTTGGGTAGGCTCTCAGGCCTCAAGGTGCTACCTTAGGTTATGCAGTTATGGGGAACTACATATGGCGTTCATTTATAGGGTTTTACTATAGGTTTTAAAATTATGTTTTAAATTGCTACTATTTTAATTATGATCTGTATATTTTCACTAGTTTTGTGGGAACACTAGATAACCTATTCTGATCTTCTGAACCCTGATATCCAAAATATTTCATCTGAACTGAAAGCTCACTATCTTTTACTACCTAAGATATCAGTGGATCTTCAGCTCAGCATAAAAGTCTGTAGATGTCTAAATCAATAAAGAAACATATGCTTATCTGTTATCTATATGTTCTTCAGCATCATCTGGCAGTATTGTATTACTGAGCTTTCCAAAGCTCATTCTGTTACTCACCTTTTTAGGTTAAGAGGATTGAACCAGTACAACTATCGACATCAGTAAGGGAGTTCCACTGGCGTTCATTGTGGAGTACGGTGCATGTGTGTTGAAACATTTAATATTCGATATAAAAAATTAAGTTAAATGGATTTTAAGATTTTCCAAATGATTTTCTAAGTATATTCGATATAACTATTCGAATATCAAAACATTACTCCAAATATTTCAAAAATCATTTTTAATCCTACTTAAGTGTAAAATTAAGTTTTAATCATAAAACAATTTCAAAATAATTTTACAAAGTATTTCGAACCAATTCAAAGCCAAAAATTACAGATTGCTCAGAGGGAACCGATTCCCCCCATAGGAGGAACCGATTCCCCCTGAATGGTTTGGCTCCGAGATTTCCAGAATGATCGGAGGGAACCGATTCCCCCATAGGAGGAACCGATTCCCCCCTAAACATTTTGTTCGAGAATTCCAGTATGCTCGGAGGGAACCGATTCCCCCCCCAGGGGGTACCGATTCCCTGTTCAACGGTCGAAATATTGAATTTTACACTTAGGGAACCGATTCCCTATGAGGGGGAACCGATTCCCCCACGCTCCAAGCTGTTTTATTAAATGTTTTCACACTAAAACGGCTATAATATCTTTTCTAATCATCCCCAACGTTCAGAAGTGATCCAAGGTGTATTTAAGCAAGCTTAGAAGCCATTGATCAGTAACAACAAACATCAAGCAACTAGAATCAAGAGAGAATCAAAGAGAAAGCATCAAACCTCAAGTTTGAGCATTTCAAGCCTATTTTCATTCAATATTCATTTTGCTTTCAAGAACACTTTTTGTGCTCAATTGTATTCATCTTTGAGTGTTCTTTTCTTTGTTCTAGAATTGTGCAAACATCTTACCTTGTGAGGTTTTCTTGTAAGTTTGCAAATTTGTAATCTTCTCTTTGAGAAAAGAGTGTTCTCAACAGTTGAGGTATACTCTTGAGGGAATTGTAAGGTTATCTCTTTGGCCTCAAAAGAAAGAACAAATTAGTGAATTTGTTGGAAAATCCTTAGTGTGGATAGCTAAGGTAGTGGACGTAGACTTTGTTTGAGAAAGTCGAACCACTGTAAATCGCTGTGCAATTACTTTCAATTTTCTGCAAAAGCTTCCATAAAATTTTTATTGCCAATTCACCCCCCTCTTGGCCAATTTCGTCATTCGATTAACTCAACAATTGGTATCAGAGCCTAACTCATTTGAAGGTTTAATCGCCTCTTGAGTCGATCCGGGAAGAGTTACATCGATTACAAAGTCATCAATGGCCTCCACTTCAAACTTCGACTCCAGTCTCGATTCGATGCCCGTCAACAAGCCTCCTTTCTTCAATGGAGCTAACTACGCCTATTGGAAGAATAGAATGATATACTTCATTCAAGCAAGTGACATGGGAGCATGGAATGCCGTAGAAGAAGGATACATTAAGCCTATCACTCATCCAGGTTGTGGAGTGAAAGAGATACTAAACTGTTCCAGCTCAACTCCAAAGCCATCCATATTATCTTTTGTTCTCTTGGACCAGATGAATACGGAAGAGTTTCATCGTGTACAACCGCCAAAGAAATATGGGACAAGCTTCAAGTCACACATGAAGGTACCGATGAGGTAAAGAAATCAAAAAATTAGTATTCTGAGCATAGTTATAAAAATTTCAGGATGAAACCAAATGAAGACATCAAAGCTATGACGGATAGATTTTCAACGATTGTCAATGGTCTCAAATCATATGGAGAGATCATCTCAAATGAAAAGCTTGTGAGGAAGTTAGTCTACTCCCTCCCAAAATCATGGCAATCAAAGAAGACGGCAATCATCGAGTCTAAGGACCTATCGTCCTTAACTCTTGAAGAACTTATTGGATCACTCCTCACTCATGAGATGATGCTTGAAGATGAGGTGGACCTGATAAAGTTGAAGAGACACCAAAGGAGAAGGAGAAGAAGAAAAAACATTGGAGTTGCTCTCAAATCCGCAAAAGATGAGAGTGATTCTAATGATGATGATGATGACGAGGAAATGGCATTGTTTGCCAAACGGTTCAGAAAAATGATGAGACCTTACCGAGGAAGAAAATTCAAACGAAATGAAGGCCTCAAAGATGAACCAAAAGAGAAGGACCCGATCATTTGCTATGAATGCAAAAAGCCAGGGCATGTCAAATATGATTGCCCACAATTGAAGAAGAAGGGTCAATTAAAAATTAAGCACAAGGCATGTGGCTACATGGAGCGGTGAAGAAGGTTCGATGAAGAGGAACAAGAAGTAGCAAACTTGTGCTTGATGGCATTTGGGGAAGATTCTAAGGTAACCTCTAACTCATCTGATTTTGATGATTTATCTTATGATGAGCTATTAGAGGAATATAATGGGTTGGCTTCGGATTATGAGAAATTATTTTTAAAATATAAAAATGATGTTTCAAAGTTGAAAAATGAAAATAAACTCATATCCAAAACCAACAATGATCTTGAAAGTAAAATTAAAGATTTGCAAATCAAACTAGAAGAGTTTGAAAAGAAAAATTTAGATTTGCAAAATTTACTTTCAAAGGTCAATGATGATCATCAAAAGAAAATGATGATCTTAAAACTTCTTTTGATAAAGTTGGAACAAAACGTTTTGAAAAAGGAGAAAATTCAAAATCCAACTTTGTTAGAAAAGATTTTAGAAACTACAATCATAGAAATCCTCAACGAACCTTAAATTGTAAAATCTTTAGAAGTATATGGGTTTCCTAAAGGATCATTACTACTAAAGATAAAGATATCCTACACAAATGGATACCTAAGGGGACTAGGATTTTGGAAACTAATGAACATGGACCCAAAGAATTTGGGTACCAAAAATCAAAAAATTAATCTATGTTTGTAGGGAAAGGAGCATTGCTACAAGGCACGAGAAACAAATTCAAATTCATGGTACCTTGATAGTGGATGCTCAAGACACATGACCGGAGACAAAAGCCGGTTCATAGAGCTTAACGCCAAAATGGAGGAGAAGTGACTTTTGGAGACAATTCAAAAGGTTACATTGAAGGTATTGGTACAATAGGTAATACCTCTTCCATACAAATTAAGAATGTTTATATGTGAATGGATTAAAGCATAATCTATTGAGTATAGTCAATTATGTGATAAAGGATTCAATGTCTTATTTGAAATTAATGGTTGTAAAGTCATTGACATTGCATCTATCGGATTATGCTGTTGGTCATAGAATAGGAAACATTTACATGGTGCATTTAGATTCTATTGATATGACTAATTTATGCCTAGTTACTAAGGATGAGCATGATAGTTGGTTATGGCATAGGAAACTAGGTCATGTAGTATGAGTGTTTTGCAACGGCTAATTCAAGGTGATTTAGTTCGAGGGTTGCCTAAGCTTAAATTGATAATGATAAAATCTGTGATGCTTGTGCTAAAGGAAAACAAAAAACGAGTTTCTTTTAAATCTATTAATGATGTATCAATAGTAGAGTATTACAATTGATCCATTTAGATCTTTTTGGGCCAACTAGAACTACTAGCTTGGGAGGAAAACATATGCATTTGTCTTGGTAGATGACTATTCTAGATACACTTGGGTTCTATTCTTAAGTACTAAAGATGAAGCATTAGAAAATTTCATCACATTTTAAAAAATAATCCAAATGAAAAAGGTTACTCTATCACTAGTGTTAGAAGTGATCATGGAACTGAATTTGAAAATCTTGGATTTATTGAGTTTTGTAATTCTAATGGTATTAGCCACAATTTTCAGCACCTAGAACCCCTCAACAAAATGGAGTTGTTGAGAGGAAAAATCGAACTTTAGAAGAAATGGCTAGAACCATGCTTTGTGAAAATAATTTGCCAAAATATTTTTGGGCGGAAGCCACAAATACCGCTTGTTATGTTATAAATCGAGTAATGATTAGGCCAATTTTAAAGAAAACTCCATATGAAATTCTCAAAAATAAAAAGCCTAACATTAGCTATTTTCATCCTTTTGGATGTAAATGTTTGTTTTAAACAACGGTAAAGAAAATCTTGGTAAATTGATGCTAAAAGTGATGAAGGAATTTTTCTGGGTTATTCCTTAAACTCTAAAGCTATCGTGTATTTAATAAAAAACTCTAGTTGTAGAAGAGTCTATACATGTTGTTTTCGATGATAATCCCCTTCCGAGGAAGGATTATTCTGTTAATGATGATGTAGGTGTTGTACAAGCAAATGGCGTTAGATATGACGTTGGAGAATCATCAAAGGAAGAAACAAAAGATGAGGAAACTCATGATCCCCTCTAGAATCCAACCATTGAAGAAAGGGAAGTATCTTTTCCAAGAGAGTACAACTATGTCAAAGATGTGAAATTATAGGTGATCCATCAAAAGGGGTAACTACTCGATCTTCTCTTAGAAATATCTGTAATTATGTTGCATTTATTTCATGCATAGAGCCTAAGAACATCAAGAAGCATTAAAAGATGAACATTGGATTATGGCTATGCAAGAAGAATTAAATCAATTTGAGAGAAGTAAAGTATGGACATTAGTTGAAAGGCCTAGTAATAAATCTACTGTAGGTACTAGATGGGTTTTTAGAATAAACTTGATGAAAGTGGTAATAGTGAGGAACAAGGCTAGACTTGTTGCTCAAGGCTATACTCAAGAAGAAGGCATAGACTATGATGAAACATACGCTCCCGTAGCTAGTATGGAAGCAATTAGAATGTTATTGGCATTTGTATGTTTCAATGAATTTAAATTATATCAAATGGATGTTAAAAGTGCATTTTAAATGGTTTATAAAAGAAGAAGTGTACGTGGAACAACCTCCAGGTTTTGAAGATTCAAATTTTCCGGATCATGTTTTAAAATTGACAAAAGCTCTTTATGGTTTAAACAAGCTCCTAGAGCTTGGTATGAAAGATTGTCAAATTTTTTAATTGAAAAAGATTTTTAAAAGGAAAGGTGACACTACATTGTTTTTAAAGAGAAAAGGTAAAGATTTATTAGTAGTTCAAAATTATGTTGATGATATAATATTTGGTTCTACTAATGATGTTCTTTGCCAAGAATTTCTAAGCTAATGCAAAGTGAGTTTGAGATGAGCATGATGGGGGAGCTCTCATTTTTCTTGGGACTCCAAATCAAGCAAAGAAAAGATGGAATCTTCATTAATCAAGCTAAGTACGTCAAAGATATGCTCAAGAAATTTGGACTGGAAAATGGGAAACCTCATAACACTCCAATGAGCTCTTCAACAAAGCTTGACTTAGATGAAGGAGGTAAATGTGTGGATGTTAAATTATATAGATCCATGATTGGCTCATTGCTTTATCTGACCGCAAGTAGACCGGATATTATGTTTAGTGTTTGCTGTGTGCTAGGTTTCAATCATGTCCTAAAGAATACATTTACTAGCTGTTAAGAGAATCTTTAGATACTTAAGGACACTCCTAGTTTAGGACTTTGGTATCCTAGAGACTCTAGCTTAGCTTGCATGCTTTTTCTGATGCGGATTATGGAGGATGCAAATTAGATAGGAAAAGCACCTCCGGTACTTGTCAATTCCTTGGAAATATGTGATTTCTTGGTTTCAAAGAAACAAAATTGTGTTGCATTATCTACCACTGAAGCGGAATACATTTCAGTCGGTAGTGCTGTGCACAAGTTTATGGATGAAACAACAACTTTTTGATTATGGAATTGAAGTAGGTACCATTCCTATCAAGTGTGACAATACTAGTGCTATTTGTCTCACTAAAAATCCCATCCAACACTCTAGAACTAAGCACATTGAAATAAGACATCACTTCATTAGAGACCATGTCACTAAGGAAGATGTAGTCTAGAATTTGTTGATACTTGCACCAATTAGCGGATATCTTTCAAAACCCTTAGACAAGGAAAGATTTTGGACACTTAGGAGAGAATTAGGTTTGACCAACCTATCTCACTTAGTGTTTAAAAAATTTTAGCACTTTTAATAATCTTGAAAAATGCTTATAATAATTTTTGATTGCATTCTGCTATTAGTTAGGGGGAGTTTGTGATTCTTAGTGAAAATTAATTTTTATGTTCAAAAATCGATTAAAGATTAATTTAATTGTTTGAACATAATTAATTTTGATATATGAGTTGCCAATACCACTAGAAAAGATTAATTTAGCATTTTGTGCTTAAAAAATTGGATTTAGCATTTGGTGCAGAGGGAATCGATCCCCCCCTGAGGGAACCGATTCCCTTGAAGGGGAACCGATTTCCCCCACAGGGGAATCGATACCCCCTGGGGTTCTGCTAAAAATCGGGTAGAACAACCCCAAACTCTCAAAAACCCTCTTCCTCTCTCTTCGCCGTTTCTCCACTCTAAATCTCAAATCTCCATTTTACCTCAATCAACAATATTAATCGGAATTGCTTCATAATCATCTTCTAAACCTGTTGGAACATTAAAATCGTGCAAACAACATCTAAATCCCCTCAATCTTCATTTTCAAGGTAAAGTTTTCTAAACTCTTTATTCATTATTTTGAACATAGGATTAGTTTCAATTAGTTCTAGGTTGAAATAGTGATCAGGCATTGATTATTTAGTGATTAGAAACTAGATGTTACACTATTTATCAAAAACACAAAAATTTTTCAAATTTTTTAAATTTTTGAAATAATAAAAAAAAAATGTTATTTTTCAATTATTGTGTTTTGATTAAATTATGTTGTTGTTATGAAAAACTATACATATTGTTTCTCAAAACCATATTTTTCAAAAGTTTTTCAAAAACTTTGCCCATTAGGATTGATTCAGAGAATCTTGAAATATTGAGGACTCATTTGAGTTTTGGGATTAATTGAATTGCATACACTTGTTTTAAAATTGCAGGTTATTATATCTATTCCGATTCGTTCATCATATCAAATCCTAAACGTCCTAGGTCTTCATCTAGTCGTTCTAGTCGTCAACCCAATCCACTCCAAATCCTCCTTCTATTCCAATTTCTAATCCCAATCCCAGATCCTAACTTGACTATCCAAAATTCGTGTTTCAATCATCCTGGGTCTAGAAATCACGATATTAGTATTATCAATATTTCGATTCTTACAAAATCCGGGAAGAACTATTCCTTCTCGTCAAGCTATGTTAGCTATCGCTTTTAAATATCTTCCCATTTTACAAGAATGGAAATTGATAAACTATTTGATCTTGAACCCATCGTTTACCATCAACTTGTTCGTATATTCTACTAATGCCGTATGTGTTAAAAACCAAGCTGAAACCGAAACCATAGGAATTCGTTCCTACCTCCTAGGACAATTTTATATTGACCCGGCATATATAGCCAATACATTTGGATTAGATAATGAGGTATTTCGAATGAAAAACAAATTTTAGGTTCTCGTTATAGAAGAGATAGTGCGAAGTGTCTTAGACCTACATGAGCGTTTTCTTCATCTAATGATTTCTTGGTGGTTTCGACCATCCGGAGGTCATTATTCTACTCTTAGAGTTTGGATCTTTGGTGGTACATTGTTTCGAAAACGTATTAAAATTAACCTACCTCAGATTATTTTTGCTGAAATGTTGAAACCGTAAATCTTGTTCCTAACAAGAAACACGGTTCATCTCTAGTTTACGGTGCTTTTTGAGTAATTTGTTTTCCAAAGCTGGGCTTAGAGTCGGTCTAGATGCCGTTTTTCCTCTTAAGAACAAATAAATCTTCTTTCCTTAACGAGAGCGGGATGGGTAAAGGACAAAGAAATCGGTGAAGGGTTCGTTTCT